>NC_133024.1:22743076-23047692 GCF_048771995.1 Taeniopygia guttata
ATATTCTCCTGACTCCTCTGCAATGTGACCCTGATGCACAGCTCTTGTGTGCTGGGCCTGAAAGCAAACAGTACATTTGGGGAGCCTTGGATTTATTTCAAAATAGATGAAGTCCTTTTCCAAAAGAAACAGGAACATTAAAGTCTTTGTAATGGAAACAGTGAGACATAGGTTTCAGACTGATCAAGCTGAAGCAATCTTCAAGGCAATCCTTTGTCACAAACAAGCAATATTTTCACTCCACACCCCACAGCAGACCCCTGTGATATATTTTATTTCCTTTGCAAGTGGCATCAAATCATTTTCCAAAGTCAAATACATCTACCTTCCTTGCTTCTCTCTCTTGGGACTCTTTGAAGGAGAAGGAAAACATCAAGACTAGACTGTGTTGTGGGATTAAACATGTCAGGAGAGAAACAAGAGAAAACAATTACAGGCATGATACATAATACAAAATAAATTGGGAAAATTGTGAGAAAAAGCATAGCCAAATCATCTGAGCCATAGCTGCATAGAGTATAAATTCCCCCTATGATTTACCCACTCACCATCCCTTGCCTTAGGATTCTGCAGTGCTCTGTTTCACTACTGTCTATCATTCACACACAAAAAAACAGTGCTGCTTTGAGCTACTCTCATTGACCATAAAAAGCCTTCCTACCCCCAACACCTGTCCTCCTGCCAGCACATAAATCCCAGGCAGATCTGCCATGCAGTATCATCTCTCCACAAGACTTGAGCTTCTGTAGTTCTGCACCTTTTATATATCTCACTGCTAACATAATTTTCTAGGACTGACTCACACCGCAACTTCCTTTATTTCTAAAAAGATAGGATAATCTGCCCTTTGTAGAAGCATCCATTTTGTCCGATTTCTATTCTTCTTGGAATTTTGTGATGTCACATCCCTTCTGCATCACAGGAGAGTAGGTGAACTGGAGTGAGGGGGAAGATCATCACAGAAAGAACGAATACCTTCACAAAAGGACACCATCACTGCCTTATATTTATTTACATTTCAGATGTCATCAGAGTGGCATTTGAATGGCTGCTGTCATCCTATCTCTGACATTTCCCTGTGTGGAAATGTTTGTGGCATTTCTCTGCTTTTCTGCATCATTTATGCAATATGCTAAGTACAATCCTAATTGTATCCATTATTTTGCTCTCCTTCAAAATTCTTGCCCCAATAATCCAAGACCTCCATCCCTGATCACCTTTCACATCCAAGGTTAAAGAAGCTCTCTGGAACTTCTGTTTGTTTGCATTTTCTACATCTGCAGAGGGAAGGGATTATATCACCTGAGTGATGCCTTAAACATGCAGAAAAGAAGTAACACCTTTATAATGAAAAGGTGAGCCTTCTAGGGAGAGAGGTCACTCCCAGTAGTGATGTGCAAAGAAATGTTAAAGCCTCATTACTACTCACAGCTGTAGGGAGATCTCCTTCAACTCAGCTGATAATTATGTGGAACAGAAAGACCAGGACAACTAAGGCAATTTGCCTGAAAACAGGAGCAGGAAAGCAATCTTTCCTCTAGGAGTATCACAGATATTCACAGTTGGCTACAGTATTCTTACAACTTAATTCTCCAGCAAGACCCAATCTTTTAAACAAAAGCAGAAAAACATCTCCCTATTACCTTCTTTTCTCCCAACTCCTCAAAAAGTTTTCCATTCTATTCATCTCTTCATTTTAACTTTTCAAAATGTGTTTTAGCTCTTATGTCTTGTTTTTCCAATTTTTATAAACTTTGCTCCAACCTGATGACTAACGGAAAAATGTTTTTACGGAAAACTTGAGAGCGTGATGCACCAGATTCCATAACTCCCAGAAAAACTTTTACGTAAGTTTATTGATTTATATTAATTTCTTATTACTGTATTTATTAATTTTAATATGTGATTATGGTTATGGATCTGTTTTCTAATTGGACTAAATGCACTGAAACACTTTCCTTATAATCCAGATTTTAAAAATGTTAATATTTAATGCTTGGGCAAACAGAGCCATGCTCATTATATCCCCTTTCCTTGTTTCTTGCTACTAGCTAAAATTCCCATTAGGTATCCTCCTGATTTCCTTTTCCTTTATTTTGCTCTGAAATAGAAGACCACTACTCCAGTACTCAAATTAGAAGGCAAGAAGTTGGTGTCTCCGTTTTTTCCACCTCTAGCAATGCAAAACCCCTTATTTTGTTGATTGGCATAAGTTACTTGCTTCTGCAAGGATAACTCTTCAGACCTCTAGACACCGTTTCATAGTCCTCTGCTATATCAAAACCAAATGTGCTTAAGAGCACCCACAGCAATGAAGGGCTCCCAGCATGGATTCAGTAAGTACACCCCAGGGATTTTTCAGCTGGATGGCTCAAGCTTAAGATCACAAATCAGGGCCTAATGAAGTTATTAATAATGAAGCATTGATATTCTCATTTTCATCCTGAATTAGGATTTATGGTAGTGTGAGCAAAATCCAGTATAAATTACATCTCAAGTTATCAATAGCTGCAGAAGAAGTGAAAAAGTGCAGACATAGCTCCTTCACCGCTGGAAGGCAGACTAGATACTTTGTCTACTCCACATTAAATGTGTAAAATACCACAGATGTGACTAGAAACAGGTAATGGTGATGATATGATTTTTCTTCCTTTGTTAATGATCTACATGCGTTGTTTTTCTTGAGGTATTCAACAATTTACTCTCTGTATTTCAGAAACATGCACTGAGTTGACTCAGTATCTAGCATTTCAAAACTGGGATACACTTTTCTTTCCTTAGCCTTTCCCATACAGGGTTCACAACGATCTGTTAGAAGGATACATTAGCTATTTCTCTGATACTGTCCTGCTTTTGTGTGGGAAACAGATATGAAAAGAGTTTTGCAAATGGCTCAGCTCATCAATGGCCATGATGGAATTCAGTGCAGGTCTCTACCTTCCAGCACTCTGCTTTAGCTGTGAAGCTTGCCTTGTTCTTCATAAGGGATGGCTACGTCCAGCACTGTGCTTGTTTAACCTACCATAAACATGATTAAAAATATATATGTATTTGGACTCTAAAGTCCATCTTTCTGCTGGCTTTCCTGCTTTTTTTTCCTAGTTTGTCTGGGAAACAGGATTTTTTTGCTTTGCAGAGTCTGAATAAGGAGCTGCACCTGTTAGCTCTGTGATACCTTAGGGCTCTCTAGTCAACCATCTGCTTTTCAAAATCTATTTGTTCTCTCTTGGGCAACCAAGAAGGCATAAAATATGTTTTATTACCTCAATGCTGAAAGTGATCATTTACACTAGAAAAATATACCATGCCAGGTAGAATTTTAACTAAGGAAAAAAGAAGAAAATTTCTGGTGGAAGGCAGGGAGAGGCAAAAAGAGGAGGTAAAAGATGAGAGAAGGGGGGGTGAACTGAGAGGAGACAAGCAGGAATAAAACTCACTTGCTTCCAGCAAAAGTCAGCTTGATATGCCCTACTGTGACCCAGGGACTTTGTATTACATATTTCTATAATATGCTTCTATATATCTGGAGAAAAAAAAAAGGTAAGATTTGACAAGCTAAACGGAAAAAAGCTTTTTTTTTTACAGACACTTTTAAGCAACTGCTGGTCTGGAGTTAGGGCTTGAAAAGCATGTTTCAAAGGAATGAAGTATCCTAGAACTACCCAAGGAACAGTCCTAGGCTTTGCATGTTTTTCCAGTAAGAGTAGACCAATGACTGATTCATACCTCCATTATATCACAATTGTGCTTTTATTTGGCACCCTCTCATCTCTTGCAAGTCACTTGCAGATGGTCTAGAAGCCACAGAACAAGCTGTACTTCCTTTCCATGTCAGCCATCTCTATCTTATGGAATCCTTCCAGTTTGCTGCACACAAGGTACAAGGATACTGCTCCATAGATACCTCTCTTGACTTCAAAAACCCTCACTTTCTACAGGATTCTGTAGCTAGCCTTTCTATTAGCAGAAATAAAGAAATAATTTGCACTGCTTCCATCTCCGGTAGCTCAATAAGTCCACAGAAGCCAACACAGCAAAGGAAATGGAGGGATTTAGTGGGGCTGCTCTGGGCCTCACACTGAACAACAGGACGTCCAAAGGAAACACTTTGTGACTCCCATAATGTGGTTTTATAAGCTGCTGTCATGCCATTGCTTTGGGTTTCACAGTCAGTGCTGATCACCCTGTCTCAAGCAGGATAGAGGAGAAACAAAAAGGGTTCAGAAAGTAAGAGACTCATTAAAACCCTCAGGAGCTTTTCATATGAGAAAAGTTTAGAAAGCGTCAAAATGACAAAGAAAACAAAGACTGAATGTACTGGAAGTGATATAAATATAACTGCACAGAGAAAATAAATCTGTCTTCCCAAGAAAAGAGGGGACAGTCATTAAAAGGCAGAACACTAAAACCAATAAAAGGATTTTTACTTTTCATTCACATGATATATAATAAACTTGTAGTACTTTGTACCCAAAACCCCAGATGGGCCAAGATTTTATCAGTTAAAAAAAGACTAATTATTGCAATAATAATAAGAAAGGCCTTTATAATAATAAATATAATATAATTAGAGAAATAGTTAGCATAATACTGAATAAACAGAATATCCACAATTATGGTACAATAAACTATGAGGACTAAAAACTGTCCATGTTTAAAAAGATAAGTCCGTTTTAATTTGATACCTATTAATGAGAAGTTACCCCTGTGTTAAAAATTAAATCACCATTATTCTTTATGGGGAACTTGGCCATTTTTTCTGAAGGATCTGATCTGGGTTCTGTGACACTCTCCGTGTGCCTTTCCAGATCTGTGTCTCCAACACACATATGCCCCCATCAATCAAGTGTTCAGCTTGTTCTCTACTCCTGAACACGGTCAGTACAATCAAAATAAACCCCCTGTAAAATCAAGGGAACATGTCTGCTCTTCAGGAATACGTGCTGTTTTCATTGACTTGTAAGAAGTGAGATTGTTTTAGCCATTAATTTTAATGCACATAATAAAGTGGGGAGAAGAAATGAGGGACAGCATTCTGTAGGTTTGGTAAAAAATGGCAGTGATACAGTTTTATTTGATGATTAAGATGTGAGTAAGAGTCATATTTTAAGACAAGGTATTCTTAACCACCTATACATCTCCATGCCCTTTTTTAGTATTAGAAAATGAAGTTTGCATGTGGAATAAACAAAAAAAAAAAAAAAAAAAAAAAATCCTCTGTAAATTTGAGCCAGCTCCCGAAGAGTCAAATGAGCCTCCTGTGTTATGGATTTCTGTCAAGAGTTTTCTATCTGTATAATTTTGGGTTTAATTATGAGGCCACTTGTCCCACAGAGAGGCTGTTAAAACAACCTTTCCCCTTTAAACAGCTGTCTACTTAAAAAAAAAAGTGGAACCTCAGGTATATTGGAAACTTCTACCCATTAAATTTGGCTAAAAGTGGTGAAATTTGGGAGGGAAAGGAGTAGGAAACAGGTAGGCAAACTGTAGACAGGAGGAAAAAGAATGGGTTCCCAAAAGTCTCATTTCCCTGGGGAGCCCCACCTAGGGAAGCCCTGGGGATGCAGGCAGTCCCTAGGAGCCCCTTACAAGAAGTTCCTTCCCTTCAGCATCTCACAAGCTTTCCTCCAGTGAAATCAGCGTGGCAATACAAGCACGTACAGGCAGTAAGTTCCTGCCCCACATTAAGCTGATGTGTAGTCTTTTAATTAGAGGCACCTCCACAAAAGCCAGCACCCATTTAAACAAAATAAAACCGGGTCATATACTTTTTCCCAGCTTGTTTTGTTTCCTTGTCCGTAGATACCTCTGCGTTGACAGAAAAACACACGCTGCAGCCTGCCTAAAAGACTGTCCTCACTTCCCCAACTTTCAGGCAAAATAGAGCTGTGAAACCAAAACACCAGTTCTATCAGAGACAGAGCAAAGCAGTAGTCCTGTAAACGATGGCAATCTAAAGCTTTAGAAGAAATATAGGCAGTAATGCACACATTCTTACCTGCACAAGTCTGCACCATCAGCCTTTGAGAGGTTTTTTTACATCTACTCTGTAACGATGCATTTTTTGAAAATGGTTCTAGTGCTCAGGAATGCCAAGAATTTAGGAAGAGAGCCACAGCTTAAGAGAGCAATTATTTGCCAGTAAATACTCAATTTGCTTGTCCTGTGATTTTTCTTCTCCTAACTCGCCCTCTCCATAATCCGTCTCTTGCTGCGTCATGAGCACAAGAAGTCTTTTCTTCATAGCATAACACTTCAGTTTGCTATTTTGTTAGCATTAATTAAGAATTCCCTCTACTGGTCATTTTCTATACTCTTACAAATAGCACCTTGAGCCCCGGACATTAGAAGGCAGTGAGTCAGTGTGTGGGATTCAGCCACCATTTATAAACACCTTCAACCACATTCACCCAGTTTACAATATTCGGGACATCTCGGCTGAATTACTGCTTTGTGTCCAGTTTGTATTCAGATGGGGGCCATATGTTCCTTCATGTATTAGAGCAGAGCTCATTAGCACTGCTCCAGTCACGCCACAGCAAATATTTTTTTTTTCCTATCTTGCCTCCATTTTAACCTGATTAAAACCATTTTCTCCAGGGTAGGTTTCTGGAAAGGAACTGCTCAAATCCAAAGTACCGCTAAAAAGGATATGTGTAATTTTAAAATTAGTTTTGAATTAAAATTTGCTGCAAAAAAACTCAGTTTTTACTTAGGATTAAACTGCTTACTAAAAGCACCTTCTAAAAATATGGAAGAGTCTTCACAAAAACTCTGTTGCAGAAACCACAAGGGCTAAATATTCAGTGAGCATATAGACCTAGCTCTCCCATAAGGATTTAGGCACACAGCCTATTTTTAAAGAGGGTATGTATGTATGCATCTGTGCAAGCACCATCATACAAGTAGATTAACACCTTGCAATAATGGGGAGAGTGGGTGTAGTCAGAAATCTGGATGTGCAAATTGTATTTCCTAAGAAATTTTGTGTAGGCAAGTCCCATTCTGCTCAATCAACAGTAGGCAGAGAAATACTATATTTGGAAAAAATTCATAAAATACAGAAGGAGTGACTTGAATCACGCACATTAATTGCTAAATGAAAATCTAGGTTCTGAAATACAAAACAGGAACACCCATATTGGGAGCAGAAGAAAAAAAATGACACACCTGGGATTCAACAGTATGATAAAAGAATTCCTTTGAATCCATTTTAGGATAGAAATGCATCACCTGTTAAAATCATCTTGGGTCTGGCTACTTCTTACACAAGTGAAAACAACTTTTGGGCCCCAAATTGAGAATTAACATCATATCATAAATTCTTCACTGCATTTAGAAGGACTGTGTGCATTTCATATGATGCAGTGATATTGTAGAAAAACATGGAATTCCCACAAATCCACAGCATAGTATGATAAAATGTATTAACAATTTCTCACACACAAATAAGCATTTCAAAACAACATGTTCAGAGCACAAACTATATCAGAGGCATCAAACAACCCCTAATAAAATGCATTTATGTTATGGATATCCTATATCTACGGCTAAGAAGCAGGCAAGTTAGAAACATACTGAAACCACTCAATCATCTTTAGGAATATCATACACACACACACACCTTTTACACACTCTCCTACAGTACCATATGCCCAAACTGATTGTGAGTTCATGTTAAAAATTATTTAACTCTTCTCCCCAAACACCTAGAGTCCATTTTTCTGGGGCATTTTTGTCCTCCACAAAAGACAGCACTCTCAAAATACAAAATAGGATGGGGAAACAAACAGCATGTGAAAGGTGAAAACCCCACTTCAAGAGCACCGCTCCTTTCTCCCCTAAAACTGATTTTCTTCTGACAGCTCTAAAACCAGTGCATAAATAATATATCCCAAGGCTAACATACCTACCTACACAAGAGCCCTGGAAACAAGAGAACTTCCAAGAGTCTGAGTAGAGCCCATCCTGGATGCTTTGAAGCAGCCAAGAGTTCAAGGCTGAGGTTTCAAGAAGACAGCAGTGGACCTGTTCCATGATGGTAATTTGTGAGGGAAATAGCCTGAACTTCAGCTAAAGAGCTACATGCTAATTGTACATAAGATTAACTGTTTACCCTTAGGCTTTGAATTACACTGCCATAAATAAAGCGCTTCAGGATTAAACCTGACTATTGTCAAATTTAAGTTATGCATAATTTAAGAAGAGGGCAAAGAAGAGTAGATCAGTCTTACGAAGTACTTTCAGGTTAGATTTTCAGTATTTAGATGAGAATCTGAAAATGAAACTTTAAATCAACTCTAAACAAAATTTAAGTATATTAAAGAAAATGAAAGTGGCAAGTATAATTTTGCTGTTAAGGTTTAAAAGTGAAAAGTAAATATGAAAAAAAAAATTTAATTTTTTGTAAATAATTGTAAGCAAGCAGAGTTTGTTGCAATATTTTATAATAAATAACCCTTTCTGAAAAAATGGATAAGGGCTTCCCAATTTTTTGTTGTCTTAAAATTACGTGCTTTCACATTAATATACTAATTTGCCTTTGCAGAGCAGAGCTTTTGAAAGAAGAGCTGACACACTTAATAGGGACAATTGGGTTAAAAGGGAATTTCCTGGATAAAGTCAGAACATAACAAATTCTTACTTATCCAGTGTAGTTAATGTAAAATTATACTCTTCTCAACAGGGACTGCCTGGTGAAAGGGATATCTGGTTTGTTTAGGAGGTGCCCCCATTAACTGGATTTTTTTTTTTTTTTTTTTTTTTTTTTTTTTTTTTTTTGTAATGCTTGAAGCAATCAGCCAGTAGAGCCAGACATTGTCCTCAGGTAACCCCACACAGCTGCCTCCATTGCAAAAGGCTGTCACTTCTCAGACTTCATACGCTGTGATCCGCTTCCTTCCTTCCTTCCTTCCTTCCTTCCCGCTGGGCCCCCGGGGCTGCCAGCCCAGCTCGGCCCAGCCCGGCCCGGCCCAGCCCGGCCCGGCCCGGCCCGGCCCAGCGCAGCGCTCCCCGCTCGCCCGGGGACCGACCGGGCGCTCCCGGAGCCCCGGCCCGTCCTCAGGCGCCTCTCGGGGCAGGAATCCCTGCAGGAATCGCGGAGCCCTGGCCCGTCCCAAGGCGCCTCTTGGGGCAGGAATCCCTGCAGGAATCCCGGGGCCCCGGCCCGTCCTCAGGCGCCTCTTGGGGCAGGAATCCCTCCCAAAGCCCCGCACACAAACCCGGCTGCGTGGCCGCTCCGCCGTTGGAACCTCGCGTTTGTTTTTTTCCCCTCCGCTCGCTGCGCCTATTTGCTTTCACTTTCCAAAGTACTTTTATTACCCAAAGCTGCAGCGCTTTTTCTACCAGGGAAAAATCTCTCTCGAAACAACTTAGTGCTTTTGTTTCTGTGTCTCAAAGGCTCCCAGCACTACCATCTCCATCCTACCTCCACACTGGATTAACTCTCAGCATTGTCTATGAAATGTGCACCACAACATTAGACACAGATGAGCGTCTTCACCTACTTAGAAATGAAGAAAGCAGAACTCCGAACAATAAACTTAAAGAAATCATTAATTTTGAGGAAAAGAGAAAAGAAAATTAAGCCCCGCATTTAGGTATGCTAAAGAGCACAAACTATCTCACCTGGTAACATAAAGGATTCAGCTGGTCCTGAACAGTTAAAATTCAGCTGCTCAATGATACATTTTTTCTCCAGGTAAATTCCTACTGAAATCAACAGACAAGCTTCAAGCTTCGGGACAGTAACACTGATACAAACCCGAGCTACTTCTACTAAAATCCCACAGATTTAGAAAGGTGTGATCATGCCCCAAACCTGCCCCAAGGCGGCGATGCCTTAGGGAGGACTGACAAGATGATTAGAAAGAACCAGCTTGCTGTAGAAAGCTTTCCAGTGGAAAGCTGTCTCCGGGCAGACACCGAGGTCCCCTGCAGCCCAGTCACTATTTCCATTAGCAGTGTTAAGAAGCTAAGAAGGTACGTAGTGACATGTCTCCCAATCCAAGCACAGCACGTGAACTTATTTTTTATTTCACTCTCTGCACTGACATGGTATTTTCACTAAATAAACCTTGTCATTTGTTTAGTAAAAAAATATTATAATTATTCATTATATTATTATGGATCTTATAACCAATTTTCTGCACACATTCAACAATAGATTATTCCACAACATGGCAATATGATGTAACTAAGGTCAGGCGTGGAGGCGTAGTTTGTAGAGGCTGTTACTAAGTGACAAAGGAATTTAGGGCATCAGTGAAAAGGTTGCATTTGTTAACTGTTCATTTCCAAACAGTGGTGGCTCCAGAGAGTTGCTTTTTTTTTTTTTTTTTTTTTTTTTTTTTTTTTTTGGCTGTTTTTGTTTGTTTGGTTTTTTAAAATGGAATTTCCTGCCTACCTCTGCTAAAAGTTACTGGAGGAGAGCTGGTCAGGTATTTTGGTGGAATAATCATTCTGGGGAGACTTAACAAGCAGACATCACTGATGTTAAGTTCCATCCTCTGCTATTTCACAAGTTCTTTTTGTTTTGTCTTGTTTTATACCTCTCCACTTAGAGTTCATGCAGCACAGTTATTTCCAATATAAAAATATAAAAACCCACTAGGAAAAAACCTGTAATACTTTATCCTATCAGACTAATAATACACAGCCTATGTGCCATTTAAATCAGAATTGCTTTCCCCCAGTGAATGGTGGATAAAATCGTTCTAGACTGCAGCAGATGGAACTGGAAACTTTGTCTTCCTATTTGTATCTGGGGCACATATGATCAGCCTGTGTGAACAAGGTTACAGCAAAACATGTAAAAAGAAATGTATCAGGGACATAATACATCACAGAAGCAGCTGCTCTAAAACAACCACTTTCACTCTGTAGAGGTTATCAGAAACTCCAACTGAGCCAGGCTGGGCAAGCTCACTCGCTATCCTGCAAGGGTGAGAGGAGGACATGGGGCGAGAGGAGCACGCAAAAGTCTCCTCTGTGCCAAGAGCCCTACGCAGCAGGGAGGGAGATGTGGACATTTCCCAAAGCAGCTGCTGACAAGGTGTGCTCAAGGAATGGAGAGGCTGCTGCAATTGCCTGGAAGTGTGGATAATGTTCTGGGGGATCTTCAGGACTATCAGGAAAATCCAGCGCTGTGGCGCGGGCTGGGAACCCGATCCACACGCACATTTCTCCGTACTTCAGAGAGCAGTTTTATCTCCAAAGTACCTCTGTAGTAGGGAAAGAGCATCCCCTTCTTTTTACAGCTGGAGAATGTAGGCACAAGTATATTATTGACTTTTCCAAGGTTACTGAGCCAGACAGGAGCAGCCGGATCTTGGTCTGGTCTGCTGATCAGAGCCTTAATAACACCAAGCAATCCTCCCTCCAGCTTCAAGGCCACAACGTCTGCGGTTCAGTATTTTCACAGAGGGCATAATCTGGGCACATGTAAGGATGTGAGAGACAGGAAAAAAACCTCTTGTTTGATCTTCACAGGAAACCTTAGCCCTGAAGTAACCTTGAGGTAACAGAAATAATGAAAAACATGATTTTTGCTTGCAAGTTTAACACGCGAGGTTTGAAGGTCATCAGACTGGTTTTCTCTCTGAAGTGAAAACTGGTGTTTTTACACTATACTTTCAGCACAGTGGTTTTAAATTATCTCTGCAAAGATGGATACAAACAGTTTGTTTACCAGGCTAGGAACTGAGGGGAAAAAAAAATCAACAAGATTTAAAACTCTCCTTGGCTTAATTACCCTTAACATTTTATTCATTTTATCAAATAAAAAAAAAATAAATCAGCTTGGCTTTTTTTTAACAGCAGAGTCAAACCAACTGGAAAATTCATCTCCTACAAGATATTTTGAAAGGGAAAACTCCAGATAGAAATATGCTAGAGAAATGTCTTCAGCTGCAGACAGAACTATATTGTAATGAAATCTTTTATTTTGAGTCCCTACCTCTGCTTTCCTCCAAAAGACAGGGAAAATGGTTGGATTTGAATATTGGATTAGATCTTCCCGTGGGAAGGGCCACTGCATATGATACGGACATACAGAATTATATGCCTGTAAATTTATTTTGCAGACTACATGCACACATAAACACATAAAAGGAATTATGATAAAGTTAGAGTATGACTATTTCTTTAAAATTATTTTTCCCTTCCCTAATGCATGTTTCTAAGTCATATAAGTAGTTTTAAATTGATTTCACAAATGGGGATTACTGGAGATCACTAATATTTTTTTTCAAAACATACAAGAAGCAATAGCAATGCTGGAAATGGACTGGAGCTGCAAGGTCCTCATTCTGTATCTTCATGGCACTTTTCTGGGGCCCCAGTGATCTTCTGTAACCACTGGGAAACAGTGATTTTTATAACTAGAGATCACAGGGGCAGGATCTGTTCTCTGGGGACACAAAGTCCTAATACCAGCTAAAACTAAATGCTCTTAAGTTGCTCACTGTAGGGAACTTGGAAAAGAGACTTTGTTTTGCACCCTTTATACTGCTCTGCAATCAAAAGATTTTCAAAAAAACAGAAAAACACATACGTAAGCTGAGAGAACTGCTCCAGACCTCATCCTAAATTGATATTATACAGAAAAATAATAAAATGGACATAGATCTCTTTAATATCAAGTTTTCAGTTTTATTTGGTTATATTTAAACGTATATTTTGCTGTGACAAACTGTATTCTCTCTGGTCTCTCAGACAGTAGGTTTCATGCATTCTTGCATATATTTGAACTTTTGATCGTTTTCCAAAATTTCACTCCTAGTATCCTAGGCAGCCATCAGTGGGCAGTGATATGGGTCATTCTAGTTCAGAATTAAAAGGAGATGAGTGTGACTGATCCTTTTTCTCAAGGCCAAATCTTATAACAAATCATCTGGAGAACTGCCAGTGACTTCAATGAGACCAGAAATTGTCCCTACTGTTATCTAAAAAACTTCATGTGCTGTATGAGAAAATCAGGGTGCAAATTCTCCAGCCAGATTAGACTAATTCTCCTACAGACTAGGAGAAGGATAATCAGACAAAAGAGCAAAGGGAGGGACTGCAGACTTTACTGATGCCTACATGCTATTGCCCATCACATTCCAAAATAGATGGAGGAAAAGCAGGGAAACATGAGCAGTGCTGCATCAGTTCTCTCTGAGCAAAACTGAAAATACTACCTTTTTTCAGTACAATTTAGAAAAGGTTTTATTATCTAAATAATGCATATTATATGTAAATATAATATACAAATATACAAATACACAGGGATGCTCTTGTCTTAATCCTTTATGCTTTGCTTTCAGCAAAGAGTGAATAGAAGAAAATAAAGCTAATAAAGCTGGAATATAAACAACTTATGAAGTGCTTTTTTTTTTTTTTTTTTTTTTTTTTTTTTTTGCCAGAAAGTGACAGGACAAGGGGAAAAACCCATGCTTTTGTTCTCTTTTTTTGAATTTCATGCTCTGGAAAGATGTCAGTATGTCTACACAAGTATGCATGTGTATGTATGTATGTCGGATTTACTAGAATGGCAAGGAAGAAAATGAGGCGATCTCAAAAGAAGCCAAGAATCTGGGACTTTGAATTCCCTGACTTCAATAGTGTTTCAAGGACTTGGAATGTGACAGATACTGGCATATTGTGTGTTGCTGTGAATGAGGGGTCGACTGTAGCTTTAGAGCGTCTCTGTTCCCAAACAGGAATACACACAGTTCCTAAGGCACATCTGAAAGCTTGGGATGTGATGAGGCATTCTTGACCCCTCCCTTTCCAGCATGCAGTGCTTACCCCAACGAATGCCTGGCCTTTTACTGACCTTTAATTTCATAACAGACTCATGTTGACAAAACACTCCAAAATGAGATCAACACAGATAGGTAGCTTATGCTGTGATAGAGAAAAGAGTTTTCAATAGCAGGGGAGCAGAGGAGATAGGCAGTAGTGGCACACATAATGGGAGTGGGAGCTACATGTTCAGCTGTTTGCATGTGGGGCTCTCATCTTCAAGAACTGCATTATACTATTAAAGCATCTTTTTCCTTTTTTTTCTCGAAAAGCCTACAAAATTTTGTTTTTTTTTTTTCTTTTAGTTTTGTTTTTGCTGGGCTTTTTGTTGGTTTTGTTTTTTGAATTTCATTTCAACTAGTCCTATAGTCCACTCAGTTCTATTAGGCAGACAGCTCTGAGTCAAAAGACAAAGGCAGATGGAAGGTGGAATGAGTCTGAGAGGAGAACCCGAAACAAAGAATTTCAAATTTGAGCTTCAGAACTCATAAACATCCATTTTAGCAAAGTTACCTTGTCTCACTGCTCTTTAAATTCCAGGGCAAATACTTAAGAGTGATAATTTAGCCACAGAATGTTTGTATTAAACAGGGGCCTCCTGCTCTCAAGTTTCTATAGTTTACAACAAAGAGTTTATTAAACACAACTCTTTCTGTCTGACATTCAAATCCATCTCTGCAACACACTCTCCTCTGGATTTGCGCCACCGAATGAAATGCTTTGGAAAAACAAAATAAACCAAAACCCTGCTGTGGAAACAGGACAAATCTAGTTTCACATCCCCTGCAGAGAGAGAAACAAGACGGAAGTAAAAAGCACCAAATGGAGCTCATAAAGCTTCACTCTGATCTCAGCCTCCACATTCTGGCAGAGAGCACTACCTAAGAGATGTGCTCTGCTTCAAGTGAGAACAGCCTCTGATTGCACCATGAGCACAAAAATATATTGTCTGTGAACAATTACCCTGAACAAACTCTGAATAAGGGAAATCTGACTACAGAATAAGGGGAAATGTGGTGGGAGGCAGGCTAATTGTCCCCCTCCCTTGCCAAGACCTTATCTTGCACGCCAGCCATCTGTAGTAGCTGTGCCTGCAACTGCAGTTCTGTGGGCTGCCCTGAACCTCTTTCCCACAAACTGCACCACAATGAGGTGCAATTGTCTTGCCCACCCCAGACACCATCCACCACAGAAGGGAAGTGATTTAAGTGCTGTAACAAAACCAGTTTCTTGCTTTATGTTCATTTTATCACTGGTGGTTGCTCATATTCCTTCTGACATTCCATGCGGCAATGCACAAGTGGAAGGAGACTCATCCTGACCTACAGGTGCTATGGGGAGTCAATGAGGCTGGTGTTAAAATTCACTACTTCTTTCTCTGTCAGTATATCTACAAATAAAAATAATTTATTTATTTGGAAGTCACTGCCCAAAATAGGAGCATGTTCTGAACACTGTGAGACCAACATGACAGAAGGAGAAGAATGCACACCTGAGTACAGGCTTTCTCCATTCCTGGACATCTCTTTTTAATTACATTTTGAGAACAATCAGCAACTTAGAGAGAAAGTGCATGTTGGGTCAGGACTCTTTTTCAGATTTTTGTTTTGTTTTCTACTTTTATACAGAAGCCACATGCACTTTGGTACATATACAGGCAGACAGTAAAGAAAAAGCACACAACTAGACACAGGAAGGACACCTGGTGATCAACCAAGCTCTTACCTTGCTTGTAAAACTACTCTTAAATTCAGGTAGGAAACAGCTTTTTCTTCACAAGAGCACAGCAGAATGCTCTGCCCAAATATGGGAGTTTCTGTAACACAAAGCATTGCTGACAGCTTTCTTGTGAACCCCCTATGATCACATCCACTGCTGGGACTTTGAGTTGGCTTTATTAGTATACTGGGCACTCTGCACATATTAATCACTGGGCTTTTACAGCAAGAACGTCTCCCATGTCATATGACAGTCTCTGTTTTAGACTTTTAGACTTTAGTCCTTTATTCCTTCAGAAAGCAATGTTTTGCTGTTATTTCTCTCTTTTTTTTTTTTTTTGTTGTTGTTAATTAATTCATTTGAGACTATTCCTTAAATTTGCATTTTAATGCATTTTTGTGGGGGTCTATTAGTGACTTCTAAATCTGCATAAAACTGCCACTGATTTAAAGTCTTTGTTATCATACATGTATGAATCTGTCTGGACTATATGTGCACATGTATGTATGTACATGTGCATGTGTATGCATGGATCAAAAAAAACCAACAACAAACTAAAATACCTTTCTAACTGCATCTTCCTCCCTTCTTCCTTCCCCATTCTGAGCAGGTTCCTGCTATCAACTGCTGGAGTGTGCTCACTCTACACCTAGAGCTATAATTATTTTGCTTTAATTTTACAAAACCTTTTGTTCCATTCCCACGAGCCCACCTGATCCTTATATTACACTTGCTCTATTAAAACACTCATGCAGAACAAAGCACAGTTGTACTGATTCATAAGTAACTCACCCCCCACCCCCTCTTTTTCTTTCTACTAGGCTCATGCATCTTACCAAAGATTCATGACACTGTCCCTGATACCACTCCATGGTCCCATGTTTGCCTTTTTCTCCTTTCTTTAAAATCATTATTTTTATGTGCTTCGGGTCCAATTACACCATTGTGTGCTGCTGGTTTGAATTGCTGTTGTTCTCAGTCATTTTATGTTATGCTCTTTGGCACAACCAATATAGTGCAGAGGGTGTTACAGAATTTATTTGTTGTAATCACGCTCTAGAATTCTTTATTATTATTATCATTATTATTATTATTATTCATAGGGTACAAGCAGCAAGGCTTGCCCTACATTTTCTCATGGCAAGCCAAAGTCCATTTCTGGCCAGCCTCTGACACAGCCTCCCCTATCTGCAGAAAAAGGGCCCAGCAGCAGTTCAGATCAAGCAGTTCAGTTTGGGCATGGCCTACATGAACCATTAGGCTTTTTACAGAAGACCAAAGACATCAACAACACTTGTAATAGGATTTTCACAGAGGCACTGGTCATTTCAGATTTTTAAAAAAATCAAACCAACCTCTCATAAATTATTGCTAAAAAATGGAAGGACAGAGTACAGCCTGTCAGTAAAGATGGGAATAAGTAAAGGGCTGTTTCATCTTCTTGTCCTGTACAACTTCCTTGAGCTGAGACAGCCTTCATTTTCTGGCTTATAAAACACTAAGCATTTTGTTAGGACTAAGTAGCAGATAAATAATCATCAGCCAGAAGAGTGCATGTGAAGGCAGTGCTAGCAAAAAGCAAATAAAACCAGAAGGTAGACACCTTCTAAAGATGGAGAGCAGGACATTTTGCAGTGCTCTACTGAACACCAGAGGAGGTAGATGAGCACAGGCCGGCACAGGGGTGAGAGAAGACAACAAGAGGAAGGAAAATGGGGTGTGTGTATGTTTTTCTGGGTGACGTGTAACAATGGTGAATACCAATGCTTTGTAGCAATTAAAGAGAATAGCAGGAAAAAAAGGGGAATGTGGAAAGGCACAGAACAAACACATCTGTACAGGGTACAACCGAAAGTTGCAATTTACCAAAGAATAACCATTCTGCACATTTTATGTAGCATGTCAAATCTATCAGATTTTTCCCTTATTAAATCATCATTCTACAGCAACAATCATTCTCTCAATCAATCCCCCGTGTTAACAACTCTTAGTAATGACTAACTTGGCAGGAACTGATGTTTACATATATTTTAAAGTCCTGAGCACTGTTCTGTATTTTTTGGATGCAAAATTTCCTTTACATTTTGTCTCTTATTTTTTAACCTGTTTTTAAAGGACGGATGCATTCAATCGGAAAATAAAATTTTGTGACACACACTCAGATTATGTTAGTTCAGGAAATTGGCAGTGGGATAAGAACAAAACCATTCACCTCCTGATTGCTGATTCAAATCTAGCCCAAGTGAGATAGTCACAGAAGCTAGAAGCCTCCCATGGTGGCTTTGTGATTTGAGATTATTTTTTATGAATCTCAATCTACTTTAGGCCAAGAACCAGAATCACAAATCCACTGCCTGAATGAGCATTAAGCGGCACCACTGCACACAGTAACAAGGGAGATGCCAAAAACCAGACTGGTTCTGGGGACAAACTTCCAACCTTATCCTAGGAAAAAATCATTAAAAAGCAGGGTATTTTGTTCCACACAAATGTGAAGCAATGGAAATGTATATATCTACCCACCAGACAGAAAATACCCCCTTGTAGTCACACCAGCTGGTTGTAGAAACATTTACCTGACGTGTCTTATGTTGTGGCCCTGTATCGCTTGAGAGCTGAGAGACAGGAAGGGCAGGAGGAGAGACTACAGCAAAGGTTTTCCATCATAAGCCCTGAAGAAGAAGCAGCAAGCTCATGCAGTCCTTAAACCTTAAAATCAAAATACCCTCAGAGCTACTGAAGGTTTTGGTCATTATTTGCTCCATTTTCCCTGCCTAGATAAAAGACACATTTATGTGTCATATAAATGAGGCACTTAATTTTGCAGAAGACCAAACCTAAGGAGGGCTGTGTTGCACTTTTTATTTTATTTGGGACACGACTGATTAACACATCTATTAGCAAAGCCATTTCACTAAATAAATATACTATAGCACACAACAAAATGGTGATGCTCAGGCATATTTCCCATGGCTCCTTCTTTTAGGGAGCATGAATCATTAAAATCACTTGGGAATTACCTATTCCAGTTTCCTCCCTCAGATACATTTGCTAACCTGAGAGAGGTAAAGATCCCAGGACTCCAGAGTAGATTTAAGTTTTCCCATTATCTGTGCTGAAATGAAGCCAATGCAGATTCTACCTTTGGATCTGCACTCAGGTGCCTCTCTGTTGTGTTTCATTTCACATTTGTGATCTTTGTTCCTTAGAAGCAGGAAAAATGCACAGCTAACGCACCAGGTTTGCATGCAACTTAGAATTGTTTTTCAGTGGCTGTAGCTTGGACATGCATTTGACTATTCCACAGGTAGTGAGATGAGAAAAAGAGCTGTCTTCTAAATCGCCAAATATTGCTAATTTTACATGGGGAATTTTGGGAGCAAGTAATTATTCTCAAAGTTTTCACAGACATTACTGAAAGTATTCATGTATACAGCAAGAAAAATTGGTGGAAAGGTCCCCCATTTTCTCCTTCCCTTGTTCTTCATTAATTTTTTCCTTTTCACTTTTTGGCAAGAAGAAAAAAGAAGACACTGACAAATGGCGGGGGGGAAAAGTATTAATTTGATGATCCTTGTCGAAAATCAAATTTTTGAGAAGGAGTAGCCTTACAGATTGTAAAGTATAGCTGTAAATACAAACACATATAAATGTTTCTATTACATAAAGTTCTAGTAAAATGTATAAAAATTCTAAATATACCAAAGCAGACAGATTAGGTACAGATAAAAATTCAGCTGCTAAACTGGAAGAAGCAGAAAAACAATAGTAAAACTATCAATAATTTGAAAAAAATTCACATCTTTTATATGAATTTGAACTTAGGATGTAACACAGAGAACGCTGATTTAATTTAGGAGTTGTAAGGTTAATAATACTGATTCACTGGCAGAGAATTCAAATACACATTGCATCTTCCTAAACCTTCTAAATTGTTTTGAGTATGTTTTGGGGAGGCTCTGAAATGAGCCAACTTGTCAAGGGAACCTGTATCTGAGTGAAAGCCAGTGCTCAGTACCTGACTCAAAATCATAAATTATGAGATGCATTGAGCAAGGAACCATTATTTAAGGGAATAGGTATGGCTTCACTGAAAATAAAAAGAAGTAATTTTCAGAATATGCAGTATACAACTTCAGCTCTCACTTAACATGAGTTTTTATGGACGCTGATTACATTTCAGGAAAGCACTTGTGGAGTTGCTCAGTGTTTTCAAGAAAGCTGAAAGCATCAGGAATCAGAGAAACTCTAAGTCTAATCTAAGTCTACTTCAACATGCCTTGCTTATTGTGAGGAAAAAGGCAGCATTAGGCAAGCTCAGGTGCAGGAGCTGCACGCAGGCTCACACTGACATGCTGAGCACTGTGATGATGTGTGCTTTTCAAACTGATTTTGTGTGATTGTTCATTGCCATCCCTGAATCTGGACTCTTGGAATTCTTGGTCTCTGTGGAAGGTCAGATTCTTACTCAGAACTGGTTTATCTTGATAGGTGACATGCTGGGCTTCAAGTACTGGCATTTAACCAACACCTTCAGTGACAGCGCGTAGGCTGGAACCAGACCATCACTTTGCACCAAGTGACCTGCAAGCTGAGAGCTTTTACCAGGAGTCAGAGGACACAGACGTTTACTGTGACATTCCCATGACAATGTGTTCACCAGTATGGAGAATAATGCAGCAGTATATAAAACCTGTTCAGTTATTTTCTACAGGAAAAAGTCTCAGGTGAAGAAAGACTACCTCAAGGGAAGATGCCATCACTTACACATGCCAGACTTGGCCTTGACATGGTATGTGAACCTACAGCAAGATTTGAATTTTACAATTAGCTTCACATGCTCCAATTAGTTTCTCAAGCTGCACAGAAAGCAGAGGAAGCTCAATAGTAAGCCAACAGTGAGCTTTTGAAAAAACATTATAGGGAATAATTGTGCTCTGGAGAATTTATTTATTTACTAATGCAAACAGTACACACTGAGATAACATCTGGCAGTGTTTATTACAATGAAACCAAATCAATACTTCTGTCTACTACAATATCTGTCCACAAAATAGTCATTCCTCCTGGCATCCACCAAGAAATACTCAACTATCTATTATAGTAGCCTTTGTCAGCAAAAACAGAGGTTGGCACCCTAATTCTTCTATTAGAAAGGGTTAGATGTACCTAGACACAAGAATGATGACGGAAAATTGCAGAGAGAGATGCAGTTTGTAGCATCACAAAGAATATTAGAAATTAATAAAATCACAGAAATGAAATTTCAAAGCTATGAACTATTTTGGGTTGGAAGCAACCTTCAGGATTATATTGTTCCACCTTGTTCCCCCTGCCCCAGGCAGCGATACATTCCACTAAAGCAGGTTGCTCAAAGCTCTGTCCAGCCTGGCCTTAAACACTTCCAGGGATGGGGCACGCAAAACTTCTCTGAACAGCATCCCTAAAGAATTTCAAAAAGCAGCATATCCCAGATTTTTTTCCTTGTGCTTCAGGGGAGGGTCCTGGTTGATGGAAAGTTGAAGCTGAGCCAGCAGTGCCCTGGAGCCAGCAGGGCCAACCCTGTCCTGGGGCATCAGGCCCAGCATCACAGCCGGGCAGGGGAGGGGATTGTCCCCTCTGCTCTGAGCTGGGGCCTCACCTGGAGTATTGTGTATAGTTCTGGTCACAAGATAAGAAGGGTATAAAGCTGTTAGAGAGCATCCAAAGTGGGGTAATGAGGATGGAGAAGGGCCTTGAAGGGAGCCAAGTGGGGTGATGAGGATGGAGAAGGGCCTTGAGGGGAGCTGTATGAGGAGGGGCTGAGGTCACTTGGGCTGTTCAGCCTGGAGGAGACTGAGGACAGACATCACTGTAGTTCATCGTTGTGAGGGTGAAAGGAGGGGCAGGCACTGAACTCTTCTGTGGTGAGCAGTGACAGGACCTGAGGGAATGGCCTGAAGCTGGGTCAGGGGAGGTTTAGACTGGATATTGAGAAGAAGCTCTTCATCCAGAGGGTGATTGGACACTGGAACAGGCTCCCCAGGGAAGTGGTCACAGCACCAAGCCTGACAGAGCTCTCAGGCACATGGTGTGACTCTTGGGGTGTCCTGTGCAGGACCAGGAGTTGAGCTCGATGATCCTTGTGGGTCCCTTCCAACTCAAGACAGTCTATGATTCTATGATTACTTTTGCTAGTGAGCTACTAGGCCTTTTGAGGCACTTTAAAGCTATAAGTAAAGGAAGAAAATTTGACTTCTCATTTCCTTTTGAAGTCAGGATTCAAAAAGAAGTGATACTGAACCTTTCCACATAATTAAAAAGCCAAAAATAAATTTGTTTTGAAAGTTCTGTGTATTAGAATTTCCAAGTAAGCCCTTTCATTTTTTGCTATTTCTGTATTTGCATTGCTGCACATCACTGTAGAAAAACTAGCAATGTTTCGTGCAATGAAAAAAGTCACTAAGCATTAGCTTAGTTCTTACTGAATCTTCACCTTTCTGAAATCTAAGTGCCTCTTGCAGTCTAACAAACAGATTGACGTGCAATAAGATATGCATTACTACTTACATGTCACAAAATTAAGCAAAAAATAACAAAACCACACATAAAAATCAATAGTATTATTTCCTCCTTACATTTTTAATTGCTATAATTTTGCTTTTGTTGAAACAGTCATTTCCAAAGAAAAATGATATGTCTGATTAATGTGACTAGACATAAAATAAATGTACATTTCCCCCTGTTTAATTTCCCATTTTGCTTGCTCATTGTTCAAGGCATTTCTATTTGTACAGGACCTAGAGGTGAAATTAGATCTTCTGTGCTACACTAAATCCTGAGCCAGGGGCTATGTTCAGAAGTTATCATGGTGATATGTTACCTTTTTCCCATAAAAACTTCACTCTGACAAGATTATTGGGATTGTAGTTATGAACTGGGGAGAGCTGGGAGAAGAGGGGACACAATTTCTTTTAATCTCTCCTGGTCTAGGTCTACTGGGCAGAGGAGAGCACATTTTTATTTGGACTGAGCAGCCACTATATGCCATTATATGTGGTGCCTTTTCTGTAATTTGTGTTTGGTAAGATTCGCATTAGGATTTCTTAAGTTTCTAACTATTTCTTGTTCTCCATACCAATAATGTCTTACTAGAACTTAAAAGTCCTAATGACATGGCCATTAAGAGTGAGCTGGGGAGGAATTATAACAACAGTGCTATATTGGCAAAATAGTGAAAGAAAACAAAACCTGACCTTCCAAGCACTGAAACTGGTGAAAATCCCATGAAAGTAAATGGAGTCCCTATTTAAAGGGCAACAGTACCACCCCCACTGCTATCCATTTAGCCACATGAATTAGTGCTACACTTGCAAATACACAGAATATTTGATGTAGCTTCAAGTGAGAAGATTGAGATTTCAAAAGTGCAGAACAGGCTCCATTATCTCTTTCTATATCTAAAGAACAGGACAAATGCAGTCTGGGTTCTGAAAGCTCTCAACACTGAGAAAGATCAGCACAGGAGTTTCCACTTGCATTTCAGTGATGCAGAGGAATAAAAAAGCCAAACTGGGACAGAGACTGGGACTTTTACATCTGGATTCAGGGCAAGCAAGAGCCCAGCCCCAGTTCAACAAAGCATAGATTTGTCTGAACTGTATATGAAACTTGCCAGTTCCTCATCAATTCCACAAACTGAAGAACTGTTTTGTAAGTTAGTATTAAAATTGACCTAGATAAAGTGGGGGAAAGGGAATAATATCTAACAAATATAGTCTTGTAACCTTTCACAAAAAGAACTCCAAACCACCTGAAAATAGGAATAAATCCAAAATAAACCTTCATTTAACCACTACTGGGCACAAACATGCATGTGACAAATTTTATGTCACTTTGGTATTAAACAGGATAAATCTAGTTGTTTCAAGAAAAAAAAAAAAAGGCTCTCTAAAGTAAGCAGGATGTATTTATTTTCCCACTATTTTTACCAAAAGGTAAAACATTTTCCTCTCCATCAGTTCAGGAAAGTCCTGCATTTCCAGCAGGACAGCAGCCAGAGAAGTTGGTGTCTACCTGGGGCAGGACTTTTGGAGAGGGGAGAAAAGATGAATACATAAATGCATCAGACAGACCATAACCCAACCTATGTAAAGGCCCAGCTCAAGCATACATGTTTGCAATGGTTCCTGTCATCACTGAAAAGAAAGAGTAAGAATTCCAAGGACTTTTTTTTTTGGGCCAGGATTTCTCTATCTATAAAAGAAGTGATCAGAAAATGGCAGCCCTTCATCCAGAAATGGTCTGCAGAGACCTGGCAGGGATCACAGGTGATACTTATGCTTGCAGAACCTCTCTGGGCACTGCAAAGAACACTGGCTTTGTCACATTGCTATCCTGCAGCCCTGAATTCCTCCCCGTTCCACAGCCCTGACCTGCCAGCTCTAGGAAGCAGCAGAGGGGAATTATGATGTCCTATCCCATTCAGGCAGTGGGACCAACTACTGGCAGCAGTAGAAATGAGACTTGTTTCATAACATGGATATTCAGGCTTCCAACCATGTAGGCAAAGAAAAAGGGAGAAAAGCCTACTACCCCTTCCAAACTTCCACTAGTGCACACATGATTAATCACAACACAGCTTTGAGAATTAGTTCAGCATTAAATAAAGAAATTCTGTTTTGTTCTATAGTCTATTTCTTTTACAAGAAATAAAAGCATAAGGAGCTTAAAGAATATCTACTATATGGTATGGATACATTCTAAACATTATGACAGAGACAGTGTGAGAGATTTCTAGAAATTAAATGCTTTTAAATGTAATTAAGTCATAATGAAGACAATCACATAGAAAACTGTGCCACTGACAGTCTGACAGTGCAGGGGCATTAGAATTGTTTTCCACCATTCTAAGGCACAGGAAAATTCTGGCTATCTCATGTTGATGAAAGGCAAATTCTATAATGGGACAGAAAGCACATTAATTAAAAAGTAAAATGAACCTAGCACATTTGGAATTCCCTAGGACACAACTGATTTGCAGTAAGGAAAAATATCTTGCTGGTAAGAAATCCCATCAATGGAAGAATCACCAAGTCCTTAGTCTCTAGAGCTTCCCTCTGGTTGCCTCTAGGCTGAACACAATCCAACAAGATGCTTCCCTGTGCCCTTAATACATCCCAAGTACTGGACAAAGCCCCTAACTCTGGGGTTTGAATTCCACTTGGTGTCCTGCACCTAAATGTTACTGCATCTAGCTTTGGACCTGGCAGCACACTGTCCTCTCACCACCTATTTCCAAATCTTTGCAGTAGTCTGAGACTTACATATGAGAAGAGAATGATGTTTTCAGAATCACAGAAGTCCAGGGACTATATGAATGCAAAGCTTCGGTTCAATTCTTTGCTAGATATCTAGAGCTGTACTAATATCTGAATGTTCTCTTCAGTGCCAGCTCCATTCTGGAGCCATGACTATCAGCACACAGGCACAAGAACACACAGAATAATAAAGACTGTTTAAGAGACAAAGAGTTTGCCATGATAAATGTGTTCTTGAACTGTAAGCATGATCAGAGGAAGGGCAGATGTAGCCTTAAAAGAGCAGTATTTTCTAAGCCACACACACACACACACACACACACACAAAAAGAAGCTAAGAAGTTGTAATATGCCAATTTCTGGCACAGGAAGAAAACCTAAATGGGATCATTTGTGGTGCAATGTCACATGGCCAAAAGGCACCAAGACAAATTAAACAGCACTGAAGCCCTGGCAAAAGTAAAAGGAATAATCATTTTCTTCCTGCAGGATGGAAAGAGTTATGAGGAATCAAACCTTTTATATTCAGGTGCATCACTACCTATAGCAAGCTTGCCCATTGACTCAGGGATTTTTCACTTCTAAACATGTTATACTTCCAGTTGAGTTGATAGACTGATTTAGTTCTATACCTTCCTGGTCACCTGGTTCCTGACCCCTCAGCATCCTCTCTCGGCATTCCTCAGGTTTTTGTGATGCCATGACTGCTGGAATTTCCCTCTGGTTGCTAACAACATGCAGGCTAAAGCTGTCAGTAAGTCACTAAATTCACCCCCCAAAGGATGATCATTTTAGAGCTGTTTGCTTCAGGAATCCAGTATCACTTGTCCTGGGGAAGTGACAGCCACTCAGACATAAGAAGGTTAGTCGTATATTAAAACAGGGCAACAGACATGACAAAACAGATTATCCTCTTCACTTGAAACCCTAAATGAGTGGAAAAGGGAACTGGGAAGAAGGGCGAATTCATCTGTCTCTGACTCCGATTTTTCCATTGATGGTCTGATCTTACAAACTCGATACATAGGAACTGTGCCACTATACCCCACCTAAAAGAACTGGGGTTGCATGATCATGATCTAATCTGGTTTGTATTCAGAGAGGACATGCAGTGATCTGGTGCACAACTGCTATCATTGCTGTTGAGAAACATACACCTTATTTCTTGAAAAACCGATAAGAGTCACCAGCAGACTGGTATGATTCTTGATTACTTGCTGCAAATCTTGGAAGAAATGAGGTAACACTCTTCCATTCTACAAAAGATTTTATTTATTCAAAATTTCAATAAGAACACTGCACGAACTAGAATGAAATTTCTAAGGAAATATGATGAAAAAAATCTGCCAAAGAAAGCAACAGGTTCAAAAAATTGTTAATGCAGGTTTTGACTCAGAGATGCCTTCAGTTATTGCTGACAACAAAACATTTTGCACAGTCAAATACTTCTTTTTGGTTATTATTTAAAAATAAACAAATAAAAGAAATATTCTGATCTCTTTTATGCCAGTGGAAACTGTTAAAAACAACAGACCTATTTTGGCACAACAGATTAAAATCTCTTCCTAATCTATTATCTAGATACTTTGAGGCAATGGCAGGAAAGAGTGCAGTAAGAATGATATTCTCTATAGTAAAATTCAGAGCTAGACCATTTAGCCTAGTGAAGAAAACAGACCAGAAAATTTGGGTAACTGACATTCATGAGACTGCCCTACATCAGTCTCTGGAATTTGAAATGATTCAGCGAGAGTGTCCTCAGAGACACTGATGTAAATATGGAGTAACCACAATGCCTTTCACTGGAGGCCCTCCCATTATACACTGGTTTAGCTAAACAATTTCATTTCAGATAGACCAAAATAGGAGTACTTTGGAAAAGGCCAGGTCTGTGTTGCTTTTTTTCCTTTCATAGTTTATCTAATGATATCTCTGGTCTGAGATAACCTTCCTTGCTCAACAATATTTAATCTTTATTTTACTTGAAGTAGAGTAGCAAATGCCTTGATAAATGGAGTGAAAGATTTTTCCACTTTCACCATAACATCTTCAGGTGCTGAAATGTTTTACTGCAACTTGCTACAGCAGTGCTACACAGGGAATCAATGCTTATATTCCCATGCCTTTTTAACATGAGTGAATCATTGCCCATACTCCTTTATATACTAAAACAACCACACACCAGAGAGCCATTTTCCTATCCTCATCTATTGTGGCCACTATTCTGCAAAAACACAAGCTTCCATCTATGAAAAATGTCATGTTTCTACCCATTTGTACATTACAGCTGATGTTCTTAACCTGCAGACCTACAACACACAAAGCCCCACACAACCCCTCCACCTCCCAAAAAAACCCTTAAACATTTGTAAGAAAACAAAAAAAAAACCACGAGAGATTTAATAAAAAATAATTCCCAACTCCTTTTCTGTGCTAAGTTGTGAATGAGACTGATGAAAACCAACCCGAGAACTAAGAAAATTTTCTTAGTTCTTGGCCAACTGCATTTTGAGATTTGCAGTTTCATGAAGTGAAAACATCATTCTAGTATGTTTGCATGAAAATTCAGAAAACAGAGGCAATCATAAGAAAAGAGAGACAATTACAAAGCTCCTAATCTCCTGAGACATTTACCTTTTTGTAGCAGGCTTTACTCCAGCCTCATTACATATTTGCTCTGATCATCAATCCTATTTGCAACTTTCAACTGTCTCCATGTTCTTTAGCAGAGGAGCTTGTATCAGACAATACCTGGAATGTCTCCATTAATCCAAATTTTAAAAACCAGTAACTGAGACAAATCAGTATTTGTGCACTGACTGGAAAGAAACCCCTGCAGATTCACCAAGACTGAAAATGTGTTTCTGTATCTATACAACTCCCTCCTCCATCCTTCTCTAAAAAAAGAAGGGCCAAAGTAAAATGCTGGCAGCCCAACAAAATCTTTGAAGACACAGAGTGCTTTCCAGTTATGAGAGGATGGAAAAATGAGCACCCTGGAGATCGTTTGGGTACATTAGGCTTTATTAATCAGGAATGTACTTGCCACATACCAACATTCCCAAACGGTACACTGAATCAGATAAATGTTGGGGAGTAGCAGAACCCATCCAGTTTGGTCCTCTGTCTTACGGGAAGTTTCAGCACACTCTGAGAGGTGACTTTCCAAACCAATCCTTAAAAAAGAAACCTCCCCTGCTTCCATAGTACCTATAGGTTGTGTGTTCCAGCACTTTGCAACCCATACAGTCAGAACACGGCTCCTAATATCTAACTTGGTCATTTTCACTGCTCATTGAACTGATTTCTTTAGGTCTTTCTCCCAGTGGACATGAAGAACAATTAATCACTGTGCTCTTGATTATAAATTTTCACTCACTAGATGATTTTTTTTTTTTTAGTATATTCTCCTTAAGGTACAAGAAAAGCAACACTTTCAGAAGAATGTAATGCCAGGTAGGGCTCCTACATATCCTCTTGCCCCTGGGCCAGGTAACAATCAACCATTTCTGCTTTCTCCACAATTTTAACTCTAGGACAATTTCTGCCTTGACAAACATTTTTGACCTCTCCACATTTCCACTGGGGTTTCATAGGTAGAAATCAGGGCAGAATTTATCCCCATGAGTTTCTGGATTAATGCCTTGGTAAAGGAAGGGGAAAAGGCAAAATTAATTCTCTTTGTTAGTGCTAATGCTATTCCTCAGGGAAGTGGGCCCCAAGACATTGATCTTTGTTCAAAGCAAGCACACTTCCATACTCATTTCACATTTGCAGCACAGCTTCTACAAGCCAATATTTGCATCAAAAAAAAAAAAAAAAAAAAAGAAAAAAGGCTTAAACTCTGGAGAACCTGCATTCTGTCAGAGGACCAGGAACTGGGAATGGACTCAAAGCCCATCTTAGCCCACCTGAAATTACAGCTAAAACAGCAAGTTATAGGAGGAAAGGTCAGATCCATCAAGAATCATGAGGATTCTTGCACTGTAAAGAACATGGTATTGCATGTAGTGCTTGTTTGTTGCTTCAAAACTCTTCCTTCTTCTAAAAGCAGAGCTGTGATGGACGAAGGCCTCCTCAGCCCTGACATCCTGACGTTACACATGCAGCCTGCACTCTGGGATGCAGCTTACTGTGTCACATTGGCTTGGGCTCTGCCTCTTCCCTTCCTTATGCCTGCAAGCTCAATTGAACTTATGAAAATTCAAACTGTCTTCTGTCTGTTTCATACATCATCAGCAAACAATCACTAGACAAAATGAATTTGCTCTCTGTAATTTGGAGGTTACACAAATGCCTCTGCTGTATAATGCAGGAAAAAAAAAAAAAAGGAATAAAGTATGATATGCAAGGTTAACTCAGCATGGAGGAAAGTAGTAAAGAAACAGAGGAAGAACACGAACAATAAAATACTCAGAAGTGGAGAGAGTGACATGAGAAATACTTCTGTAAATGGAGTAGGCCTTGCTACTTTAGAGTGATGGGATTAAACAAAGGCACAAGCAAGTTGTGAAAGATCACCCCCGAGAGTGACTGTATCGCCATTCTTCATTATTTGTCTACACAACATACTTATTTATAATAACAATGGTTACTATTTATCCCCTAAGAGCTCTGCAAACACAAATTCACAAATTCAGTAATGTTCATAGAGCTGTATTAGTTTGAACCAGACTGAAAGAGTGATCTGCTGAACAAGGCACAGTGAGGTTAAATAACTTGTCCAATGCCACTCATTATCCATAATGAATATCAGTATCCACTCAGTATCCATAAATATTAGAACACTGGATCTCTTGGTCACTGATCAGATCAGGCTGTGTAAAGCTGAAACCTTGACAAACCAACCTCTTTTTTAAACAAAAATAACATTATTGCCCTCAGCCCATGGCAACGTAACTAAAACTATTGCTTTGAAAGTACATATTTTTCTTTCACACACAATATGTATGCTGTCATTGTCTTATTCCAAAATCATGCAGACACTGAGTGTGAGCAGAAGTACCTCCTCATGCTTGACTTAGTCCTATTTGGAGTTAGCTGCAAACAGCAAAGTACTGAACCACATCCTTAAAGTTAATATTTGAGTAGTCCCATTGACCTCAAAAGATCTGCTTCCCTATCAACCCATATGACTTTAGTTCAGAGAACCCAACACAGCAAGAATCCAACCCACAGACCTTTTGAATTAGGAGAATATCTGTACCACATTCAGCAAGTGGAGTTTTTCATGCAACTGTCTGACAGATGTTCAGACAGTGTATCTTAATGTTTCTTCTAATGCCATGTACCAAGTATTTTTTATTAGACAAAATAATAAAATTTCTTTAATTAAAGAAATAAATTACAAAACTACCAGGATATAGCTTGCCTTTTCTCCTTGCTGTTTTTGGGTTAATACATGAAAGCCCAAATGGCAAGTTCACCTTTTTAAAGGTTCTTGCAATTAGAAACATCTGATTACAGCAAACATACAGGAAACAAAAAGAAATCCTTAAAGCATAATTTCCTTAATAAAAAGTGCCACTATTTTTATTGTATCAAGCAACTACTTACATGAACAAGAGGTATAACAAGAACCACATTTTCATTTTACAGGATATATTTGCTTATGTAAAACTTTCCTCACCTTGTTCTTCTGTATTCCAGAGACAGGCTATACCAAGGCTACAGAACTCAAGTGCAGCTACAAGTTTAAAAGTGGGGTTGTTTGTGATTTTTTTGTTGTTGTTGCACTTGTAGTTTCTTTTGTTTGTTTTTTTTGTGTTTTTTTTTTTAGCTATTAGTACAAGAAACTCAAGCATTAAAAATACAGCCCTTTACTTCATGGAAAGGAAAGAAGACCTAGGCAGAACAGTCTTAGGAGTCATGATCCCACACTCCATTCCCAGTTTGACCACTGATTTACTTGGATCTTGAGAAAGCTGCTCAACATCTCTCTGTGAATGCACTTGACACTCTTAATAAAAAAATGAAACCAAAAATATTTCCTGAATGCGAGTTTTACACTTGTGTATTTATTTTCCCTTCAAAATTTAGAGTCTCATATAACTAAAAAAAGCTCATCCCAGCCAGCACCAATTGCTACTCTTATTTTGTCTTGGGCTCTCCATGCAGGACTTAGTGACCATCTGGATCCTAAGGATTCAAAAACTTGCCTTAACTCACTCTTACACTGCTGCTGCATTTTGGAAAAAGAATTACTCCTGCTTTCCAACAAAAATTTTCCTGGTTGTTCACACTAAATTGCAAGACAAGCATGAAATTTGGTACTCACAGATTCAGAAGAGCTCCCCCATTTTTCCCTGAACACCTCCCTTTAAATTGCTGCTGGACCCAGCAAATCCATGTCTGTTTTCAACTTAGCCCACCAGTGTAATTGCAAGGTTAACCTCTGGTGGCCAGGGAAGCTGCTCACATTCAGCAGTGAAGAGCAGAACATGTTAAATACCATTCACTGGCCACAGCCTGTAGTTAATACACAATATTTAAACAACACAATGGCATGGCCCTTGCCAGTAATGTGAAAACACAGTGGAGTAGAGCCAGAATGGCACAATCTGCCTGTCTGAGTCATGCTTGGCGCTGTGTGCTGGAGGGGAAGGCTTTAGCTGCCCACAGTGTAACTGTACCCTCCAGCTAATTTACAACAAAACATTAAAATATATTAAAAAATAGGAGTGTGTGGGGGGGGTGGTGGTAGAGGCATGATAAATCCCCTCTAATAGTTAAAATATTTTAAAACTGAAGTACAAAAGTGCCACTTTGGAAGAAGGCTCTGGATTTCATTACAGACTGCACATTTTGATCTTAAACAAGAAAACAAACTGACTTTGCTTTGTAATAGTCCACAGCTTTGTACTATTCAAATGAAATCGATATTTTTCCTTCTTTCTACAAGCTTCTGGATTTTTTTCATATATTATTTCATTTGATTAAGAGTATCTGAATCTGCTATATTTTCCAATCCTCTTTTGCATGCCTGTTGTTCAGTCACTGAAGTTCCAAATCTTAATTATTAACCCAAATGCATTCAATAAACAGATGCTAAATAAGTGTAGATCAGAGTGATGTGCAATCTGACTTGCATTTATGGAATAACTATGCTCTTATAAAAAGACTCCTTTCTTGCTGAGACGTAGATGTTACTTTGACTGTTTTGTTGTGTCACAGCAGAGATGAATTAGGCATTTCTGCCTTCATCTGCATCCTAAAGCAGCTGAAGTCCTCTGTGATGTCATCAGAAAGTTTGTTTTTTTTTCTCATACAAAGGAGAAGAATTTGTTACGACATCATGAGAAGAGAAAAAACTGTATTTTGTGCTAAAAGGAATCTTCTGCTACTTTCTGTTATCTCTGCACAATCTGCACCAGAAATCCTCTCTGACAAAGCAACAGCAACTGTAAGTCAGAGATGCACAGTATTCCTAATACTATTCAAAACAAAGCAGGGAAGAATGATCTGTTCAGTGCTCTGAAATTAAAGATCTGCAAGATGTAAGTTCCTTTTTAATTTTTAAATAAAACATCCTTTGAACTTCTAAATCCCATTCAAGGGGACTCTGACCTTTATCCAAGACCAGCTACTGTGCTAACACTTTGGATGCATACAGAGGAAAAATACGGACAAAAGGTACCGGAAAAGCTTTTACTTACAGGAATGCAGTGTGGCTTAATCTTTTTGTTTTTAAGGTGCAGTGATTTCAGCATCTACAATGTAACTTCAGGCAGTCTGAAAAGAAACAGGTTAAAATCTCTTTCAGTTATAATTGGTATTTCAGATTTAATTAAAAATTAAACTTTCATAATGTTTCACCATCCAAAGCAATGCATTATCAGTCAAGCGTAGCCTTTTTTTTTTTTTTTTTGTTAAAAGAAGCTCTTCCCAGACTAGTTTGCAATGAAAGAAAAAGGGAAAAAGGCAATTGAGAGTAGCAAAATATATTTCTTCAGCAAAAGACCTCTGAATAATTTGGAAAGAAGCCTTCTGCCACTTAATTTTAACAATCAACCTTATACTAATTAAAAAAAAAAAACCCCACAATTAAAAAAGACAGAAAAACACCACCACATACCAAAGACTGTGAGGATAAAAACGTTAATTTCAGCAAAACAAGGACATTGCTAGGACCAGAACATACGCACCAAAAGGGAAAATATGGTTTTACATAATGCCAGCCAACAACATTTTTTACAAATTCGTTCTACAGCATGCAGCACTTTCAGACTGCTGCATGGAGAAGCAGAGGAAGACAAGTTCAAAAAGAGAAAAGCTGGTTTTAAAGTGTACAAAGGAAAAAGTCCCTTGCAACCTTTTGTTAAGGGGTATGAAATAGTTCATCTATAAAACTGCATGGTTTCTTATAATGTAAAATAAATGTCATGTTCCTGTGCAAAACAGATGATTAAGAAGAGGTAGATGCAGATACAGCATTCGAACAGATGCAAAAAAATATTTTTTTTTCAAAACGCAGTTGAAATAGTTGGAATGACAATAAAACTCCAGGGGTTGTACCATAAATATAAGTTTAAATGTTAGACTGGAGTTTAAAACCTGTGGTTTTAATTATATCTAATTATAAAGGCTCCAAAACCAGGAGAAATGAGAAAAAACAAAAAAATATTAATAATAAATTAAAACACTTCTGCAATAAGTTGTCAGGATTTGGCCTCGTAATAACAAACCATACAGCAATACACACAGACACATACAATGTACCAATGACTCATTAAGGGAACAAATCAAAACTTCATTAAATTTTATTTTTAAAAGGTGACAGCAGAACTTGCCTAATTTACCCCATTCAAAGTCAAAGCTATTCTCCTCACCAGCTGCACACTCGCAGAGATGGTCAAATAAATCCCGGATGCAAATCTAATACTGTTTTTAAACGTACCACAGGCTGGGAGCAATTCCTAAGTGTAATTTTACTTTGTTCTCTCATAAGTAAAAATCCAATTCCTCAGACATCAGTGTTATATGAGGCTTTTCAATCCATCCTCATGGATGCTTAAAATAAAATGCACCACACCAGACAATATGCTGTCACACAAACATGTTCATACACACACCAATACCACAAACAAAAATGAGCTCACAAACTTATTTGTAGGCTTATCAGAGATATTGAAGAGCAGGGGGCAAAGCAGAGAGCACAGAAGGGGACAGCACAGGAAGAGGAAGAAACAATTCTTGAGCATTTGAATAAACAAGAGCCACCTGATAGAGGCACTAGGATGATGCTGCCACAAGATAACCTTTATTGGCCCAGATGAAATTTTTCCTGTAGGAACCACAAGTGTTCCTCTCTTCCTTCAGACAACCTTATATCAAACAGCTTTCCTCCTTTTTCCTGATTGACATCGAACAAGGTAGACAAACAGTGAAGAAATCCAGGCAAAAAACTGGTAAGTCCATCAGCAGCAGGCAACAGAACAACTGCCACATATGGGATAACAGTTTCAGCCTCTGAACTTCCATTTCTTTCATTTTCTTCCCCTTCCAAATTTACCCCTTTTCTAACATCTTCAGGACTGTAATGCTGGTTTGCTGGCAGGGAAGGAGAGGGGCAGCAGTATTTAAAATCCAAAGCTATTTCTTCTAATGAATGAAATGAAAAACTGACCTCAACTGAGAAAACAAAGAGCATTCACTGAGGGTGAAATGTATCCCTGTGTAGAGAGCCAGTATTGAGACTGCACCACTGAAGCCCTATTCCAATGACCTAAATAGGAATAAATTGGTGCATGGATTTCACCACAGTAAATTTTGTCCAAAATTACAATTTTTTTTTTTTTCTTTTTTTTTTTTTTTTGTAGAGAATGAGGAAACACATGGCACTCTCCTGTCAAAGCACAAAGGCACAGCACCTTCTTCCCATGCTGGGCACAATCCTGACAACAGCTCTTCAGTGTATCTGCCTAGTGGTTTTAACCTGAAGTCTCTTGTGCTTTGCCTACGTTCTTCTGATTGGAAAGGAAAAGGAGGGAATGCAACATTTGGCATTACTCTTTAAGTTAGCCCAAGGACATAGTGCCTGCAGATAAAGTGGTCCCTCTCCTCAAGGAAGGCATAATTAGCACACACCACAATTGTTCTAATACAAAAAAATGGAGCCTTGGAAGAAGCCCTCTGTAAGAGCTTGCCTTCCTGTGCACAGGTGAGGATGCTTAACACTTGTGGGCCAGGAGGTCATGATTGTTAAGTGAAAGGGCTGCCCCAATCCCCTTGAGGAAACAAAGAGACATGGCTCAAGAACAGTCAGTGAACTTCTGCTTGAGAGGAGCCCAAGAGCTGGAATTGCAAGAATGAGGAGTATGGCAGGTCAGGAATGAAACACATGAGTCAAGTGTTAACAAAGTAATTGTTATCTCTTAGTAAAGGCTTTAGAAACAAATATCAGAAAAGAAACAGGTTTCACTTTGCTTTCTTGCAGTCCCTTCTTACCATAAAACTTACACAGAGTGTGAAAACTGTGAGAGGAAAGATACCAACTCTACAACGACTGAAGTTCATTAGCAATATTCCATGACTTGCATAGGTCCCTGACCCTACTTTGCCTGACTCATGGTTATGCTTTAATTCCTCACTTTGATAAGAATCAGATTCCTTCAATCCAGAAAATTAAAGAGAAGGAAAAGAAGTGTAATTTTTTATTGGGAAACATTTCAGAAGATGTTTGCCTTCTGCAAATTCTTCATAATAAAGAAGTTCCATGTCTGTAAGGTTTTGATTTTCCTTGAGTACCTTAAGTCAGTTGGAGCAGGTCAGTTAAGAGTCATATGTAGCTGATTAGTTACAAGGAGCAGGAAGACTAAAGGAGACTATAGCACAACATGTTTTGGTATCTTTTGAAATTTCTAGATATAGAAATTACAACCTTAGTCAATTGATCGTTTTTAAGCTCACTTCTTGAACTGGAAACCAAAGATGAAGCCACTGCCACAAGCAACTATTAAATGAAAGAAAATACTGATGTCCTTAAGAAAAAAAAACTCCTTGGTAATATTAAGGAACTTGTCTTCAACAACCAGGGAAAGGAAGAACACCGGAAGACAAATGGACACACACAAACAAAAAACCAAGCCCTTGATGTTCAAGAGAATATTCAAAAATGCTCATGGGCCAGATAAGAGACCTCAATCCAGCTTCAGACTCTGACTAATTACTTAGGATATGGCCCAGAATAATTGTGTCACAGAAACTAAAAAAGGAAGTTAATTGTACAGGTACCTCATCTAACAACAAATATACAGACTCTGAAATTGGAACCAGTATGGACACAACAGCACAATGCTCTGTTCAAGTTCACTGGTAAAACAAAACAGCAAATCTGATTAACACAGATATAGCATTACTTTACTGTATATATATAAACAGTATATAAATAAACAGCCTTACTTTTGTCACCTGTTTCTTGTCCCAAGTGGACAGAATTATTAAAAAAACAAAAAGAAAAAGAAAATGTTAATTTCAGTGCTTGAAAAATCCTCCCAATAAGTTTGAATTGGAGCTTTTAGTACACTTTCAAAAATCTGCTGGAATTTAGGTTATTTCTAGTTCTGCCTTCAAACACATAGCCATTTGTGGCTCAAACCAGAGTTACAGGGCTGCTGTTTGGAGAAACTTGGGGGGCTTTGTAATTTGGCAGAATGGGAGCAGCGGACAACCTACAGCATTGTGCTGGGATCAAGGGTTCCTCCCACTGCAGGAATGGACAAAAGGAGATAGAAGGTTTCTTTGTCAAAATGGAAAATCTCCATCTGTTATTGGTTCACTGCAAAGATGAATGCCCATAGAGATTTTGTGTTCCTCATGGCATTCATCCTTAGAGTTTACTTTCCCAGTGAAGATGATATCCATTACAAATTTTAGTTTCCAAGTCATGGCTGTTTCAGCTAGAAAAGCATTTTAATCAGGAAAAATGTGTATTTTTGGCTACAATTCGCACACACCCCACATTCTCCAATAGTATTTGAACTATTTTTGTTCAGGTGTGATAAAACCTGCCTTTGGGCGAAGACTAAGACTCCTTGAAATCTCAGTTTCAGAAAGTTAGAGACAATCAACTGTATAAAAGCTGTAATGCCTAATCCACCCTAATGGTCACTTGGAAACAGGTACTAGATGCAATTTCACCACAAGGGCCCTCAAACCTGTTAAACATGTTGGATCCCTTAACAGCACAGTCCACCCCCCTCATTTATTCCTCCTGCTAACAGAGTAAGCAACAAGCACCTGAGAAGCCCAGCTGTGAAAGCACATGAGAAGCTAAACTCAACCCACAGAAGAGTCGATCTCTATAACTGCACTTAGGATCTGACCTGGACTCCCAGTGTTTAGAGTTTATTGGGTAGTTCTGTTATAGTTAGGTGGGACCCAGCATCCTTCTAAATACCTCTTGAAGCTTTCCTCCCACGCAGGGGCGATGATGGTAATCAAGCTGGCTGCTGAAAACCATGATATTCCTTATTCCAACTGTTTTCTTGCACAAGCTGTCCCTAGATCCTGTTTATGTTCCCAAGGAACAGGAACAGTGACAGCATGCAGCTTTCACGAGGCCTTGCCCAAACAATTCTTTCTCTAAAGATACAGTTTTTTTGTAAAGCAGCTCTGAAGCTGATATTCGCTGAGCATCTCTTGGAATACAGCTTGAAGACTTTACTTATGCCCTTTACAAGCTATTGTAGCATATAAGCTTCTCCCACTTCTTTTCAAGGTTCATAATGCTTTGATCTTCACAGCCTCACTGCTCCTGCTGAATGGCATCATCTCCCATGGCTCATATTATCTTTAGTGCATAAAATGATAATACCTGTTAAGAAGCAGGCTCTATCACATAATCACAGCAGAACCTTCACATTTATTCTGGTTTAACAGAGAAACTTACATCAATGAATGTTTCATTGTGATGGGTATTTCAGTGCGGTGACAAACTGGGCGGATAAAGGAAATGTGGTGGATATAATTTGTTTGGATTCTAGCAAGGCCTTTGACACAGTACCACACAGGAAGCTCATAGAGGCACTAGAGAATTATGGTTTGAATACTATTACAATAAGGTGGATAAAAAGTGTCTGACAGATAGGAAGCAATGAGTTATTAATCAATGGTATTACAAAAGAATAGAAAGAAGAATCTACTCCGATGCTGAGCAAAGGGTGCTAGGATTATTATCACTACATAGATTCATTAAAGATGAGAAGAAGAATGTAAATATTGACAGCATCCAAAAGAGATGATTCATAAAAAAGAAATTAATCAAATATGACAGGTATCAAAATTTTAAGATCCAAATAATGGAGATGTGCAAGAGCCAGAACAATGCGGTATTTAATGTATGTTAAAATGTAAAAGTTATTAAAAACCAATACAGAATTTTGTTTCAAATTCAGAAATAGAAGGTTTTCACTGTGTTTGCTTGAATTCATCATGTTACTATGCACTGGTACGGCCTAGTTGTGAAACTGGCTCTCTTGGAAAGCAAAATAAAATAATGTATTTCAGTCACTGTGGTAAGGGACAATTATCTGCCCTATTTTCTGAGACTATCAGTACTAATGATTAAAATTTTAAAGTTTAGAGTAATCACATATGACATCCTTAAATTCTTCTTTGGAAACAGGGTACTCTTTTAGCTGTAGTTCTTGAGTTTCCACTGCCCTGCACAGCTAAAGCCATTTTGTTGCAGATTTCTGGTACAGGAAATGACATTGAGCTATCCCCACAGAGACACTGTATACATTGGAATGGATACTACCTCTCCATTTCCTTCACAGATCCGCCCCAAAAAAATTCAGCCTGACCATTACCTGCGAAAGGGCAAGATCCTGGATGAAAAGTAATGTACTTAGATGAAAATCCCCAGAGCAACGCACATAAATCTCATGGGATATATGGCAGAGAAGGTCAAAGTGATAAACCTTTATTTGGAAGTCTAGCTATGTTGAGCAATTAAACATAGCTGTTGACTATTACCAGGATAAACTCATCCGTATCAGCAGGACACGAAGTTAACTATATCCTGTATTTCTCTTTCCTCGTGTGGAGAACGCATCCCCAACACCACAGCCTCTGCTTACTTGTGCCCCTTCAAGAATAAGGCCAAAATAACTTTTAATGCTCTCTTTCTTGAGACAGCAAAACTGAGTGAGTGAAAGCTACATGTTTTCAGCAGTAAGATATTTAGAAAAGTTGTCACAATTCTTCCTCTTGACTTATTGCTCATGGTCATTGTCTTGACACGTGACATCAGTAGACTGTACCTGGTAATCTCAATCACCTATGAAATCCATCATCTATGGTTTTGGGATCCCAAGATCTCCATTATTTCTTCTACCCTCACACATCAGCCTAAGCCCATCTCCTCTCCCTGACCAGCACCTGCTTCCCTCCTCTTCACTGTGAGAATCTGCCTTGCTCACACTGCAAAGCTTCCATTTTCCCTTCTTGTTGCAGGAGAGAAGGGAACAGGATGAAGGTGTAACGCTTCCTTCACAGGAGAGAGAGACAGGGAAGCGAATTAGCAGAGAGGCATGCATTTGTGGGTTTCATGTCAGAGAAATGGAAAGAATTGGAGGTGGCAATATCCACTCCAGGTCTCTGGATCAGCAAGCACAAGTGTGGCTTCCATGGCCCCGACAGACTTCAGAGGGACAGTAGGTCCATCACTGTTACGCTACCCTTAGCAGAAGTCTTACCCCACAGATCTATCTTGGGAGGACCTTGGGATTCTGATGTGTAAGAAAATATTATCTTTTAAGAGTAAATAAAATTAATAAAAAGCAAAGTCAGGACTACAGGCTAAGTTTTGAGTTCATACAAGCAGGTGCATCACAAGTGGTATCAGGACTCTTGCAGATTACACACGGACAGATTTTATTCCACCATATGCAGAAGCACAAATCAATGCAGTCTTTTACTTCAGCACATTATTTATGCTTTTGCCAGAAGGCCATTAACCTGAAGCCCAAAACCAGCTCCATCTTGCACAATGTCATGCACAAACCATGCCCAGAAGTTTCACATTATTTCAGTTTATGTAACTGCCATATTAAGCTCAAGGCCCAAGGAGGATACTGAACAATATCTTATTGTACGGGCTATTGAGATTCAATATTACAGGGACAATGCTACCAACCCCCTCCAATTTCATTCATCTCAGAAATCTTTGCAAATTTAATACCAGAGGACTTGGAGACCTTTGGACTGTACTGCAAATCTGCTGCTTGAACTTTTAATGTAACATTGATGCAAGCTCTCAAATATCTCCCAATAAAGTCCATATATGTAATTCTTGTTTAATTAGACATCATCCTACAAGAAGAGAAATTCAAACCCAGCTGGAACTATATAAAAGTTCAGGGAAGTTCAGCTCCTGCACTGTGATTTGGCAAAGCTCTATTGTAATTTTTTCCCCAGAAACAATGCAGAAGGAAAAAAAGAGAATATATCAGAAATGATTTGAACTGATCACTGTGTCAGAACAGGAAATAATATCTGGAAGAAAAAAAGGAGAAAACAATCTTCCATTTACTTTCAATATTAGTAAAAACAAGAAAAATATTTTTATACTGTCAGCCACATCCTGCAAAATCTAGATAATAAAGCAACAGCATAATGACTAGATAAGTTTAAAATGGATTTTTAAAAAGAATGGCTATTATTTTCTGAAGACAAAGTATATCTAAATACATTGCAGGACTGGATTCAGAGACCTAAGCATCCCATTGGCCTAGTCCGTTACAAATTATATTTGTAGTTATTCCAGGGACCTTGACATATGGAGTGCACACTTAAATCTATGTAATATTTATCTCTGCCTCAGATAATTAAGATGAGAAGTATATGGTACGAGCTCAGGTTCATGGGGCTTCTGCAACAATTGAATTGCTCAAAGTTCCCAGACTAAAATTCACTCTGGCTCTATTTGCCTTACAATAAAACCAAAACACACCTAACATACGACAGAAATTTATTATTAGCAAAAAAAATGGTTGGGTATTCAACTTGTTCCATAATCTATGTTTAAACAGATGAGAAGAAATGTATCCTCCTGGTGGTCAACCAAACTACAAAATTAAAATTGGTACATCATTTCTTAGCAGTAAAAAAAAAAATTCTAACAAAAGCCCATGTACAGAAAAGCACAAAATTAAGCTCCATCAAGATAACACTAACACTGGGCAAAGTCTGCAAGACCATATGCTAATTGCATTCTAGGTAAAGATGATGAGAAGTTCAGATATATGCAATCGGTAACTAAATTTCTAATAAAATAACAACTTCAATCTTTTACAAGTCTTTTCCAAAATACCAGAAGTGATTAGAACACATTGTGGACCAGTCACTTGCCAAGTTTAATGTTTGAAATCAAAGCTGTTTTAAAATTTCTTGAACAACAAAAAAAGCATTTTAAAACTGGTAACATTCAGTCATGGTGATATAAGCAAATACCAGCCAATCTGAATCTTGGAACATTCTTGATCTACTGCCTTTATGTTGCAACGAAGCCCAGAAAAATATTTCAGGCCCAATTGCTGAGACAGTGAAAATAATATTAATAAATAAAAAAGGATCATTTACATATTATACAACTAATTTTTTTTATTTCTTCAATATGCCTAGAAGGAATTAAAAGGCTAGATCCTTCAGGACTTTTGTTGTCATAACTGAGATGCATCTACATTTACCACATTTACCAAAGATGAACCCACCTGTAATTTGTATGGAAGAGCTAAAACTATTCTTTTTCCCTCCTCTGCACCTCCCACAGAAAGAACTCAGCACTCTTCAAGCATTTTCTCTACAAATAACTATAAAAAGGAAGTGGGTCTATCGGGGAGGAACTGCTTCATTTCTTTGCATGTGCTGAGAAACTCTTTCTGAATTAATGCAGGCCAGCACCATCTCATGCTCTGCTGCCCCCCCGCCACATTAAACAATGCATAAGGAACAAAATTTGAACCTTTACCTTCCACAGTAAAGGCACTTGCGAAATACATGAAGCCTGCCAGAATGCAAAACACCAACTGCTATTCCACTCTGTGCTACCTTTTTAAAGATTGCTGGATATTTATTCTAATGTAAACAAGCAAAAGAATGAAATACGGTAAGAAGCCAAAATTTAGGGCAATAGTTTACAATAAAAAGAACAGTAAAAAGAACATTCTAGGAGTCACATGTACATATAAATTCTCATTATGCATCTGTGTATACTAATAGAGACTATTATATAAAATACCATATTATTTAACATCAAGTGAATGGAGGTTTGGTTTTAATTACATGTAGTCAACTGTCCCTGTAATCAGTTGGTACAATAACAGGGCTAAAATTTCCAAGCAAATTCAGCCTTTCCTCCTCAAATCTTAAAATTCTTTAGAAACGCCTTCTTTTCCATTGAGAGATTCAGTAATGCCAACAACAGATACATTATTCCCCCAGCAGATCTGGAGATGCTGGAGCAGAACTCTGAAGTCCAGCTGCCAGATCTTCTGCTGCAGCCATCTGACACAAAATTCTCCCACACGCATTTCTCTCTTTTAGCTGAAGTTTTTACTCTTTAACAATGCCCTGTGATATTAATGTCTCTGTATTTTCTGACTGACTGAGCCTCATATTTGGGCAAGAAATAAACTTTCCATTTCCTGAGCTATAAGTGAAAACAGCCTAGGGTTTTATGCAGTCAGTGATCTCCTTTTTGTTCTCATTGACTGGAAGCCTGCATTAAATATACTGCAATAAATAACCAGTACAGTAGGGCCTGATGTTCACAGAAACAAATAAACGTATCTCTAATGTGAGCTGCAGAAGAAAACTTTGATTTTTCTTAGTTTTAAGCCACATTAAAGTTCCAAAAGAAGGAACTACTACATGGTAAATGCATACAGAATTATTTCCTAGCTCTGCAAGCTACCACCTTACATAAGATGGTATCAAAGCCACTTAAACATATTAGCCTATTAAATCTGCACCCCCTTTCTGTTCTTAAAATCCTAATGAAATGTTCCAGACTGCTATTTGTAGGACTTCTGAAGAGTCATGCATTACCACCATTTCTCTGAAAGGAGGATGACAGTCCATATACCATTGGTGAGACTCTTGCTGATGGCCTGCAGAAAACTCACATTAGTCACACTGCTCTGGCTTGCCTTATTTCCAATTCCTAAACTTCATCTGCAAACAACTTCGCCAGCACCACCCCATGCCCCAGAAATACAAAACAACAAATCCCCCACAAAACCAGCTAAAAGCACATTCAAGATTCAATTTTGCACTGGAAGCATCTCCAGTTAGTTCCTGAATAGAAAACTACATAAGCTAACCTAGAGGGAAGAGAAGCCTCACATCTATGAATAAGAGGAGAATTGTCTCTCATTTCCTAGGATGCCTCCCACAATAAGATGCGTCCATATCAGGAAAAAACAAAGAACCCTATCCTTAAGTTACTAAAAGTACAGTTTCAATCAGGATGGGTTCTCAGCTTTAAACTGTCACTGCGCTAAAAATAGAAATGTTCAGGAAACCCATTACTCTTGAAAGTGATTTCACATACAATCTGTAAACATGTTGCCCTTTTGGGTAAAATGACAACTGTTTGAAAGCCAGAAACATTAAAGTGGAAGGGATCTTCAAAGACAGTTTGCACCCAAAAAAATTTGAAATCTGTTCTTTTTTTAATTTTCTCTAAAAAAGAGTCTGAAAGTATTAAGTAAAGTAGGGATGCGTGAAGAAGAAGATTGAAAAGAGACTTCTGCACTTTTGCTTTGGAAGTTTTTGTTTATACACACATAGGTATATACACATATATAAAAGAAATGCAGGTGTTCTTTTCTTTTCATAACATTGTAGGCATCTCTGAGGGACAAGATTTTTAGCAATCCCCATATTTGTAGTGTTTTATGCAAATTTCATGTTTTCATTTTATCAGATATGGCTTATAAAAGAAAACTTAAAATTCACACAGTTCAGGTTACAAGTATAATGCTGCCATAGTTTCCTTTACTTTTTTTTTTTATTTTAAGGAATACTTATTTTTATTTTCTCTTATCCAGTCCCAATGCAATTTGAATGCTACGCTACCATTTTATTGGAAGGTATTGTGGACAACTTCTGGTTTGGTGGGTGCAGAACACTGGATATTCTAATATTAAACTTGAAGGTGTTAAGAAACAGAGTGATTTTTACTCTTCCAGGTGGTCAAAATATCGTTTGTTAGTTTTTTAGATGCAAGTTTTTAAGCAATGCTTGGAAAAATACAGGATTGTTAACAACCTACTGTTTGAACACACAGTGGTAATAGCTAATAATGATTAAGAACTATTTGCTATACATATTGTTAAGAAATGCCAGTCTAGTAAAGGTTTGCTTTTAAGCTTTAAACTGGCTTGACTTACCAGACTTCTAAATACTCATTTGCTGTAACTGATGCCAACACCCAGCTTCTCACTGCATGGCTCACGTGTTGCATCCCATGATCAAATAAGAAAATAAGGCTCCAGCATACATCACAGACAGGTGGCAGGAATGAAAAAAGCCTTCATGATTTACTTTTCACAAATTTGCCAGTGTATGACCAGAAAAACCACCCCAAGCAAGTAAACTTAAGTAATCTGTTTTCTTTATGGCAAATTTCAGTAAGTCACAGATAGTACAGGAAGAGTTAAACAAATCTCTCCTAATTTTCTGGATATTTTATTAATGGGAAGGTAGTGTTCAGGTAAACCTTTCAATCCTGCAAATGATCTTAGGTCTCCTTTCCTCAAGATGTACAGTCCATACCCTAACTATCCTTGAATCAGAAAAACACTTTCACCTGAATTATTCGAACAGCAGAACCTGCCTAAATCTTTCAGTATGAATCATTATCAAGGCAAATGACAGCATATCTTCAGAAAATATTGACAGCCTGTTTACCACTACCTTCTACCTTCTCAGTATTTGGCAATAAAGAAGCCTGAGATCCTCAGTCAGAGATCTGAAAATTACCCACATCCCACACAGAGATCGATTCAATCAATCAGTATTTTCTTACTGCATAAAGAGACAAGTGGTTTGCCAAAGGTCATAGAGCAAATCATTGGTTGAGCCTGGAATAACTAAAGATATCCTGTCTCTGGACACCAGCTTTTTCTTCTTGGTTTCCGTAAGGCTAGAATTGTGCTGCCTGAATACATCCTCTCATTAGTACCCTTAATTTATCAATTTCAACCAGATTTGTTAAAGGGTTGTCACCCTGAATTAAAAAAAGGCTGATTCCTATAAACTTCATAAAATTAAAATTAAAAAAAAAGGGAAATAAGCAGGGGTAGAGAGAGAGATATTAATTTCCCCCACAGAACCAAGAGTACAAGTTCATACCTTAAGCACCACAGAATTGGATTTATAAACACCTCACAACCCAGGAAATACTTCAGGGAGAGGTCACACCTTCTTAGTCAAGGAGTCAAACAACCATAATGCAAATCCACAGAAAACCTTAATTCCAATGCTAACTAACTGTTTCTAGAAAATTACTTGAAGTGTATTCTTCTCCTCTACTGCAACCTTCAGCAGACCTGATAAAAATGAATTCTACGAGTCGCAGTCTTCTCATTGCCTTCTTGAAGTGGAACAAAGATTATCACCCAGAAACATCACTATGCATAAGAAATACGTTATTAGAGGAATTTCCTAATATTTTGGCTACCTAGTAACTTTACCTACTAATGTCTTAAGATATCCAGAATACCCTTCTGATTCCAAAGTAAGGGGAAAATCTAATTTCTACATTATTTCTCTTCCTGCAACTTCAAATCAGTCTGTTTCTGGCTTCAGAAATCACATAACTGCGTCAATAGCGCAAGGCACATTCAGATGTGACCATCACAAGGGAAAGGTAAAATAAGTGACTTCAAGACTACATGAACAATCTGAAGTTGCTAACCAGCCATTCATTAGTACATACTTCAATTGCTTGAGGTGGGAGAAGGATTCACCATAATCTGAAAGCATTAATGAATTAGTTAGCAATGAGTGGATATTGGCTCTATCAGCAAATAATTTTTCCCATGGAAAAGGCAGCATAGATGAGACATTCTCCTATAAACATCACAGATGGTCACAAAAACCTAGGCTAGAGCTTGTGCATTAAAGAGTAATTGCTGCTGAGCAGTGAAGGAGGAATGATGCAGCCACTGCTAAGAGAATGGACAGTGTAGAACACACCATGGTCTGCAAGAGAGGAGGTGCCCCAGGATTGAAATGCAGTCCTGCAAGCTACCAAGTTTTGAGTGGGAATCTAATAGACTGGGAATGAATCTGCAGTGTCGTTTCCACATTTTATGAGATTTTTTTGCTTATTTCTGTTGGAAAAACAGGCAATGTGAAAAATACTTCTGCGTTGCTTCTTTTAGGCATCATCAAACCATTTCAGGGTGTTGTTATAAAAGACAAGTTTAAAAATATTTTTTCCTCTCTGACAAGCAGTATGATTGCTCCATTAGCCAATACCATCACTTTTCCAGAAGCTGTCATTAAAATGGTAACTGATACCTACATAGGAAATAACTGCAATACCTCAGGTCACACAGTGTGACAGCGATGTGTGAATGCTGACTACTGTGTACACCCAACTTCACTTTCCACTTCCATATTTCTTTTCTTTCCTAATCATGTGACTCAAAGGATTTTAATTTAGCAACCCCCAACCTGACAACACATTTATACCTTAATCAAACCCACACCATGTGCTTCAAGATGCCTAAAGAACAGGAAATTGAAAAGAAAGAACCAGTCCTTTTCAGGGCTTCTGCCTTTTACACTTGTACTCTGGAAGAGTATTGTGTGGTCATGCCTTATGACTGAAATATCTGCAGACAGTTTTCCTCTCTGCTTATGTCATTACTGAGACCAAAATTCTGGCCCATAATCCCATAGCTCCTGTTTACACCCAGTACTGCAGAGATTAAGCACTCCATCACAGAAGGAAATGCTGGCCTTTCATGCATGGAAGTGGTGCACAGGCTGTGAAAAGTGTAAGCACAGACAGAGCAAGGTATCCCAACCACGCTGGGGAACACCCTTCATTATCTGAACAGTTTCTTTTTGTCTTTCCCGAGTCAGAACACAAACACCACCTGTGGATTAATGCTCGACAACATCTTTTTCTGGGAAGCAGTGCTTCTGAAAAGCATCTTGCTGTGCTACAAATCTTAACAGGCTCATCACACAGGTAGTCATGACACTCCCTCTTACTGTGATTCTTGTTTCCCATAATTAAGCTCCATAATAATAATTTAGGTAGCACTGGTAAAAGAGTGAAGAAAAAAATAATCTACTACCTCCTGCACTAGCAGGATAACATTAAATTAATCGCCAGGCCAAATGAAATAAAAACGTATCTGAATATCCCCAGTTAGTACACAAGTTTGGTATTTTATCTGAGTGTGAAGTTGGTGGCTCAGGTCCCCCTTTTATCATTTCTCCTGTGCTCTACTTTACATCCCAACTGTGACTGCATTCAGCAGCACACATGAGTGATTTCCAAATCATCAGCTCATATTTAGTCCCTATTTTCAACTGCACACTAGAGACCTGCACCTATTCCACAAATAGAAAAAATCCTAATGCTTTCCCCTAGGCTCCTGCTTAGGATTTCATTATTAATTATATTTGAAGGTTATACAGTTAAAATACTAACTTTTTTATTTGAACATTTATATTAAGCTGCTGAGATTTCTAGCAGCTTAGCAGCATTATTTCTGTATAAGAAAATAAGCCTCTTAAATTCTGCACGCAGGCCTCTCGTCCAAAATGAAGATTTTAGAAAGGCACTGAAAGGTAACACTGAGTTAATGATTCTTTTTAGCCTGAGACCTACAAGACTGATCCCACAGAACTCTATCACTTATGCACCCCCTTGACCTCAAGCCTTTTCACCTGCTCTGCCAACAGTGTCTGAATACAGATAAAGTTTAGCAAAAAGTTACTTCCAGAAGATGCCTCTCAGATTCACTGCTAATTACAATTCATTACATGGATTTTCTATTTCCAATGCAATAAGAAGTTTAAATATTTGGTAGCAAATCCAAGAAGTCTGTATTTAACTATTTTCTCCAGAGATTATCAAGGTTAGGCACAAGAGTCATCCTTCAGGAGTGGTGCATATTATGGATAATATCAAGGAAATTTTTTTTCAACGTGGATTTTGGTGGACAGACCAGATGACCTCATCAAGAGGAGGTCAATGCCAACCAACTCCTATTTCACAATACAAACTGAAACTCCCAAATTTTCGATAACTGGCCAAAATTTTATTTTAGATATAAGCTAGAGTAAATCCAGAATACTGACACTTCCACAAAAATCAGCATTAGTTCTTAGTTATGACTGTGTAAGAGAAGAGAATTTGTTTCATTGAGCCAATTTAGTTCCTAGTCTTCTTCTTTAATCAATGGATGTAAGCCAAGAATTAGATACTTAAGGGGTCAAATGCTGAAAAAAATCTAAACAAAGAATTAACACAGATTTTTTCAGATACATATTTTATATTTATTAGTGACAACAAGACAAGCACAATCTTTACATATGGCAGAGACTGGATTCTAACCCACTGATTTATTGGCTTTTTTTACCCTTTGCCTCTTGGTACAGCTCAAATAAACCTTTGCTCTTAGAACTTTTTGCCCATGCTTTTGATTGTGATGTACAAAAAAGGTTCATTTTACTGTGTCAGCTTCAGATTTCATAGCTGGACCTATCTCCTTACAGATCTGTACAATCTCATGAGAAGTTCCCACCATTTGCTTCCTCTCTTTAAAGGATTCTTGCTGGTCTGCAGCACTGAAGGTGCTCCCTGACCACCATGACCAGCTACAAAATCAAAAGTATCTGACAGCATTGCTTTCAAGATGACAACACCCTAAAAGCACCCAACTGCTCTGAAAAATGAAAGCCCCTTCAAAAAAATAGTTGACCTTCATACCTTGATAAATGAGACTATACAAATACACCAAACTATGCTCTCTTCACAAGATCACAGCATGCCTTGTACCAGGTGGCTGAGTCAAAGCAAAGTTGCATCATGATAACTACTCAGCAGTTAGAGCTGTAATATAGTCTGGAAATGAATCTCTTGGAAAATATTACTGGAAGCATTAAATAAAATACACTTCATATACCTAGAGCTTGTTATAATCACCCAAACTCTATATAAATACTAACGACAGCTAGTTAAAATGAAATATTCAGTGTTTAAACCTTAAAGCTTGGTGAAACAATATTGCATTTAAATCCCATTAAAGGAAATGTATACAAAGCCTTTGATCAATTTTTCTCCATGTAAAAATAACAAGGAAGAGAACAGATAAGATAAATAAAAATTAAAATAAAATTCTTTCCAAATTTAAGACATGTGCAAGAACACCAAGGGGCATCAGGGTGCTCCTTCTAAGCAAGGCAGAATCCAACAAACAATTTTTAATCAAAGGCACAAAATGGAGGGACTTGTTCTTGCTCTCTCTTGTCTTTTGAAAGGAGCCATACACACCCCTTGTGTCTTTTAACACTGTCAGGAAGCTGCCTGAGGACAGCCTAAGTTTCAGCATAACTTGCAGAGACTCCATCTCGTGTGCCAAGTTCCAGCCTGGAGTGAATTTTTAACAGTAGAGTTATAAACCCGTGAAAATGGGGGCTTACAGCTGAACTGCCGACAAACCCTCCCCTGTGCGCTGCACACAGCGCCAATAATAGACAAAACTGCCCCATTTTATAGCATGCAAAAAGGCTGGAATTCAGCTGCTATCAGGCATAATAATAAACTTCTGCTAGGGACTCAGGCTCTCAGCCTCAGATTTACATTCCCTCTGTCACTAAGAGTTTTTAAGTTAAACAATTTTACATGAAAATGCAGTACACAACGTTTATATTACTGATGGTATTTGTTCCAACTGCTCTTGTACTAAAACACTGTGCAACTTTCCTCCTGCTCTCCACCTCGCCCTCCCTGGTCTGAGACACCAGAACTGGGTATCAACCCACTCACGCCTTCTACTCTTGGGCAGGGCCTCATTTAAAAAAAAAATAATAAAAAAAAATATCCCTCCAGATTGCCTTCTTGCTTCACTCATCAAGCCACTCCAAGAAGGAGGGAAAGGAAAAAAAAACCCAAAAGCTAGCAGCAAAAAAGCTGTGAGTTCAAAGTTTCCTCCTGCTTAAGAGCTGAGGTCAGATATGGAAAAACTAGGGGGGGAAAAAAACCAAAAAACGAGGCTTGCTTCTCACGCAACAGACATGAGGGAAAAAAACCCATCTGGTCTAGAGAATGTAAAAGATCTTAAAGAGTTGTCACCCAAGTTGCCCCCAGTCACCAGAACAGAGATCAGCTATTCAGACAAGTTCTTAAGCACAACTCTGCACACCTTTGAAGTTTCCTTTTCTCTAGAAAACTATCCTTCACTCCCCCTAAGGAACAGAATTACATCAGTGACCACCAAGTTTAAATTTATCTGCCCAACGTCTATATTTTACTTTTTAATCCATCTCTCAGGAACAGCTTTAACGCATTTGGATTTTTTTTTTCTGTCATAAAATATTCTATTTATTTCCCAGCAGCTGGTGTCAAAAAAGTTGTTGTTTTCTTTAAATATTACTCTTAAATAAATAAAATCTGTTTTCATATCATGTAAAATTAGTTTTGCCTGCTGTGAGTTTGTGGCATAATGAAGTGATCATTTTTTCTATGAATTATTCAAAATTAGGGTAAAAAAGGAGAATAAAAAGATGATGGACAATAGCACGCCATTAAATTTGTCTAAATGCTGCAGTCATACTAATAGTTCACTATGTGCAGCAGAGATGAAACACTTCTTCTTTGTCAAATGTAGCCACTAACCTTAATTTAGTATTTCAGAGAGAGGTACTGAAAGAGATTAATTTCATTCCTGTGTCCCCCTGTGACTTCTCTAGTTGGGCAAATAACAGACATGTCTCTTTACCAGCAAGATATCAATATTTTGGACAGCAAGTTTTTGCTTGCTTATCATCTGTTCCATGGCTCAACTAGTCCTTAGTGGCCTTTAAGTTTTTGGGATTTTTTTATTTTAACCTATTCTTTGTTTAAACCTCTGGTTTGACAGTGTCGCTCTGTCTTTTACAAAAAACTATTAGAATTGTTAACATTTCCTCTGGAGTCTTCACATTACCCTGTCTTTCAGAACTGCTGTAACTGCACAGCTGTAATTATTCTCACTTTGAATTCTGACTGTCATATTTAGAAGGGGATGAAGGGTGGCATTTTAATAAATCATTCAGGCTCCCCAAGGTATATAGCATCTCACCAAATGTACTGAGAACTTCTAAGGGACGGGCTTATGGACTGAATGTATCAAAAAACTAAGACATAAAATTCATCAAGAATGAGAAAATGATAATTAATTTGTGGGTAAGAAAACTCAGTTAAAAATTATTTTAAAATGCTATTTCAATCAGTTTATCACTAAGATCTTCATTGTAAAGGCTTGAAAGCCAAATGCTTTTATGAAGCTTCCGAATATGGCTACTGAGTAAAGTAAGTCTACAAGAGTAGGTTTGAGACTCATGAATTTTATCTATCATTAGAACACAGCAATCAGTTACATTCCGTTTCAACTTCTACAATCTATACATTATGGCCATTAAAATATTTCTATCACAGTAATGCCCAGAGTCAGATCAGAAACAACAATCCCTTGTACTATACAGAAATAGGGATTCCCTACCTAATATTTTTAACACAGTATTCTTCATGAACACCAGCCATCCTTTGCCATCCTTTGAGCAGGAAGAAGTTTCAATGTTCAGAAGGAAAGTGAGGATTTTTTGAAGGAGAAGGAGACTGGTTGGGGTTTATTTTTCAATAATCAGAGTGAATCTCCCTCAGAATACAATGCAAATGGATTTAAATGAAAACCCTAGACCTGGAGATTGGAATCCTGGATTGTTTTCTCTGACCAGTATCATAAAAAGTGGAGTGTTTCATACAGCAATGGTAGGTTGATCATAAAGTCCTTCCACAATAAAGCACAAACATGCCTGTTGTCAATTAAAAGCCAGATTACAATGAGGTGTCCCAAATTCCATTATCCCACAGCTACAAGCCATTACTCTTTTTTCCAATTTAATTTTTTAAAGTAGGTCATTCTGGTATACTCATATTCTTTTTTTTTTTTTTTTTCCTGCCATCCATGCCAGCCCAATTTTGGCCAAGTCTTCACACCCTCAAGAAAAAATAAAATCCACACATTTATTTTATACAAAACTCAAATATTTTTATACACAACTCTCACACACATCTTGCAATTTTGTATACACTAGACTGTCAAATGCAGTAGTCCGGGAACTTTGCTTGCATAGCCTTTCAACGTTTTTCATTTGGAGGTGAATGTAAATAGTAAATATTTCAGGCTTATTAGACACAACAGGGTGTTTAAAGCACAAAGCATCTCAAGACCTAATAGGAAAGAAAATAATAAGCTATCTGAAAGGAAGACCCATCTGTTTCCAGGAGTCATCAGTCTCCTGCCTCCACACCAACACAGCTGCTTCACAGCCATCTCAGCAGTACCTAAAACTCTGTGATATTTGCAGAATTTCCCCACTAGATTCTCTTTGTGAACTTCAGGAAATGGAAGAAGAGATCAGCTCAGGAAAACCAAGCTTTACCCTGAGCTTCAGTACAAACAAGAAAAAACTGTGGGAGTAGTGTCTCGATGCCCACAAAGCAGATACATATGCTGGATGCGAGGTCAAAGAAGATTTTAGATCCAATTCAAATGTCTGTAAGAAAGCCCATAAACATTTTGATGGATTAAAATTCCAGTTAGGGACCTTCCCCAGTGTCCACTCTGCCTGTGGGGACTACTGAGACCAGTGCATTCCATCCACAACCACACAGAGAAGTTACAGACTGCTTCTCCAAATAAAAAAAGTGCCCAAGTACATTGCAGTATCCTTAGTACTGACTTTTGCTTTGGATTTTGCTTTCTTGAGTAATACACACTCATTAGGAACACTGTAAGTGAGCAAAATGTACAAATCCACTGACAACAGTAAAATTGCACTGATGTATGCTGACTGAAATTATTAATAAAGAACTGAAAGGTAGGAAAGTGATTAATGCCAGTTTACACAGTTTTGTGGAAAATAGGTCTTGTCAAATAAACTTGACTTCATTCTTTGGTAAAGATATTTACTTTATAAGCCTAAGAGCTTATACACTTACAGGTTTATAGGCATTTGACTTAGGACTACTGCAGAACATTCTAGTTCCATCAATGAAAGCATGTGTTGAACTGCTAAATAATGGAAGAGCCTCAGAAAGCTATTATTCTAAGGGGTCTTCAAACACAGGTGGGCTGAAGAAGATACAGGTAAAATTAGCAATAACAACAACGCTATTCAATATTTTGATCAATAATTCATAAGTTACAAAATCACTGCTGATAAAAATTTCCAGGTGATGCAAAGACTGATAAAATATCAGGAGAACAGGATATCAAGAGATAAGGAGAATCAAGTTTTTAAAGACTTCTGTTCTTTCAAATAAAACTTTTTAGTAGGGCAAGCCTTCACGAAAAAGGAACGCATGATGTATTGCAGGATGGTACATAGGTGCAGGTGGGGTGTGCTGCACCCTGAAAAATAGAGATTCTGAAAAGGATTACAACAAATAAACAACTGAACATGAACAAGAAGTGCAATGTGATAGAGATGGCCAAAGCAATCCCTGGAGGCATAAACAGGAGGTAGTGGGTAGGCTTTAAAAGGCATTTTTACTTTTCTCTATTGCATTGTTTTCTGAAGGGATCTTCAGTTGGGTGAATAAAGGCATAACAAGAACCAAAGTTTAGAATGTGAAGCCAAGAATGAAAGAAAGAAAAGTCAAATCAAAGCAGAAACAAATCTCACATTCTTAAACAGCAAGGGAATTGACCAGTGGAATAAAACTATCAATGGAAGGGAGGAGCTTTAACCTCCTGATGGGTTCAAGATGGAGAGAATCTGTTTGTGCAAAACTGGGTTCTAAACACGAATTATCTTTCTGACCTCAAACCATACAAAAAGAAATTTCTGACATTACGTTTCATGTGACCCTCAGAGTCAAAAAGAACATTCTTCCTTCTGAGAGACCATAACAAGCAGTCCTCCCACAAAAGTGGAGTCCAGCACAGCGGAAAGGTTTCACTGCTTCTGAAGATTTCTGAGAAGAATTCTGAATTCTGGAGACAGCCTGGAAAGCCACTGCTCATATCCTCTAAAAAATATGCGTTGCTTTGTTTATTAGTCGAGTGACTGTTTTTTTACCAGAATACAGACAGTGCAGGGCCATCACTGAGAGCTCACATTGAAGCAACTCCCAGAGCTGGAATGTTTGGAGTCCTCTCTAGGTCTGCTTCTGGATTCAATTTCACCTTGTGCTGGAAGCCAAGTCAGGTCTACTATCCACACATTATGTTAAAAAAAACCCATAAAAATCACAGAACCAAATTGGAAGGGACCTTAAAGACCACGTAGCTCCTACCTCCTGCCATGGGCAGGGACACCTTCCACTAGACCAGGTTGTTCCAAGCCCCAGCCAGCCAGGCCATGAACACTTCCAGGGATGGGGCATCCAAAGCTTCTCTGGACAGCCTGTTCCAGTGCCTCACACCCTCATAGAAGAGTTTTTTTCCTTTTATCTAGACTAAAACTGCCCTCTTTCAGTTTAAAGCCATTATCCTATGTCCCCATTTGTTCCCACAGGGTTGTTTTTCGAGTTACGACTCCTGGAATTCACAGATCCTGAAATTTGTTTCAAGGTTCACATTCAAGCATACATGAGATAACTCTGAAGCCATTATGTTTTATCCTCTACTATATTTCCCACCACCCATGCTACTGAAAGTTCATATATGGTCTTAGAGTACTGCTACAGTGAAGAAAAAAAAAAAGGCATTAATGAGATTTTTCTATTGCAGCAAATAGCTAATTTTCAAGTCCTACCTGATAGATAGAGCTGAAGAAATAAACAACTCACTAAACATCCTGCTGGGCACAGCATCATAGCTGGCTTCAAGGGAACAGCACCACCTACTGAATTGCTCCCAAGGGTCCCTCCAGTAATTCCTGGTGATTCCCTTTATCAAGTACTGACCAGCAATTCAAAATAAATCACACCCCAAGATGGCACAGCTGCAGGCACTCAAAGTGATAAGAGATGTTTTCCATTCCTAACTCTAGCTTTGCATTTTCCTTCTACCTGCTGCAAATGGTTCAGCTTATAAATGCAATCACTTTTTTTGATGTCACTAAAACTATGTTTTAGTTACAGTTACAAGCAAATGTCACTCATCTACACACTCTACCTACTGCCTGAAAACAATATGATTTAAGGAGTATGTCAGCAGTAAGAAAAGACTCTTCCCACTGGATTAAAAATGTGCATTTTAAGAAAGGAAACACTTTTAGAAAGAAGGAGAGGGAGTCTTCTGTTTCTGTAGTTTATTTTTCTGCTTAATGAAACAAGGTTTCCAGCTTCTACAATAGCAGCTGCAAAGGCACTTCATTAATCTCCTGAGTGCACTGTCTCTCCCCGCATACCTGTAGCTGCCCTGCTCAAGACTCCTGAAAATTATCTGTTGGCATTGCTTCAACATTCTTATGAAATATAAAAAAAAGTTTATAAAAGGTATAGAACTACGTCAATTCTACAACTTTCAGAAAGAATATCAAGTTCATTGCCTGTACTTCTCCCATTTTTTGAAGACATCCAACAGCACTGAACTCCAACTTGCTCCCCATTGAGAATAAATCAAAAGACCGTCTGTAGAGATCTACTCAAGTAAATGACAAACAGGGGAAGAAGTCATTACTGCAATCTCAACACAGACTGCGTCAAATGCCAGATGCTTGTTCAGGCCAAAGCCTTCAGGGATGATTAAAAAAACACACAAGAATTTTCAGAAGTGCTCAAGTATGCTAAGAAAACAAATGGCATGGGTAGCAAAGACTGCTAATGTCTCCTAACATCATCTAGATGACCTGAAAACCCCATGTGATGAGATTTGGCCCAAGGATTTAGACAAACTCAAGTTTTCCCACCTTGTTCTGGAATATTTAACTTGCTCACCTATTGAAAAGGTATGGATATGCTCACATTAATGCCCTCTATTTTTAGAGGAAACAGCATCAGTGAGCCCCAGACCTCACCATCTGGGGTTTCTTGGTTTAGAAACTGAACATTAATTATGCAAGGGCTTTACAGGATTCTCAGATCTGTAATGGTAAAGCTACATAGAGGAAATAAAAAACTGGCGACAGGGCAGTACTTACAGGCCTGATTACTAATTACATTTGCTTCCTTATACTTGCACCTGCCATAATTATGATAAAGGGAGGAGTTTCAAGTAGAGTTGATAAAGAAGTTTATGACAGAATTACCTCCAGAACACTTGAAAACATCATACATTTTACAGTGCAATATTTATTAAAAACACAAAGCTCTTTTGTGTCATCCATGTTATGGCTAACCCATAGCTCAGTTATTTCCCTCACAGATTACCAAAATGGTCTGTACTGTGCAAAGATTAGCTGACTCTAAATATAGAACTCTGCAGCAGAATGGAATGGAAAAAATCTTTGCTTACAATTCATTTAATATATGGATTTTAAAAAATAAAATCATTATCCCACAAGTGAAAATTCTGGCTTGTGTTCCACTCAAGGTTTGGAGACTGAAAGGGAAATTAATATGTATGCTTGCGTCTATTCATGCAGTTACATTTTAACTCTGCAGTATAATCTCTTCTTCTTCACAATATCACAATATTTTTCCTAACTGATCTCCAAGCTTGAGCTTCACTTCTACGTAAACCACGACATACTGTTTTCCACATGCATACACTGTACACAGTAATAAGAAAATCAAACAAAAACTACGCAAGTGGCCAAAATGGAGGTAAGAATGAAGGCTTATTTGCTGTTGCATTTTTTCCCTACTGGTGGAGCAACTTCCATGATGAAGTCCCTTCATTCACTAAAAAAATTGCTCTTCATTTCAGCATCCATTCTAACAATAAAATACTGGAAAAGTGCTTGATAATACTTTTTAATGCAATGAACAATAAATACCATTCTAGCAGCAGGAGAACAAGCTAGTTAAGCCTATTGCTTTATTTTTTAATGTGCAGTAAACTCATCCCTCTCACCACCTACCTCACCCCTCCAAGAAAAAAAATAAAGGTAAAGAAAATAAGACCTTCGAGGATGGGCAGTTGACCAAAGGACTAAAATACCCCAATAAAAAGTCTGTAGTATTATCTAGAACGACAGCCCAGCCATTGTTAGTGCTGCCAAAGCACTGCATGTTCGCTGTATCACCCCAGGTCCCTGGAGAATAATAACCTAAGCAGATTAGACAGAGACGGATGTCTCCGCACCGCTTCCACCTCCGCCGACCGCGGCGCTGCTCCGCGCTCCAGAGCCCAGGCGGGCAGGTAAACCCACGGCATGGGCACTCCCCGCTGGCGGGGGCGCGGGAGCTGCTGCCAACAACCAGGGCCTGTTAATTATTAAACAGTTGGTATTGCTACAGGCCTGGCACTGCAATAGAGCAATCTCTGTTTCAGCAAGAGTAAGTCTGATTACAAAAGCGCGGGAGCCAAATCATGTTTACCATCATCGGCGAGAAACTCAGTGCCCCCAACAGGCACTTACCGCAGCATCTGTCCGGCCATCCGTGCTCTGGCTGCCTCCCTGGGGCAAAGTAAAGAAGAGATGGCAGTCCTCATGTGGGACAGGGAAGTAAAGTTTTTGACAGGATGGTCCTCAAAACTATAGGGTACTCCCTGTACCAGCACTGGCCAGTCCATGCCCTCCTCTCCATTTTTCTGAGTTCATATGTAGGCTCAACTCACCACCTCAAGCACCTGATGTCACCCATGCCTAAAAAAGAATCTTCCATCTCTGAGCAGGGCAGAAGTCAACAATGCTCTTGTGCATATAGTCTACTTCACCTCCCAGCAAGGACAGTGTGCCACAGAGAAAGCACTAGAACAAGTTCCCAGGGAAGTTGTGGATTGCCCAACTATGTCAGGGTTCAAAGTCAGGTTGGATAAGGCCCTGAGCAGCCTGGTCTAATGGGAGGTGGCCCTGCCCATGGCAGGTGACAGGCTAGGACTAGACAATCTTTAAGGTCCATTCCAACCCCTTACCGTTATATGTTTCTGTGACTTCACCAGTGTAACTCCTATGATTCAGCAAAAGACAACACTGACAAAAAACTTGATATTAAAAGTTTTCTTCACTTGTGCTGTAAATTATCCCAGTACACAAGAAAAATCTGGAACACCTCCCTACACACACATGAATTTTGACTGATCCAATTAAAAAAAATTATATACAGGAATGCACAAAGATTCAGTCACACTCTATAAGAGATACTGTGAGGTATGGAATCTATTGAGTAAATGCAATTATCAAGAGGCATGAAAAAATAATACTGGGTCAACCCTCAACAATATATTGCAATCATAACAATGGAAGATCAGACTATGTTGGTGATACGAAACCTTCAGTTTTAGCTTGCTTGTTTAAATGTATCTCATTTTGGTAGCCACAAGAGGCTAATTGCATCTGATGGCTGCTTCTCAGTCTGCATAAAACAAGCTCAATGATAATTTACTTCCTGATGAACAGGTATTTCTCCAGTTTTGGTGAGGTTCAGTGCAACGGTGGGCAGCTGTAGTCATGTAGTCAGTTGAATCGCCGGCACTGGTTTGCTACGTGACACTGAGACCTGGTGGAAAGTGACTTTTCTCACATCCCCCCTTCATGAAATGGGAAAAATGAAAAGCAATGCCTGTAAAAACTAACAACTGACTCTTTTAATATTGATGAGGAGCTTAGCAGTACTGACTGGTATGTGTGCTTAGAAACACAAAGTTTGATTTTATTCCGCATCACTACAACAGACCCTGCCTGGTCTCATCAGCAGAGGGACAGCAAATGCAGAAGCTGTGAAAACTAAGATTTAATTTTAAGTTGAGGTCACTCCCAAGTTAGGAAAGCCAGAAGCACAGTAAAGCAGGATCCTTCAATGAACTCATTATGGTTTCACCATGAGGAGAGCCCTGAGCATCATGAGGAATCCCACAACCAGGGAAAACTGGAGCCTGCCATAGCTTCTAGGCAGCACAGGAAAGTGTTACTCAGACAGGTGGTTAGAAGCACAAGCTGCCACCTGCTCCTGGATCTCTCGTTGCTGTTTTCCCCAGCTGACTCTGGCCCTGGCTGCTTTCAGCTGGCCAACACAGCTGCCCTGTGCTGCTGGAGGGAGATGGCTGCTCGCTGCTTGCAGGGGAGGTGGGAGCAGCAGCTGCGCACCCCTTCCCTGCCACCTCCCGCCCCCAGAGACGGGGACCAGGCTGGGGTTTCTATTTAGATACTCTAGTTTCATCAAAAGCCCTTGGCTGCAGCACACATGATCTGCACAAGCCATGGTCTAAGCTGCAAATGGCAAAACCAGCAGAGTCTGAAGAAGACCCTCCAAGGTCACCAGGAGCGATGGCTGTGCATGACTCCAAGGTGCAGGGAAGGGTGGGCACAGCGCACTCAGCCACAGGACTACCCTACGGATGTGTAACTTCAGTCCCCAGAGCTGCTAATCTGGCACTAACACATAATTTGTACTAAATAACCTTTCACGGATTCAAACACAAATAATGTAATAATAGCAATTAGAACCTTTACTAAGCATAGCTGTATGAGACACGCAGTCCAGTCATTTCACAGAAGGTAAAAAGCACTTGACAAAGGAATCTGCACCTTCACAGGCACTAGAGGTGTGCAGGTATATGTAATAATTGCATTCCTTGTGTATTAATGTTTGCATATAAGAAATGCATGCTGAGCTAGCATAACACCTCCTTCCTCAAATAATAACTAAGTTCCATACTGTGCCTGAAGTGCTCTTTATATAGTACACAGAAATGGGTTATGTAAAGATTAGAGCTGTGAGAGTTGTTCAAAACATAACTAAAAATCTAGCAATGAAATACAACTCTTAACCTGAGTTCCCCAGCACAAAACTCAGGCCAGTTTTATAGAAAGATCTCTGAATTTTTTTATAGTTTTGACACTGAAATCATACCAATCTTTTACCAATAAAGAGAAGGGAGAAGGAAAAATAAGAAAAAGATAAAATGGCATGGAAACAGGATGGAAAAGAAAAAAACAAAATAGGAGCAGTAAGGTTTTTTCCCTTCTTCGCATGCTACTGCCCTTCTTTCCCGTGGCGAAAAAGGGAAAAACAGCCCCCAGCTTTCAGTGAGTCTTGTTATAGTGGAGCCACGGTGCAATGTGTGGAGCTCAGGGTGTTCAGATGCTTTTGTATGTACATGCATCGTTACTAGGAGATGACTAGATTTGGTAGCAGGATAATATTCCACCATTGTGTGGTGTTTTCCCATCTGATGTTGCCTTTTCCCCAGTTTAAAAAAAGAGAAACTAATAAAAAAGAAAATTAAAAAAGATACAATAATTGTTACTGCACACTCTAATGAATTATTGTGTTCAAGGTTCCTACAAAAAAAGTAATATTATACTCGGCTTATGTTTTAATTGATTTATTAATATTTTATCACAGGAATGTAATTTAAGCTCCTCATGATTTAGATCTCATAAACCTTTAGCATTTTGCAAATTCAAATTCCAATTTAAAGCCAGGGCGAGCAATTAACTTTTCTATCATCTTGTCAGGGGAGAAGGTTCGTGTTTAATTTGAGACAAAGTGACAGAAATATATATACACTGTATGTATTACCCCAATTTAATTTATGAGTCAGCACCATCCACCTTCCAAATGTAGATTTAATGGCAGGGGAGGAGGGAGTGGGGGGAAGACCCCCTGCTATTGTGTCACTTGCTGCAATATCTGCCCCAAATTCACTATGAAATACTGCCCCTGGCTTATTGAGATACAGGGCTAGATTGATTACAGCTCTATTTTCAACCCTTTTGTTTTAATTTCCATCCACTCATCACTTTCTCATATAGAGTATGCTCTCTCAAATGTCAATTAGCATTTCCCAGCCAGCAATGGGCAGTTGAAGCCACAGCAGGTACTCCCATTGCCTGTCCCAACTGTGCTGCTTCCTGCCCACAACAGTCCCCCTAAAAGGCAGATAGCAGACAAAGAAAGCTCCCTATAGGATTGGCACAAGTTAATACCTGTGGGGCCAAACCCCGTAGTCCTCACTGCTTCATCAGTCACACTGAAGTCTGCAGGGTTCTCGTTTGGTTAAGGAGCAAACAGAATAGGAAGTGGTGCTACTGAACTATCCTGGCTATTATTTCCCACTCAAAAGGACATTCCAACCTCTTTATGTGTCATGAAGAAAACCAGCAGTCTAAATTTGCATGGGCAAAGATCTGCATGAACAAAACAGTTGGTTAGCATTTGCATGTGCTGTTTTAATAAAGTAAGGGAGGGGCTATTCTATGACTACCTGCCAGGGACTTCCCAGATCTGCTGTCCCCACAACACACCACAGGACAGCTCAGGAGCTGGAAAAGTGACTGAGAACATGGCCCACATGTCACCTACTGGTCTTTGCTGTGTCCCTAAATACTTACATAAAGCAAGCTGTCCTTTAGCTTTCCAAGGGAGGAGAGACTTCACTGACCACGTGTGAGCGCTCTGCCATTGCTGTCAGCAAGCCTGACAGTCCTATTGTATCAGGGGGACTCGTTTCAGAAAGGAAACAGGGGCCTATTTCCAACACTTCTAAACACAACCAAGCTGAATCTCAAGAATCACAAAATCTTGATGCTGCAGACTCAGGCCCAGACAGTCCAAGATACTGGAATAATGAGGTCTCATTCTAATTTCTAGAATTGTCACATGCACTGTATGTACAGATTAATCTCTACATCCAAGCCTGGGTAAGTACAATTTTAAGTTTCAGTGTTCAACAAACATGTCAGATGGAGCCAAGTCAGAAACATTCTTCCTCCTCATGAAATGAAAATTTTGGCCCTCATCTTCAAAACATTTGAAAATCAAAATTTCTTTGAAGTAAACAAAAAATCTCCACCAGTTTAAATTAAATAAAATATTTTAACTTATTCCAGCCCACATTTCTGGAATTCTTAGTCATCTTTAGTATTATTTTCTTTCCTTAGAAATAGAAAAAGAAGGTTCTTGTATTGAAAAATACAATTCCTTTAAGAAAGCAAGCAAGCAAACAAAGACAAAATGTATCTGTATATATGTAAACAGATGAAAAGTTCATCCAAATCTTTTCTCTAGAACTTCCCGTGCAGTCTTATAACAGCTTATGGTAAAAATCTGCATAGCAGAAAATAGACTTGGGGTACATCCATTACACAAAATCCAAGCTGCAGAATATCTGATATCCAGCCATGTTTCACTCTCAATACACACTGGACTTGAAGACAAGCTTGGAAATCTTGTTTCATGCCTGATTCATTTATGAAGCTTCACTCTAATTTAAAGCCTTATCACTCTCTAAACTCAGGTAAAAAAAAAGAGCTCTGCTGTCATGCATATTTTTAGACAAATTATAACAGGGTCTTTCAATTTCCTTTGTTCTGTGGTGTCTGCACTGCTGTTAGACACCATCCCACACTGGCATCACTGCTGAGGTGTCCTAATACTTGTCGGAAAAATACTATTAACTGCACATCACAGGCATTTGAAGTGCATAAGAAAACCATAAACTTAATTACACTAGAGTACTGGTGTGATCTCACATGAAATTTGAGCTTCTGTTATTAAAAATAGGGAGATTGCATTTACTTAATGCTTCTTACAGTAAACCAGTCAATTCTAAACTTTCAAGATTGTATAATCAGACAAAATACTAGGGGGGGAAGAGGCTGTCTGTGGAATTTACTAGCACAAACATTTCACATGTCAAGCAGCAAAAATTTGTTTATTCTGCTAAAAAGAATATTCCTTGAATTCCTATTGTATATGAAATAGCATAGCTAGTCAGACTGCACAGCATAAAGACTCGGACTAGAAAAATTTACAGAAAAGAGTGATTGCCTTATCCCATCCCCCAAATATCTCAACATGTTCTGCATTTCAATCATCTTTTAAATTCTTAGATCTTTTCTTAATGCTCCATAGCCATTACATCCACTCATGACACTGGGAAAATTTTGTTCCTTTTCCATGAGCTATCCACTCCTAGGTCGAGAAGAATTTTGGTTTTGTCACTACTCTTTTGTTATCCAAGATATCCCTGTCTGAGCCTATGAAGTTTCTCTGGGAAAAAAAACCCAATGAGGAGTCCTTCCACTTCCAAAACCACAGCCATGAAAAGAAGTGTATTGTTCTTGAACTAGGATCATGAATTCATGGCACTTAGCAACACCCAGATTTTAGATACTGAGCTGAATGACGCCCCTTGGAATAAATAATCACATCCAGAGACACTGATATCCCTGTGGGTACCCTTGCACTTGCAGGTCTCCATTTAGAGGCAGTGGTAATGGCAGGGGTGGAGGGGGGAGGAATTAAATAACTTACCCCATCATTCCCTAACCCTCAGAGTAGCAGAAGAGCTGTGTTACACAATGCCATTAAACCACCCCTTTGCTTGGAGAAAAGTAAAACCACCCCCCTTCATTTTCTTCCTGTGCCCACCAATGTTACTCCCACCTCTTCACTCTCTGGGACTTTGATTAGGGAAAGTGTGTACAAAGCATAATGCTTTCCAGGCAAAGGCTTGCCAAACATGCCTACCTCACAGAAATCCAGAAGTTTCCAGGTGGTAAAAAACTTTGCCAGGAGAAGAGTCTTAAATCTGGTCATGACACAAACCTGCCTTGAGAACTCATCAGCTGGACTCTGAAGACAAGGATGCTGAATCTTACTTCTGAATATTACAATTTACATATTTAGATTAGAAAAAAAATTTAATTTTTAGATGTTTTATCATCAAAGATCTCTCCCAAGGGTAATGGCTCTGGCAGGAATGTCAAATCTTATATTGCGCGTTGTCAGAGCTATTACACAGCAATGTTTGCTGTTCATGATGCATTACTTCAGACATACTCAGCTGACTTTGGCTTAGGCATAAAAAATCCTATGTTTTTTGAGAATTAACAATGCCTAAGGTAGCACAAGAAAAAGAAAATTCAGATTAACTTGACTCACACCTGCTCCTTCCAGCAAAAAATGTGCAGTAACTCCAGTTGGACAGAAGCACTGCAGCTTTTAACACACAAGGTAAAAGTAAAATTGTCTGCTGAGGATTGCATTGCTATAGCAATATCCCACCTAGAACCAAGTTCCCCGTAGTTATACTCATTTTCCCTCTCAGAAAAGGGGAGAAGAACCTTTAGGGTGGGCATAAATGGGGGAAGAAATAAGCTTCTTCCAAGTCTTCTTGAAAAGTGGCATTTGAAAATTATGTTACCACATAGTCTTCCAAATCAGTATGGTTTTGACTTGCTCTCCCCCAACTACCAAATTACAAAAAAACCAAAAGACAACCCAGAATGACACCTTAAGAGATTAAAAACAGAAGTAGTAGAATAACCTGAGAGGCAGGGCCACTCTTTGAGGAAGGTTACTCTTCAAAAAGTAGCTTCTGAAGCGCACCTACACAATTCATACACTACTTTATTTAACGTTCCTTTTCATGTTTGCCCAGGTTCATGTCAAGGGTACTGCAACCGAAGGTGTTTCCACAGCAAACTTTCATGTCCGCTGCAATTTTCCCTTTCAAATTCAATACAGTAAAATGAAATGAAGCAAAATGAAACAATCTTTATATACCAGTTCAGCAAGCATTCCCTAGACCTCATTGTGCTGCATCTCTCATCAGCTCTCATTTACTCAGACAAGACAGAAAAGATTTGCAGTTCCTATTACATTTTCCCACCCTATTTCCCATTCTGTGTGTAATTTTTTTTCCTTCAAATAATACTGATTGTGTCAACTGGAGGGAAAAAAAAAAGAAAAAGAAAGAAAGGAAGAAAGAAAGAAACAAGCACTCTTTGTATTCTCTCTGTAGTAATAAAATATGAAAAAAGGAATTCACAAGAAAACAGCTGAATTCCCAGTGCTTAGAAAACGGACCTGGCTACAGACAGACACATTCTGCTTAGAGCTGCATCTCCTGCTAAACTGTCAAAGTGTCAGGAAGAGTTGTGTGCACTTTTGTCAGTGAATAAATGTTGAACATAGTGCATTTCCTACCAACTGGAAGTCAAAATCCTGGAAATTGCAATTTCATTGGGAAAGTAAGGAAAAAAAACCCCAAAAAGCTAAAAAAAAAAAAAAAAAAAAAGTCTTGCACATAGCAGCAAAGTGATGCAAGACTAGGCTCAGTAACTACTGATACTGACTTTATTTTTTTCTTTAAAGGAAATCAAACAGAATGTTTTAAAAGGTAGAAATAGTGAAGAGCTAAAACAAGTAAGTGAACTGGTAAGAGAAAGCAGAAATACTAACTTTCTTTGCAACCCACCAAAAGATGTCTGATTTTACAAGCAACTCAACTCAAGCATAGTTTTTGCTTTAAGCACATGCATGCTCTCACTGTAATCTTGAGAATAAAAGCACCCTTTTCTTTTCTGCTATGTTCTGCCTCATTTACTAAACAATTTCAAGTGTTAGCAGTAAGTGAGGCAACTGGCCCTAAAGAAAACAGCCGCTTACTAAAAAATCTCTATTCCACCCCAGACCAGGTCCATCAGGTGTTTTATGAGAAGACTGGTTCTCACCAGTGTGACCCAAAGAAACCAGAAAAGCAAGTTGAATTAAGGTTCCTCTGTCAACTTCAAGGGAAGTTGAATTAAGGTTCCTCTGTCAACTTCAGTTCTAGTGTTCACAGGTGTGACTTCAGGTAAATGAAATATTATTTCACTTCCCCCCCGCCCCCCTTCCATTTAATTCCCTGAATTTCCAAACAGCCAAGTGAAAAAGAGCATCTGCTACATATCAATGTATATTGATATGTATAATGTATATTTGATATATACAAAGTGCTTTGTGGCCATCAGCAGTGTAGTGAGCTGCAGGACCACCAGACAGACCTCTGCCTTTTGAGAGGCTTCATTAAGAAGCCCACAATCACAGTAGGTCCTTCTTATTTTCATAGAACAGCTATCGTCAGGGTGGTGAAATGCACAAGCATAGAGTAGAATAAAAAAGAATACTTCCCTACCACAAAGGTCATTCAGTTGATTTCATTCCAAACCATGAAGACACAATAACTTTTTGATGTTATCAGAATATTTTAGCATGGGCAAAACCAATTTTTTTTTTTCTAGTAGCAGATTTATAAACAGCCTACCTGAGGCAGAAGGAGCTCTCCCAAAACTTTATTTTTAAAGCTAATAAAACTAATTAAAATTTGCTACATGTTAATAAAGCTTATACTCAAATGAGAGTGGTTTCTGTGATGGTAACTGCAAGGCAGTGAAACCAGTGTCCAATAAAAGTAGATAAAGTGCATGAGAGAGCAGGAAGGAAAGTGCAAGGCAAGCTGGAACATCCAAAACACATAACTTTAACTTACACAAACACAACAGACGCATGGGTTCAAGGGAAATTCCACCTAATAGGAGAAATGGTGACTGATTAAGCTGAACTCCTCCTACACATACATTATGTTCAGGCAGCTACACTCATTCAGTTTAGTGGAAGAAAGTGCCTGCATCATTCCCCAAATCTTCTACACAATCCCACTGCCTGGGGGATTAAGCTGCTGATAATAACAATAAGTGAGAAAGGCAAGATTTTTTTCCAAGACCGGGGAGAGAAGTGTGAAACAGGAACAGAGGGGCAGGAGGGGTCCTAGCCAACAGGAATTTTGTCATCTGTAACAACCTCAGTCAGTTCCTCCTGAGAGAAAACACACATCATCCTCATCACCACTGAATGAACTGACAGTACAATACTGTTGTTTGTTAGTTAGATGAAAAGCTGAAGTAACTCGATCCCACCAGACAAACCCTGTACGGCTTTCCTCAAGGACCTGAAGGTCCTGCTTTACTGAAGTTCCTGCCACCACAGCCATCCCTTGCACTGGGAGCACAAAGACAAATTCACTACTTCGGCAGGAGGAGAAAAACAAACCACCCACTATTCATTTGGTAGTGTTCATAAGAGGCACTATCCTGACTGCACTCCCCAAACTGCATTGCTCCTGTAAACGTATACATTACAAACATGCAGGTCTGGAATTTACAGTCAACAAACAGCATTACAAACAACCACCAGAGAATGTATAAACATCTGTAGGAGCAAAAATACTCAGTCTGGCTGCACCACACACAGTGTTTATTTATCCTCCTTAAAGAAGATCAATGGGAGAAGACATTTGAAACAACTTTTTAAACAATGTGTCACTTTGTGTTAGTTTATGTCAGTGGGGCTTCTTCCAAGTACTGGTGTCACAGTAAGATATGGATATGTTTAGATAGTTTTCTTGTTCCTTTACTCTAGCCATGGCAGCTAGGCATGAGAGTAATGGAGAAGAGAAGGGCTGCTATTCTGATTGAGCTACTGATTTAACATTAGAATCTTTGCAGCTCAAGAGAAAATTGCTGTGTATTTGTAACCTGAATGCAGGTCAGTAACTTTAAAAGGTCAGGCTGAACATTTAAAATCTTATTGTTACTAATTCTCTACCAGCTCCCAGTTGTGGGAATGCCAATGAGCAGGCTCAGCTCCTGCTGGGCTGAGTAGCAGTTAGCCTGCACCTCTGAACAACAGGTCCTCAAAAAAATACAAAAGGAGTTTTGAAGCCAAGACTTTCTGCCATACAAGTGAATGACTCCCCTTTTCACTCAAGGCACACTTCTTCAAGAACAGGAGACACAGATTTCCTTATTGGGGTTTCCTCATTTATTGCTAACTCATTAGCTTCATGTCAAGGCAACCGAGTTTTCTCTATCCACTTATTTCACTCTTTAGGCATACACAAACTATTTTGGTGCCATCTTGCACTAATTTACACAATATCACAAGACATGGTGATGATTCTTAACAATACAACTCCCCACAGTACACAGGACTTTTATAACCCCTTTAGTTCAGAGATATCCAAGAACTTTGCAAACAATACTCTTGCCTCACAAACCACCTCCACTGTGTTAGGGCTGTGTCATTAACCATACTTGGCCATCAAGATAAACTAAGGCAGAGCAAGGTAATGCAATTTAGCAGGGTTAAAAAGACTGCAGTAGGATTAGGAGCAGAATGTGAGTTTGTCCTTTCTAGTTCCCCAATTTGTCAGAAGGACAGTCATCTGAGATGGTGAAATTCAACAGAAGTTACGATTATGTCTCAGGTAGATTTACATTTCTAAGATGCAAATACTACGGAGTAGAGTTTATGCTGTTGGCCTTTCAAGGATCTTCTGATTCTACAGAACTTTTTGGATACTACAGGGAAATATCCACAGGAAAATGAATCCTGAGTTTTCTCAGGATTTGACTCCCACTTGATGCTCAGACAGCAAAGCATGCAGAGTCTCAGGACACTGTGTCTGGTATGTCCCCCTCTCACTTAAGTAATTTGCATCACATACTCTCCTCCTCCAGGTCTAAGGCACTAGACTTGTTGGACAATTGATTTGTCTAGATTTCTAGCACCAGAAAGAATTTATAAGAATAGAGGAACATCTGTGACCACATATTTGGTAGTAAACGTGTTTTAAGGATCAGTGTCTTGTGGAGTAGTCACAAAGCGAAGAAGGAAATATTATTAATTTTCAGGCTCTGGTTTAAGCCATATACTAGTGATTCTTTGCTTTACTTCCTACCCTAAATACACTGTAAAATTTGCCATGACTCCCCATAAGTTAGTGCCTTCAATGCTTAATTTTTCAAGGAAAATTTCACTTGCACTGCTGGTGCAGTAACCTTCTAGTACTGCAGGCCTTATATGAAACAGTATTTTGTTTTAATGACTTCAAAAATCTCTTAAGATCTTTTACCCAGGACTTTTATGAGCAAGTAGCTACCTGCTCTGGGAATGTCATCCCCATTACTAACTGAAAAAAGTACTGCTTATGTATCCCACACCAACACTGAAACATAATCAAATAAGGAATACTGGTTAGATATTAGACACTGAGCATACTAAGAGAGACACACTGAATCTTCTGTAATTGATGGGAAAACATAGCTTAGTGAAAACAGATCTTGTTTCACAGGAATCCAAAATTCTAGTTTTTAATTTATTGCTACAGGGGAAGAAGAAACACAACCTAACATACGTTCCACTGATAAGGAACCCTACATTCCTACAGCTTTTAAAGGCATTACCCTGAAAGAAACACATTTTGTATGCGCATACAGGATCTTCAGCCATAATAACACACGAACAACTGCCATCCACGTTACATTATCACTATCCCACTTACCAGTGCTTAAAAGGTGACTCTGTTAGATTGACCAAGCTCCCTTAATTTGTGATTTTTCTAGGTATGCACCCCGACCTATTAAGTGGGCGCACCTTGCACTCTTGCTATTAAAAGACTCCCCTGCAATACATTTGCCCAAATCAGTGCACTCAAACTCCTACAGAAATTATCCAACAGCATGAGCTGACTTGGAAAAAAAGTCTGCCTTGCTGTGAAAGAAGAATTACCCCATCAGAACTATCCCCCTCACAGCTTTCTTTTTTTTTTTTTATTATTTACTTTTTAATGGAAGCAAAAACCCCTATCATCTCACCTACTCCTCTTTTAATAAGGAATGACTGCCATGACTACCCCCATCTAGAACCACCATTCACTGCCAGCACCTCTGCTCTCCTCGTGTGCTTAGAGAATAACTGATTAGCACTTTGCATAATTAACCTGATTAGCACTGTGCATAATCAAACTGATTAGCACTTTGCATAATTAAAAAGAAATAATAATAATAACAATAATAAGCAGTCGGTAATAGCAAAAGCTTCTAGTCCCAATGCCTGTTTGTTAGCTCTAGGATTAGTTTAGTGCGGCATATTTTATTTCTTAAAACTATTTCTTTAAAGTTGCACAAACTTCTGAGAGGTGCAGCTTTAAAAATTCTCATTTATTATCAAGATCACTAGTGAAAAACATTAATTGTTCCACTATTACAGCTTAGGATTTCTTGTGCTTCCCACTGCTGAAGCTGAAGACATTAACAGGATGGATCTGATCTGATGCACCAGGGGTTTGGTTCCCATATCTGTCTACAGTACTGTTATTGGATTCATCATCACAAGATACAGAAGTCTCACATCTTTTAAAGCATATATATATTTGCAATGTACTTCAAAAGAAGGAAAGCTGTATTATTATTATTATTGTTGAGATGGATATGGTAGCAAGACGCCGATCCTCAGAAGTAGGTAAGGCACTGAATCCTCTCCTGCCCTGAACAATTATTCCAGACCACAGGAAGCATGGGAAGGAATATGGAATTGATCAAATCCCTAAACCTACATCACTCTTCCTGTGTTTGAGTATCACTCATCTACATGTATTTTTTTCAACCTGATCAAGAATGTGAAAGCTAGAAGGTGATTTGTTTGCTAGACTGTCCCATGCCCAGTGTAAATCTCACAATTAGGGTTTCAGCGTTAATCACCACCTCTCAAAATCTCAAGAATGTGCATAACTACACCTAACTAGATTGAAAACTCTGTGTAAAAATCCATGTTAAATGCCTACATCACTAATGACTCAGTTCTCCTGGACATTCAATACCAGACAGCCTAGAAGAGTGGTGCCCTGAGTGAGTCAGTAAAGCACCAACATTTTCTGCTTGCTAACATGGCCTAATCCCTCCTAGTCACCAATATGTCCCATGTTACTCCTCAATTTAACCTCATCTCTCTCTAGAATCCTTATATTACAGCTCAGATTTCCTTTGCATTCCTCACAATCTTCACCTTTGCATATTCTATTATGCCTTCAAGAGTATCTGAAATATTCACTGCCAAACCTCCACCATGCCCTTACGATCACCCTGCCTACATTTCCCACTGGGTAGCAGACACTTTATGGCTTCTCTGCTGACTGCTAAGGCTAGGGTGGTTGGGACACTGGGCAGCTGGGGGTCAGCTCATTCTGAGTGATCAGTCTGACTGCTCTTTAGCTGCCCAGAAAGGAATGCAGTGTCCAGACTGCACACACTGCTCAGATGCAGCACACAGCATGGACTAAGACTGTGGCAAAAATACTCCCTCTCTGCCCAAGCTTCCCTTGTAAGATCTCTCTAATAAGCCAAAGAGGAACTGATAGGTGGAAATGGCAATAAAAGATAATCTTATCGTAACTAGCTGGACATGAACTACCCATGCAGAGAGGTCTCTCCATCACTGTAAGCTAAAGAACCCATATGAACAACAAAGGGTGCAGAGCTAGCTACTTCACAAGTTGTTTAGTTTCAGTAAAAATGTGTTGCTGTAGAGATTTCTCAAGTCCAAATGTTCCTGGGGAAGGTAGTTCCAGTAATTCTGGGAAAGAAGCCAATCCTTTGGTTTTGTATGTAAATATTTAAACAACATTATTTTTATATACATATATTTTATACACATATACATATATGTCTTTAGACTTCCAGGCTTGCAAAACTGCAACAGAACAAATAGGCAAGTTGACATACAGCTATCTTCTTTGCCTGAAACCATGCTAAAGGACCATCAGAAACAAAATACAACAAAGACTTGAAAATAATTGAGCCATATCACCTTTGTATACTGGTCCGCTTAAACAGAAGTGCTGAAAGGTCAGGAGTAGAAATTCAAAATGTAGAGACAAGTCTCAAATTTCATCTCCTTGGAAGTGGCAAGAAAATAAGGGTCATCTATTTTAAGTCTTTCAGAACCTAGATGGATATAGGTGCTCCATCCATAGATGTGGAATCTCCAGTTTTGGATGACACAAAGCTTCACATTCTGAGCATTTTAGTGTTATGACACCTGACAGTAAAGCTGCAACTTCAGGTTTACAAAGGTCATTGCTGCTTCAGGCTTAAATCAGGTCCATACCTCAAAAGGGATAACTTGGCAGAAAATGTAAGTGAAAGAATGGAAATGCATCTGGCACTGAGCACTGATGAATAAATAAAATGGGGAAAAAAATATAAAGCTTTAAAATTGTTGAGGAGAGGGTTGACAAAATGGAGGAAGATGATTTAGTGAGAAAAGGTACCCAGTCAGGGCATATGATGAATAAATCAACCTAAGAAAACAAAATTTACCACATGAATTCCACCTCTATCTAGTCAATAAGAAGAAAACACACCCTAGTACAAGGTACATGTGTGTAAATTCATAGCTACATGACTTAAAGAAATAAAATACTTATGAGTGAAATACTTACATGTCTGTACGTATAGCACAGCCAGTGCGTCTTAGGAACACAGAAGTGCACATACATTAAAAAAACACACAGAAAATAGGACCAAGAGTAGGGCAAGCCTTTTAGAAAATATTTTAATGGCTTTATAAAAAGCCTTCACCCAAAGTTTGAGGGGCTTTTGCAATCTTACATTTTTCTATTGCGAAATACACCTGCTTTCTTCTCTTTTTCCCCCCCTAAACTAAATATTTCTTCCATCTAATGACTCTCTTTATTAGACAGCATCTAATTTGCATACATTTACATACAATTTAACTGCTAGCTTGTGAGAACAAAGAAATGGCTCTGTATTGCACTGAAGGACAATACTCAGAAAGGAAGGTATAAAAACCAGCTAGCTCGGTGGCTGTATATTCCCTTTGTTTCAGAAATACTGGAGTTTTAAACACACTACTTAAAGGGTGAAAAAGATTATTTCATCAAACAATGAAAAAAGATACAGTGCAGCTTCCTTTTAACGCATTCTCTCTCTGGCCTGGTTAATGGGATTTAAGGGTCCAATATTTCTTTGCTTTCTTCTGTTTCTTTTATTAGAACTGATGGATTTAATTCTGTCACATATTTTACTTCATATTTTATTCCTATAACAATCTATGCTGAAGTTCAGCTGCAATGCTAATTCAATACTATCTTCCTTTCCTTGCAGTCAGCCTGGAATACAACTGAACGATCTCTGATAGGCATGAAGTGCTCTGCCCTCAATGCCCAGTGCTAATGGATTTTCAGGAGAGTCTGCCAGAGCTTTACCTCATGGCAACAAGTCTAGAGATAATGAAAACTTACCATGTAGCTGACTGGGAATCAACAGGAAGGGAAGCAGGGCTGAGCTCCACTTGTGAGAACAGGGAGGGACTGTGGTCACAGTAAATGCAGGATGTAAAGGATGCGTCAAGCCCTCTAGTTCCCTGAGGAGGGGGGGGCGGGGGGGAAAGACAAGAAAATTATCTTTTAAGACCTTGCATGATGGAAAACTCTTTAGAAACAGTTGTCAGGAATTCCAACATATGCCTACCAAAAGCCTGATACAATCAGCAAAACGTTTTTTCCAAAGGCTCTGCAGTTGGGGTACCAATTGCTTAGGACAGCTACAGATCTAATCCATGTAGATTTGACATAAAAACCTTACAGGGAAAAAAAAACAAAAACAAAAAAACCCCAAACAAACAAACAAAAAACAAAACCAAAAAAAAAACCCCATTCCAGGCTGCACGCTACAGATGCCTACATGCTCTCATGTACAAAACCTAGGGATACAGAGCAGTTTTCTCATTCTAGCAGAGCTGCTAGCTTCACTTCTGACCTCTCCTCATCCCAACATCCAACTCAATGACTTGTGCTCAGTAGGGCAGAAAAATTAAAGTATCACCATTCAGTGGTGTAGGGATGGGTGAAAGATGACCCAATCACTCACTCAAAGGGCCTGTCCTACAGAAATTACAAGAGAAACCTCTTCTGGTGTAAACAGACCTATTGCAATGGAATGGAATAGGACCAGTCTCAGTAAAAAGCACTAGGCCAAGTGAGTCTGCACACAAAGCAGGTGTAGAATTCGGGACCCAGCAGTCATCTGCTCCGTTCAGTTTGCCCCACCCAGGCATGTGGCTTTATGTGATCAGCACAAGACTAAGTGTTAATTCCATAGGAATTCTCACTCCAGCATGAGGGGCACAGTAGCACTGTTACTGACCATATAGGAGCAACATCTCAAGCTGTACACACAAGAAACTTGTGCTGATACTGTCCTGATGTGACTCACTGGCACCCAAAACACATTATGGATTATTTTCAGATGCAAATTTTAATTTAAAGCTGGCTGAAATGGTAATGAAGTTTTAGCTCTTTTTCAAAGGGGAAAATTCCCTACTGCTTATAAAAATGTTTTCTTTTTTATTTTCCCTCTGCCTGATATGCTTCTAGTGACATACAGCAACCAAACCTCATAAAAGAAATTAATCAAGCCTTCATATCATTTTCCCTTTTCAAGGGTGGAAAGGTTGAGGTGTATGATCTTCAGTGTTTCTGATGTATACCAAAATGATGCATTAGAAAACAGCAGAGGAAGGAAATTCCAAAGCCACAGTTCCCCTGATTATCATATCCTATGCTCACAGCTGTATCTTGCTGAAACCACTGGGTTATCATTTCCAGAACCTTACAAGCATGGCTGTGTTATGATGTAAGCTGATTTTAACTGGAGCTGTCACAATACCAACCTTCCCTTACCTCCTTCCTCTCCTTGTCACATGTCCCCAGGTCCACCCTAGAGCCAGGACTGTGTAATTGCCTGGTTCAGGGAGTTTCAGCTGAATGAAGGTTTATAGCCCATGTGTTTTTAGCCACATCAAACCCTTGTTGCAGCTCAAGATCCAAGAAGAAAATTTGGGGATTAGAGCTAAGGAGGTGGCAGAACTAGTCAAGTGGAGGAACAGCAACAGAGCAGCATCAACACTGATTATTTTAAGCTGCTGTAGACCTACACCTTGTGATATCTAGGGCTGCTTTGGTATGACACAGGAGAAAGGCTCTTATCACACAGCTGGAAGTCTAACCAATCACAGCTTTATAGGTAAAAAAGACCCCATCTCACACAGTAACCTAAAATAAACGGCTGGACTATGCAGATCATACAGAATAGATGCAGTCTGCCTCTGATGAAAAATAGCTTGAGATAATGGTGCACTGCTACAATCTGCACCAAGGGCATTTTCCTAGTGGCAGGTTGAATTAGCCTCAAGTGACATACATTACAGAGTAACACTTCCCTGAGGCAATAAGGCAAGGTCCCACATTCAAATGGAAAGAATTGAGCATTCTTGCCAAAGGCAAATGATAAAGCATGTGATTAAGAACCACTGTTACCAGAAGATGGTGAAGCTCCTGAAAAATTTTTCAAGGACTTCAGAAAATACACTTGCAGATGAAGAGCAGGAATTTTCCTTTACATCTCTGCAGTAACCATTACTACACATCTCTTTTGCTGATTTCCAGGGAAGAAACATCAATTCGGTCCTGACTAGAAACTAACTTCGTGGCCCTCAGTAGCTCTAAAGCCACTCTGTCCAAATAGCTGTGCAGGATGGGCATCTGGATTTCAGCTGAGTACAGAAGACATTGAAGTTCCCTTCCTTTTGCTTCTCTGCTCCAAGGAATTGGAGTATTTTACATCCTATAAGCAAGATCCTTTGGTGGTAGGGAATCACCTGACACCACCATCTACAATATCTTCAGGAGAAGGAGTCACTAAGGAAGAGCTTCGCTAGCCAGTTAGCACCTACAGGTGATTCACAATCTTTGGAAATTAAAGTGACTGAGAAAAAGAATCAGTGCAGACACCTGATCTTCACCTGTTTTTATCAGCTCAACAATCAATACCCACCTTTTCAGTATTGCAGTTAGAATTTGTACTGCCAAATTAGAACCAGGCCTCAAGGGCAGGACACCAGACCAGCCATAAGAATTGATGACTTTTGTTCAACAATAACAAAAAATGCTTTCCAGCATATGAGAGTCTGAAGCAATGGGATCCACACAACTACTGTTTTTCATTCCAGTCTTCTACACACTCTCAAGATGGTTACAATTATTCTATCCACCATGGACAGCTGTATGGGTTGTTACACAATCTATGCTGGTTTCCCCAACAGGAGTTTCCCAGTTTTTTTCAACTGCCCTTAAGGTACAGTTACCAGTACAACCAATTTGTGTAGATAGTCCTCCTGTGGTGTTACTGAATATGTTTCTCTGCAAGATAACTGTCCTTTGGAAAACATGCATGCTTAAATATCCACATGATAACATATATGTGCAGACACACATATAAAATAACCTTGGCCAATACCTGTTTGATTGAATCAGTTTTACTCTTTCTACAATACAACATGTGCCCACACCAGATCTGACTGTCTTTAAAACAATGACAGGAATCTAAAATTGTAAATTATGCCAACATTTGAATACTTTATATTCAAGTGCTCTTGATCAGTTGAAAAGTGTATTACCACAACACTAGCCTCAAATTTTATCTTCTTTTTAACAATTCTTCTTGGAGCTTAAAGTAGGTTAAGCAAATCGTTCATCAGATTTTCCCTTTCTTTTCTTTTGTTGTTATATATTCTACTGAAGCTGAGAGATGAAAATTAAAAGCTGGTTTAAGCAGAAGAATAATTCAGTGGAAGGGAAGTCCTATTGCACCAAATTAAATATTGGCATTTATCAAGTTTCACTCTTTGTACATATGGGTGGGATTATCTAAAGGAAGGGTGTGATACCCTTTCCACAGAAATTATGGTAAAGAAGTCTAAGTTGAATCTATCAGCAGCATATTCAGACCAGTTTTGAGCATTTTTGAAAATCCTCCTCATTCCAACCTGCCCAGAAAGTGGGCATAAATAAATAAATAAGTAAACAAACTTCCACCACTTTGTGTCCTGGGAGCACAAGCTGCAGTTTGCACAGCTCTATCAAGTTAAGGATGCTGCGAGTTTCTTTTTAAATACAACCAATATTTCTGAAGTTACTTCTTTCAAACATTCACTTAGATTTGACAAATTATATTAAATACAATTTGCCTCAGCAGCATTTAAAGCATGACAGGCAGAGCACGAGCGGGTCATTTTTACAGGAATCTCCTCAGTTGTGTAGACAGCCTGGATTATGTATGCAGGCCCACACTCCCCGAGATAACAAAATTACCCAGCTCACACTCCAAGCCAGTCAGAAACTGTGGAGTCGCAGAGAGCAAAGTCAAGCCCGAGCCAATCAGTCCTGCTAAGCATCTGCTATCTCAGTTGCTTATTAGTTCACCAGTACACTGGCCACGACCAAAGGCTTCAGATGGCCTTACAGTATGCACAGAACAAAATTGTCTCTGCTTTCAAACACCACAGAAGCACAACCATGAATGAATACTATCGAAGGGTAGTGGTAGGAGAGAACCCTCTTGTTAAATTTACTCAAAACATTATTTTTTGAACACTGAAGAGAAAATCCTACTCTTGAATACTGTATAATAACAGAACCATGCTGTTTGCTGGCAGAATGCTAAGTTGCATTTTCAGAAGAAAAAAAAATTGTATAATAATTCTTCCTGATTTAGATGGGGTTTAGGTCAACCTTAGCTACATACAAATGAATGTTTTGTTCAAATTACAGGGTAATTTTAATTAGGACACCCTGCTAGACATCCTGTTGTTCTATTTAATGGACTTTCTCAATTAGGAGAAGAAACACCTCCCCACCCGCCTGCGACTTAAAGTAAAAATTATGCTGAATAAATATACAAAGACAAAAATGATTATTCTGTATTAGATCTTTTTATTTCTGTTAATCTTTATTTGGCAACTGCTGTATCGAAAGGGCATAGTTCAGAATCCCACACCCATTAAACACCTGTTAAAAAACCACTTGAAGCACTGGAACCAGCCAAATATGTCCCAATTAAGCAGAAACGTTGGCACTGCTGTCTCGGGTAAGGAACACCCATTGCCATTTGCTCTCATTAGGTTAAACGGGTTTCTTGGGACATAGCTGAATTCCTGATTATGTGCATTGCAAATGGATGGAGAATACCAGAACAATAACATTTAATTCAGCATAGCCTTCTGCCCAGTTGTCGAGCATGGAATTTTTGAGAAAAGCAAAAACTGAAGCTTTAGGAAGTGGACAGGAGCTATATGTTCTAAGTATGCATGAGACAGCTTATACTTCTTTCAAGAAACTGCCTGGTTATTGTAACAGAAATAATTGTCTTGAGATTTCTTCTTCTTTGATTTAGAGCCCATCTCATTTTTGTTACCATCTCCTCAACTGTACTTAGCATTAGTTTGATTTGCTTACAGAGTTTTATTTGTTAGTTAGAAGTTTCTTTTTATATCCACTTCAGTGTTAAATTGGTCACCGATTTCTTAACTTTGTATGTTTATGATGCAGCGATGGAAGGAAAAGTCCAGAAAATAAGAGGATTTCTTTTGTAGATCAAACAAACAAACTGTACTGCAAGTTTTCCAAATATTTTTGTCAACTCTAATAAGTAAAGGCTTTTCTAGAGAGGCTGGCTGCATGGCAAACAGGAGAATCTTGCTTGTCATTCATTTAACCTCTTGACCCCTGTCAAGGAGGTGGACATGCTTGCCAGTAAGTGACAAATCAAGTGGTCTTTTTCCAAATACTCAACAATACATTTCAGGGTGGTGCCACTAGACAGAATCAGAGTAGAGTGGTAGTGATTTAAAAGTATGTTTGAAATGGTTCTAATATCCATGCTCAATCCTCTATAATCCTGCTTCATTATCAATTTATTAACTCCCTTTGTTGTCCTTTCTGTCACCCTCCTGTGCTAGTTACTAATATATCTTAGCTTGAAAAGCGCTGTATTCCTTAGGCACAAAAAGCTACCATGCTTCATGTAAAAACGATCAGTTATCTGTATCCAAGTAAGAGATGTACAGTCTCTGAATGGATACCTTCAAATTAAATGTACAAAAAACATGGTTCAGCACAATAAACACCACTTCATTTGCAACTCATCGTTAGGATGTTAGCAGACTGAAAAGAACACCTATATATTTTTCTCTTTGCAAACGCCAGATAGATTGCTTCAGAACATAAATTCTGCTGGTTCTTTACTACCTCTTGTACTTAGTGTAGAATTCACAATTATTTAGTGCCTATATTTTTAAAGTAAACTTTAGGACATGAAAAAAAAAGCATTCTAGAAATAAAATATATCAGCTAGCACTTGCTGCTGACCTAAAACTATATTTATTTTCAAGACAACCATAAGAGTGGCAGATGCTTTCTTGTTCTGGCTGGCTACAAATGGCACTAAGAAATCCTAAGACAGACACCTGCATACTTTTTGCTTGTTTCCCTGCCACACCCCCAAGTATTTTTTGCGTAGAAACAACATTTTTGAATTTGCTATTGCTATTTATTTAGATATCCATGGGTGCTATATTCATTGTGGTGTCAAGAACAGCTTCCGTTCCATAATTCTACTGATCTCATCAAAGGATGCTAGGTACTCAAAACAAAAGGATAAAATATTCCATATTTACTCTCCATTATTTAATTCACAAAAAGTGTCGCTTATAGTGAAAATGTTTTAAAGTAGTATCTCTAAAAATTGAGAGCCACAGTCCTTGTCTGTTTCATAACTTAAGCCTTAGTAGCTTCCCCTTTTAGAACTGGTGGCTGACATTTTATCCAGTTTTAAAGTAGTATCTCTAAAAATTGAGAGCCACAGTCCTTGTTTGTTTCATAACTTAAGCCTTAGTAGCTTCCCCTTTTAGAACTGGTGGCTGACATTTTATTCAGTAGATGATATCTGCAGCTGCAACACTTCCAGACTACAAAGAGTAGCAAAAGCTATCATTACAAATTGATGTTTTTATTGGTAGACATTTTGAGACTAACCAAAAGGGAGTAGGAAAGACCGAGTATAGACTGGAAGAAAACAAAATAAGTCCACAAACAAACAAAACACTACAAATCACAACAGGACAAGAGAAAAATCAAGTGGTGATATTATCTTACTGGATTAATAAAAACAATTGTCTTGATTGAAATTCCACTTTTTTCTTTTCCTTTGTAGTTCCATCAGACAACTATTAAAATGTTTAGCTGCACCCCTTTCACAATTACATGTAGGTAATTTATTGGGGTGTCTAACCACATAATGCAAATTAAAAGGTAAAACAAGGAGTATCTTGTACTGTAAAAACAAATACATAAAGGGAAACATCTGTATATTGCAAAAATCCCAAACCCAATTAATTCTATATGTTTAAACTGGTATTTAACTTCCACTGAATTGAAATTGTATTTTGAGCCCCAGAGAAGTTGCCTTCAGTAATACCTTTCAAATGCCTGCGTTCAACAAACCACAGAGAGCTGTGGATTAACACATGTGCTGAAGCAGAGATGGACTATTCCATGGGAGGAAAGACTTCGCCTACATCCCAAATATCTACAGACAAACCAAAACCTTTCACAATGTGACAGAAATGCAAGATGTAGATTAAAAGGAGAGAAAGAAAGAAAGAAAGAAAGAAAGAAAGAAAGAAAGAAACAGCTTTAGAACCCAGAACACTTTGAGGAACTGACCTTTAATTCCCCAAAATAGCAATTTTTAAAGCTATTGCAGGAGGCAATCAAGTCCCATACATCCATACATTAGTCGAGGACAAAAGTCTCTCAAGCCTAGAAATAAGTGGTAATACCCAAAAAATGGGGGGGGGGGGGGGGGGGAAGGTGTAGGGGGAAGGAGAGAGCAAAAGACCAAGAAGTGAGATGTGGGGCTAATACCAAATATGAAAACAGCTGGAATTAAAAATCCAGATACATTCTTTATCTCTGTGGCATGGAAGGACAAAATAAATGGGAGGCACATAAACTATGCACAAACTAAGGGGAAGTCAATGGAGGTATATATTAAAAAAATTAACGTTGCAATGTGCCATCTTGTAATATTACATTGAAAACCACACTACTGTGTGTTGTTACTGTATTTGGCCAAGTGCACTACTGTGTTTAATTTGTACTTTCATCACAATAACTCACACGATACAGAGAGGCAACCAAGTAACTCACGGTCCCTTCTGAAATCTTCCCATATTAAAAGTTTGACTAGAATAGGAACACAGTAACCAAAATCTATGTATGCTACACCAGAGGAAGGGAGCAGAAGCATTGAACAGAACCTCCCAGACCTCCTTGGTCATTTGTTACACATGAAGAACAGCAACTTTGCTGTGCCAGCAGTGAGACTGTTAGGGCAGCAGATAAATTTGGTGCTGCCTGCATCAGACACAGCACACCATGAGCTGCCCAATTTTCTAAGGAGGGCACAGACACTGCACACCTGAGCACGATTAAGTCTTACTGCTTATGAAGAAGAGAGACAGTGTTGGCAGTGCAGGGGCTTTAAGGGGAGGGAGGCAGTTGGAGGGGAAGCATAAACCTGTTTCTGCTCACTACCAACAATATTATTGCAGGCACCAGTAATGAGGTGGCGGGCTAGAAGGGGAAAGGGATATAGGAGCTGGAGTGCTTTATCAGCTCCAAGACCAATGCTGGTTTTGGCACTATTTTCACTCTAGTGAGTTACAAACAACAAAAAAACCCAACCAAGCAGGTGCTAGCAATCTGAGAGACCACATGCCAGCTACAGCTGCTTCAAACTGATTCAATTACATCTGCCTGAATAGTCCCAGGACATTGAATCCACTTAAGGGAACCACGGGTCGAAGGGAGACCCAGTACTTTGGTATCTTAAGACTCCATTAATTTAAAGTGGAAACCTCCCAACTGAAATGGGAGGAGAGTATTCATATAGGATCTGAACCATATGATCACACTCAGACTAGGACAAGGTGGAAGACAGCATATTCACGACACTGATCCCAGTAAAAGCCTATTAGAAATAATGCCTCAAAATTTTCCCAAAGCAGTCCAACAGCACTGCCTTGTTTCTCAAAACACTGGGTGCAGTACATTTGCTTAAACATGCTCTTGGGATTGGGACTTCACTCCAAACCTTGTTTGTACAAAAAGGGGCCAAGCAGCTGGGAAATTCTGGAGTGTAGTGTGTCCTCATTAGCTTCCATCTGCCATCAGAACTCAGCTCATGGCAAGTTTGGCTAAGTCCTGGTGTTCTCAGGTCCAAATCTGGGTCAGTTTTAATTACACTATACAGAATTCAGTGTGCAGTTTTTAAATCCTTATTATACAGTGCAGAAGAACGGGCAGCTCTCCAACTAATCAATTTTTTAAAAGTACATATATAAAAATTTTAAACCAGGCTAGACAGACAGTGGGTGGAAGAGAAAAAAAAATGTATAAGTGAGTACAGGGGTTAGTTAAGAGAACTGTTAGCAAAAGTGGGTCACCAGCAAGTTCTGCTTTAAAACTTCAAAGGAAGGGGAAAAAGGAAAAAAAACTCTTCATTTTTTAAGACACTGAAACTGATGTGCAAGATGTATACAATTCATACTGCTTCTAGAATCAGCATGCATTACACACAATAATACTGCAGCCAGATTTTTATGAAGGGGAAGATGGATTGTCTTGTGGTTACAGGACCATAACAGGCACTGGCTGACCTATTCCCATACCTTTAACTGTGTTATTGCCAGGGTTAGGGAAGTCATTTTCCTCAAGGGCAAAGCCTTTAAGCCTACAGGTACAAGAAAAGGTGTGGTGGTTAGAAATATAGTTCAATGGCATTCTTGAAGGCGACAGGGAAATGCAGGATGTTAGTCTAAATCCTTACCTAATTAATGTGTTTTAGACTACTTCAACTGCTATTTATTTCCTCTTTTTCTGTGCCATCAAATAGCCATCAGCCAGGTCAGAACTTGAAAAGAGTTTTTCTTGCCAGGTTGCTGGCAAACAAAATGATAGAGGCACAGATAGCTGCATGTTTTTCACTGAACAGACACTCGGGACAGGATAGCACGCCAAATCTTATCTATGCAAATTGGGCTAAAATCTACTCTCAAAGTCAACAACCAGAATGTGCCCTGTTTAGAGTCTTTGTCAGATGCAAGGGAGCAAGTAGAAGTCTTCAGTGACAGCTACCGACATAAAGGTAGCTCAGAAATGGAGAGGGATGATCAAGGAGCAGAGTAAATAGCAATGAAATGATAGATGCTTGTTAGAGGAGCATAATATTCTTCCATCTCCTTACACAAAAACTACACCTTCAAAGATTTACAAGGCTTTTTTAACCATTTCTATGAAAAACTCCTGTTCAAAAAAAGACACCCCTTCATGCACCTTGTTAGCATTGTCATAGTTTTCATTTCAGAATTACAACATAGTAAAAACACAACAAAATTCTGCACTCTCCCTTGCACTTGGTGGCTAATCCATACACCTCCAGCTGCTGGATGAACCTAGCACATTCTGACACAGCATGAAATGCACCACTATTTTCAAGTCAACAAAAGCTACAAACAAGGCTGCAGTAACCACTCACTGCTCTTTATTTGAAAGGAAGCATTTTCTTTAAGGTAACCTCCCTCTCTCAGATGTGGTCTCTCATACCCAAAAATCCATACATTCAACACATTACACAACATCCAAGCAGAAATAAATTAAAAAAAAAAAAAAAAGAAAAAAAAACCCCAAAGTTAAAAACCCCAAAATCTTAGCGGAAGAATATCTTAGGAATCCTCAACTTCTCCATTTCAGTACCTAGTTCTCAAATGGAGGAGGGTTTTTTTTACCCATACAACCTGACTGGTCTCAAGTTCTATCCCCACCTGGGCCCACTTGTATTAATTAGGACAACTAGCTTCATCGTCTCCAAACAATTTTCAATTTAGTTAAGCTTGGAGAAAAAAAAGCAAGCTGAAGCCACAAACAGACTGGGCAAGGTGATCCTCAACTACTGAACAAGAAATTTACCCCATGGAAATCTGTTTTCTGAGGGTCTGGCTTCTTAAGAGAAGTTTTTGCTAGGAAGTTTCAATACAGATCAGTAGCAGAGCAAAAGGGAGCAGGAGAACGATAACACAGCAACACGAGTAAATTTAGCCCACACAGTATCACTGTAACAGAATGATCACATTCTGTAGCAGAAGTGACATTTCAGTGCTGAGAAGTGGACCATTTTATCTTTTAAAGCACTCTCACTGAAGTTAGGCATGGCTGATGGACTATTTGAAGACCTGACCCACCAGTGACTAGGCAGAACAGCCAAGCTGTGAGCCATACACAAAGAGTGGAGCAACAATGCTATCTAGTGCTGCATGTCCTCTGAAACACTGACAAGGAAACTCAGTGATGGAACAGGGTGGCTACTTGGGAAACCCAGGATGAGAGGACTCCGTAGTTTGGAAGTTCATCTTCTAACTAATTTTTTAGTATTATATTATGTACTGATGTTGCTTTATTAGATGATTTTTACATTCCTCTTTCTATGGCTTCTCTTCCTTTTCCTCTTCCTCCATTTGACATGCATTAGAACAAACCAAGCCAGAATGTAAAAGTGAAAGATGGCTAGAATTGTATCCAAGGGCTAAGGTAGGCTTTTTCTAGGCTCTGAGTAAACTTAAGGACCGGAAATATGACAACAGGTATCACTCACTACCTGCTACAATGGTGGAACCACAGAGAGAAGGAACACCACCCCTTTAAGTGTCTTTACATATCAGTGTCTAGACATGTGGAAGATGCAGTGTAGAAAACAAGCTCTCCCTTGCTCCCCTCCCAAAACAAACAACAAAAAACCCACCACTAACAACAAAACCCAACAAGATGAGAGACTACAGGGTGAGAGGGTCTGCCCATGCTCACAACCCAAGAGGCAGACTTCTTTCTTTCCCTTCCTCCCTCTAAAATCGTGTTTGGATGTGACCCAAGTTAAAGTCACTGTAACTCTTCTGTCTTCAGCTTACAATGCAGCTACTTCCGACTTGTCTATTGTCACCCTGACTAGTTCAAGATGTATTTGCTAGCCCCAAAATCTCACCAGGGAGCCTATGGAAGAGGAGATTGGTATTTCCTGAACAATCCATGCTGTTCTTGTGTAGCACGGCTCCCAGTGAAGCGTATCATCTTGCTACAATTCTACTCATGAGAAGCAGTGCAATATGTGTCATGGCATATGAAGGCAGATACTTGTATAGCAACAAAGCAAGGATGCCATTCTGAGACAGAGGACATTTTATTTTGCAGACTGTTAGAATCCAGGGATGTTAAAAACATAGGAGTCATTTAGAGAATGAATTAAAACACAGTGGTCACAAGTTAGAAATCAAAGAGAGAATATTCTCAGATGTATTTCCACTAGAATTTCAGGGTACTGTGTTCATCTTACTGTACCTACATATAGCATCTCACATAATGCTCTTTTTGGGGTCTGTCCTCTCCATTGCATCAGCTGGAATACCTGAAACATCAGTATGATTTATAAATAGAGTAAGTCTCTCAACTTTATTGTACTTGGCTACAAGAGCTTTAAGTCATATCCTTAACATTTGAATGCCATTTTTCTATTGCACTTTATTTTTGAGTGGGTGTTTTGGCACTATACAGTTTATGTAAAATGAAGTAGTACATAAGAAAATTCAACACCTATTCTCACGTGTTTCATAAACATCCAGCCCCTGACTTGTGTGTGCTGTGCAGCACAGTTGCTATTGCCAGCAAACAACACGCTCTAAACTGACACAGTAAGTCCTACAGATCTCATTTTTTTTAATTTTAAAAACAGTGGAGCCATATTAAAAGGAATTTGCCAAATTATCTGCACAGAAGGAAGAAACCTGCAATTTTCTCAATGCAGTGATGAGATGCTATCAAGAGCAGTGCTAAACAAGGCCAACCAGAGACCACAATCACTTTTCTGAAGAATACTACTCCTGTACCTTGATCTTGAATAAAAACTGAGAGTTCCCACTAAAGGGATGTCAACTTTTCAAGTTTTTTTAGTCTTGCCTGCATGACAGAAGACAGCAAAAACAGCACACAGACTTACACACATATCTCAGTTTATTCCCTTCAATTATTTGATAGCCAAACTAATGTCAGAAGATGAATTCAGAAGGCCCTTTATGGCGAGACAGATTATAACCCAAGTTTAAGACAGAAAAGGAAATTACAACAGAAAAACACAGGGACAACCATGAAAAGAAAGTTTACAGCATAACTGCTTTTGTACAGCAATATGAGATAAACACCAATTATCACAATTTTCTAGATGAGGAAACAAAAAGCTCTGATCACAAAATAAATCAAGGAACTCGTGCTGAATGTACATGATTATGTCATATTCTGGTTTCTATTAATTTTATCACGCTTACCCTCAGTACCTGACAAGTAGTGCTTTCTATATTCGGATAAAGAAGACAACAACAACAGATAAGCACTGAAGCATGCATTTGGAGCACGGTTCAAATGAAAACCTACCTTGCCCACATCACATCCCTCTGCAGACCACCAGACAGGCTCAAGAGCATGTCCCTGACTCTAGCCAGGGCAGTTACTCACTGTACCTGTGGGCAGGACAAATGAGAAGTCTTGCTGCCTTGCGCTTAATCTTTCTAGCTGCTGGCAGACCACTGGCCAGGCATTTTCTGAGCAAGGGGTTATATATGTCATATATACATATATGTATATATATTTGTTACATTATCTTTTCATTAAGTGGTCCTTGATAAGCCTTTTTTTTTTTTTTCTTAAGTGTATCTAATTTCCTTAGTAGCCAGACTTCCTTCTGCTTTTTCTTCATCTTGGGATAATCATTTCCATTGTCAATATTAGCATTATGTGTCTAAAGGAGATTTTCTGGGACTGCAGAAAAGAGATCAGTCCATAGATCACTCCTTCTTGATTAAAACTGCATACAGTGTAAACAGATCTCAAGACAATGGCAGATCTGTTCCTATCTCATGATGCAGATTTCAACAGATTGTAAGGATGCTGTAGCTTTGTGGTTTGTTTAACTAGATTTATCACATACTAACTCCTTTTACAAGAGCAAAGAGATGCTTTATTGAGCCAAGAGGCACAAACTGAGTAGATATGAAGATTAAATGGTCTGAAATTGCCAGTCAAACAGTGTGACGGCATCTGCTGCTTGGATGCCGCCTAAATAGGCTAAGATCAAGGTTGTAAGGATTGATTTGATCCTGATCCCTCAAGGTAAAAAAGACCCAGAAATCAAAGCTCATAATGAAATATAAAATTATCCAATGAAGTTATCTTGTATTTCCCTCTTGTAATGCACATATAATGTATGCATGTGTCTATGTGCACACTTGCACACTCAAATTCATCTTACCCCCTGCATTTCTATGTCCCACCATTGCAAACACACTCTGAAAGAACAAAATTGCTGGAGGAAAACAGCACCCATTGGAGCAGAGAACCTGTGTGCCACCATTCCCTGTTACTAATCAGAAAGCACCAATTCACAACTCCTTGTCTCACCTCCCTGTCCCTTTACCAACTAGGAACTCACCTTACATCCCTATAATGCTTTCCTTGGCCAAGTCTGCAACCCCAGGCAACCCAGCCTCCACTGCAGGCAGCAAGCTCAGCTCAGAGTTTGACATGCTTGGTGCATGTCACACAACACAAGCAACCTGCTAACGAGCTGCTCTGTGCTCTCTCAAAGTCACAGCTGCCAGCAACAATTGAGCAAGTGCAGCCTAGCTTTTCAGGATTCCTGCCTGTTGCCCAGGAACCACACAAAGCACTAGAGATTTTAAACAGGTGCAAACAGTGCTTTTCTTCCACATCAGGCTGCACAGCCTCTGCAACAGCCACACAAGGAGAAGCAGAAAGCAGGAAATGAACTTCCAAAATGCAATCAGAGTTCCTGGTGATAATTCAACACTTTGATGACCCGTGAAAAACAGGTTGTACATACCACCATAAGCAGAAGCAGGAAGGCTTAGTCAGGCTTGCCTTCATGAAACCTGCTTTTCCCAGAAATATGCAACGATATTATAATTCTGGTTACACATTTTTTAAAATTTGTCAGTGTTTCTCACCTGCAAAATATTTTGTTAATTTAGGAGGTAACATTTCTGAACAAGCAATGATTCAGAACGTGTAATGAGCTCCAAAAATAAATGAAAAGGGTGTATTTCAAAGCTTACTTTTAGAATAATTTGATAGCTGCAGAGGAATTCTTAATGCACAAAACTGTCTTTCAAATAAGTGGCTTAAAAAGCATAATACCAATCACGTACATTATCTAATTGTGTGTATGTACAGAAATTCTACATGTACCATCTGTTTACAGCTCATTGCTTAACATTATGACCTTGTACATACACAGCTCAGTGCATAGGTGGTACCGTAGGTAAACACAAATTGTATCTCCTGAACTGAAAATCTGTGAGTCAACTTTTAGCAGGCTCATTAGAAAAGATGGCACTAACTCCAGAATGGTTTGTTTTGTCAATATTGCCTACGCTGTGTTAAGGTCATCAGTACAAGTTTGTTACTAGCCACGTTCCCACACTGGTAATCAGGCAAATTCCTGTTAATTTCAGGCAGAATCTCGCCTGTATTGAAGAGGAGCGGGAACTGGTTAAGGCCATTAACCAGATGGCTTCTGAGTTCTGGTGTTCTCATGCTGGGATCAGCTGCTCTACCTGTTCCTTGCAAGCCCACTCACAAGCCCAGGAACTGGGCAAGCCTTGAGCAAGGCTCTTCTGCTGTTCCTTCAGAAATGTAATGTTACAATGCTGACATGCATGCTAAGGGCTTCTGTCTAAACTGGAAGCACTCAGATAGGTTTTACCTTCCCTTTTGGATCCAGCTTTTCACTTGGATATGAGGCTGAAAAGGCTAAAGGGTTCTCTTGCACAGACGCCAACAAAAACAAAGGTAAACTTAGAATTTTCATTAACTGTAAATTACAAGAGCAAACAGAAATAAGGATTGATGTGAGCAACAGGGAATGCTAAAGCTTCACCAAATGTAATGTGTAATGCTTCAACCCAAACATATTTTGGGATGACTGCCAAGAAGATGGGTATAAATGTGGGAGGCTTAGTAGAGTACAGTTTGAGCTAAAATGTGTAAAGTTTTCACTTGTGCTAAGGAAACATTCGTAGCTAGGTAAAAACAAGGCCTTATGAAAAATCCAATTTTACATCTAATCTAAATTTCCCTGGGCAAAGCAACTGCTCTCTTCCTAAACTAATCCACGAGATAGCTGGCGGTAGCATATAATTATTGTGAATAGTATTGCCATGGGCTAGGCACTAGATGAATATTGCAAATTCTAGAGGTGTCTTATCCAGCACTATGTGGTTTGATGTATTCATCTAAACCTGAATCGGAATTACTCGTCATGACGCTTCTGTTATTTGGTTGTCCAATGACATCTGTACAACCAGGAGACAGAAGCATTGGCTCTATCTAACAAGTTTTCTTGTGCTGTCTTAGCTTCCACTGTAATGTGTTAACTCTAAAAAGCTCCTAGTAGTGAAAGATAAAGTATCCTAATCATCAGAGTTTCTCCAGTGATGAATATTAAAGTATCCTACATGTTTTTGGAGCTGATGGGGAAAGGGCATTAAATAACCCAATAACCTCAATGTGCTGCTGAACATCCCCCAGCAGAAAAAGGCCTATGTGGTTGAGGTTTGGTTATCTGCTGTCAGAGCTGTGCTCAGCAGTAAGAGCAGAAGGTTCTTCTAGCTCTACTAGAAGATTAGCTCATGAACTAAGACTTAAGTTACTTTCAGTAAGAGGAACAATGAATAATTCTAGTAAAGGCAAGAGGCTAGAGAATAAAAGGCTATAAATGCTACAGAAATTTACAACACAGGTTCATTTCTCAGCTTTTCTAAAGCTACTTTCTTCTTGAGTTGATAGACCAATTATTTCAGGAAAAAAAAAAGCCAGTTAGTAAAGCTTTTTACCTATTTTTTCTGCATAGACTTCAGACAGCTTATACAGTAATGAAGGTCCAAGAAAGCATATTACTGGCTACCACTTCAGCTTAATTCATCTGATTAGTTCCAAAATATTTAGACAGCAACACAAGCTACTTCATGTTTCTCCATGTTAAGTGCAGGGTATATCCTTCCCTCTCTGTGCCTGACATGATGCATTTCTGTTTCCTAGATCTGCAGCTGACAGATACTGACAAGCTTTGGATTCCCCTTTATGCACCTCCAGTTTCACAGATGTGGAAGTAAGACGTTTCTATTGGAACACAGTACAGGAATCATACTAACAATACTCAATTCATCCCAATACTTGGCAAATAAACACAACCCTCTGATAAAGAGGTGGCTACCGCAGGAACTTATCCCATCTAAAAGAGAAAAATCTGAAAAGATACCACCTATTCATTCAATTGTTCCACATGCAGATCTATTCAGCTGGGGGGGCTGAAGGTGACAAATAACCCCAGGAATATATGCACATGATGCTACTTGTCACCAGATGTTATAGCACAGCCTCCAGTGGCAGGGGAAACTGTGTCCTTCCATTCACTGGAGAAAGTCTTTCCTAAGGCTGACATTGGCATGAGAATGATGAGAGCATGTAGGAAGGACTCAAACGTAAATGCAGGTCAGATTTGCTTCTAATGGCTTAGTAGCAGGGGAAGACATTTCTTAGGTTGTCCAAGAACAGAAAGTGTGCAATAAAGTTTAATGACAACAGCGATTCAATAAACTCTCTTTAAACCAAGTAAGGATCCTTGACATTATGGAACAGGCCAGGATTCACTGTTTTGGCAATGATTGTAGGATGAAGCTATGCTTTCTGTAAAGTTAAACTTTCCTTCAAATTACATCAAGTATGTGTACCTCAGCAAAGCTTTGAGGAGCCTGAAAAAAGAATGTATCCTTTCCTGCAGTGACTTATGTAAAATAAGAAACTGGATTAACCACAGTCTCCACTGGTGCCAGCCAGACCACGAAGTGTAGCATCAACACTGTGCTTGTAAGGTAAAAGCTACTGTAATTTTAAAGAATATCAATTATACATCGTGCTGCAGAAGTACTATAATCTGACTTCAAATTTCTTGCACTCCTACATAATACCAGAATAAGAAACACTGAATTACTTTCTAAGATATATTTACAAAACTCTGGGATATTCTAAGCAGATACAAGCTAATATTATTATTCTGAATAGCAGTACAAGCTGCCCTCCATCCACAGCACCATGCAGGCTGTCATTTTTGTAGTTAGGAAGCATTTTACAGCAAGACATAACAGTTCTTTCAAGTGCACTGTACTGTTAGTTGTTGTCACAATTATTTATAACTGGGGACATCTATCTCCTACTAACCTTCTGTTCTGGTCCAATATACAGGAAAAAATTATTGAAGCATTAAAGTACAATTATAAGAATATAAATTCTGTATTTCTTAGCTAGATTCTGCCCTCTGGTTTTGAATATAATCCCAGGCAAGCCAAAGATGACATTTAGTCTTCCACTCTGTTTTGGGGTTTGTGTGTATGAAAATTTTAATTTTGATGAGACGTCAGGATAGAAGATGAAGATGTACAGCCAAAGAAAGGGTTTTCAAACAGACCTGTAAACATGAGATCACAGGTTGCATTTCTTTTTAAAATGTATCATAAAGGTACTGTAGCATTCTTTAACAGAGAGAAGCAGCAGAATAGTGCATGAAACACTCAATGCCAAGAAAGAATCTGTCCCTATTTTAGCCATGAATTATCCTACAACCTTGAGAAGATTACTTAACTGTTCCGTGTTTCTGTTTCCCCATCTATCAAATGGGGACAATGATATTTCATAAAACCACTCTAAGATTCTTCTTAAAATGGATGTAATTTGGAAACTTGTAAAACACATGCAATTTCTAAAAAAGCTCACTGAGAATATAAGAATAAATACTGCTTTAAACATTTGTTGCAATATTTTAATACAACTCATACCTTTCCCATAAGTACTTTACAATATATTCAAGAGTTTATATGTACTGTTTACAATTACTAGCACATGGGATTTGAAGATATTACATGCTTAAGTTTAAACTTCCAGCTGTTGGTTGAACACAAATATTTTCAAGGACTTCATCAGTAAAAGACGGACTGGGTCCTCTATTTTTTTCCTAAAACAGGCAACAGTCTTCCAGCTGAGGTAGCACTGGATTCTTTGAAACCCACAATAATCAGCAAACTAAAAGAAAAAGAGGTTAACACTATGTCCTCCCTCCCCAGTACTCTTTTCAGTACTTACATGATACAAATGCCACAGAAGACTCACTCTTACTTTGAAGTGCAGGAAAATATATCATGGTAAAAGACTGAGTGTCATTCAAAGCATCCTTTGAAACTTCTTAAAAAACTGAGCTTTGTATCTGGAGAGGTTTTAATGATTAGTTTATTTTTCTGTACTTTTAGACCACAGCATAGAAAATTCATTACATGTATAAAACTCAACAAACTTTGCAGTCTTTAGATATTCAAATACCTCTACTTCTGAAAGTTTATCCTGCTTAAAAATGTATTTGTAGGGTGTGATCCAAAAGTGTCAGGACATAATATTGTAGGTCCAATTCCAAGTCACCAATCAGTTTGTTACATTTTCAAGGCAGGTATTTCAGTGCAGAAAATAAGTGTTTTCTCAACTCTGAATTACAAGATGGGATCAGAGAGCTTCCTCAATAACCTACATTACAAATGGGACCAAGCATGGAAATTGCCAAGCCCAAAAGATTATATTCTCTGGGCATTGTTAAGGCTATATTCTCTGAACATTGTTAACAATCAAAAACAAGATATCAGAACTGGGGATGGCTCACAAGTTTAGAGACAGCACTCACTATAAACCAAATGCTACAAAAGTTGTATTACTGAGGGAGAAAAAAGTTGGGGAGATTCTACAGCCATTTCATCTTTCATAAGTATTTCATTCACTGACTTTGTAATACAGACAAGAGAATTTCTATCCTTCAAATGATTCAATCATATTTATAACAGATAAAAATGTACAGGTATTACATTAGGTACAGTCACCTTATCTCCAAGTAAAAAAATGACATACATAGTTGAATACAAAGGCAGCAAAATGGATTTTTTTTTATTCTTATCAAGATTAACATAATACTTAAATGCAAACAGGACAGCTAGATAGGAATTACAAAAGAAATGAAATTTCTCCTATTTTGAGGTGTGATTAAGAAAGCAACACCAGAAATACAGCAAAAAGGAAAAAACACAGTCATCCAAATTCAAATGACATAGAAAAATATATATGGCCTAGAATCTGTGTAGATGTCTGAAGAGAGATTGCCAGCTAGAAGAACAGGAGTGATGGGGGATGCTTTCAGATATTTAAGAGCATTGAGTGTGGAATGGAGTGCAAGAACACAAATGTACCCACAGAGGCTGTGCTAGAGCTTCAAATATCTCCAGCTCAAGTGACTAATGGGAATGTGAAAAGAGACAACCACTTCAAGCAGAACTTTTTACTGATTAAGTCACTACCATAAATCTCAATATGTTCCCTGCCATATTGGCAGCCTGTCCCTTTTTTCCTTTTAACTGTGGGCCAGATCCTCAGCTGGTATAAGCTGGCATCGCATTTTGTTGCCTTCAGTGGAGCTAAGCCAATTGATGCCATCTGAGCATCTTGATATTATATTTCTGTAGCAGATATAAAATTATACAGTGGCATTAATTACTACATAGTCATGTCTCATAACCTCATGGCAGGGGTGGAAAGACTTCTCATTTATAGTCACCAGTCAACATACAGAGTGGAAGGGTCAATTGGTCATTCCATGCTCAGTTTGAAGGCTGTAAAGCTACTAGTCATTCCAAACACAGGAAAAACCTCTTTTCATTTTCCTATGTGATTTAAATACTTAAATTTTGTTAACTCATAGGCATGTAGTAGCTACTCTATGTCCTTAAAGCACCATAATCCACTGCATCAAAAATGTAATGGATCTGACATGCAGAAGAACAGGCAACTGGAGAAGACAAAAATTCTTTTAACTGAGAAACCCAAGTCCCACTGCCAATAGTAGATGTTAAGGGAAAGAGGGGTAAGAACACTTTCATTTGTAAGCATTCTGCTACAGCCTAACAGCACATCAGAGATGCAGACATAGAAAGTCTCCAGTTTTGATAGGAGAGAAAGTGGTCAGGGTTTTGTTGGGGGTTTTTTGTTTTTGCTTTATTTTGGTTTTTTGGGGTTTTTTTGTTTCAGTAAAGAGAGAAATGGACTAATTATGGACAACTGCATTTAGTTTGGACTATCTCTTACAATAACCTGACATTCATAGTTTATACCTTTTGTGTAAAAGTTTCATATGTTCCATTTTCACTGCAGAAAGTAATAATCTTAATATAAAATTTCAACACCCAAATAAAATCCTTCTTCTCCAATGAAACAACATTTCCTACTTTGTCCCCAACACAAAAGAAGTGTAACCAGGGACTCCAAAGACGTCTATTGGATATCCAGTAAAAGCAATGCATCTACATTTTAGATGCAGCAAAATGTTCACTAACTCACATAGGATATTGAAGGTATTGTCTGTGTATTTGAGGGAGAGGTAAATAGGGAGTTAGTCTGTGGCACTGAATCTATCTTGGCCTGCCTTCATTTGCATTCTTTCCCCTTCCCAGTATTTCCCCTCATATATAATTATCTCCTCAGCTCCCAAGTTGTTTTAAGCACTTCACAGCCCCTGGACACTCAACATGGAGATCTTACTGAACATTAAACAAGCAGATTGCCATTTTTGTCTTTAATAACCTATCAGATAAAAAACTAATTCTCCACCTACTTATTAGAATATGCATGTTAAAGCAGCATGCACTTTCCTAACAAGCTTCCAAATGGGGAAGTAAGCAGATTCATTCTACAGGTAAATGTATAATCAACTGGCCTTAGGTAGACTGAAGCCTATGTTCCAAAATACAGAGGGTTTGCTATGGATATAATGCTATTACCAAACAACAAGCAAAGGCCAAAATGTGGGAAGATAATCCCATGACTGACTTCAAGAGGTGTTTTACTTGAGTAAAGACAATGAAATTCAGGGCTTTAGTCACAAAAGAGTAGAGCTATCGAAAAATGGAAACAGAGAAAGAGATTTTAGAGAACATGATTCATGGGGGAATGATAAGAATAAACAGGAAAATGAATAGGAAACAGAACTAAGGAACTGCAGGTTTCAAAACACACTAGTATTCAACATGGTAAAAGAAGTAACTGAATCTACTGGTATCTACTAGGAAAATACCAAGATGCTGGTCAAGTGTCCTCACAGCCACACACTTTTGCTGTTACGTTCTGATAGAAGGACAATGATATGAGCTCCACTACTGTCATTCTAGAGAGCATTCCACTGGGAACAACTTCAGATGGAGAAGTAACGGGCTTTCTCTCAGACCTGAGTGTATCTGAATAAAGGTTTGAAACCTATTACATCCCCAGCAGAAAATGGAAGAGTATTTAAAACAGACACATTCTGCCCAATTCAAATAAATTTAAACCAGTTGATAAAGAATATGACTTAAATTCGTAAGAAAAGTTTCATCCATCTTTTAAAGCTTGGTCTCCTGTTTCTACATTGTACTTGGCAGAAATATGACCATATTCAGACATTTTGTCTTAAGTCAGTCATGGGATCCTGCTATCCTGATATTGATAAGAATGAAAATTATAATCTTCAAATACTTAATTCAACTATTATTTAAGAAATATTACTTAAATTAGACACTCCCTTCACAAAAGAATGCTCACTAAAATATAGGCTTTAATTAAAAAAAATATTATCTGTCTCCAGATTTTCTAACAATCTATAAGCATGTTCAGTCATCCTTACAGAGGAAGAAAGTAAGCAGGAATTTCTGCCTGACAGAAATCCTGCAAGTGACAAAGTTCATAATTTTGACTTCAGTGTAAATTTTGCCTCAGTATGAATTTACGGGATTTGGCCTATGCTTTGCAGCATTGACTGGGTTTCAAGTTTGTTATTACTTAGATAATAGTTTTGATAGAAGCTTAAGAGCTCTTAGAAGAACTGGAGGGAATGAGTTTGACAAGAAATCAAAGAGATCAATTACTATTGTGTCTACTGGACTTTAAGTGTCCAGTGGACAACAGCTGGCTGGGTAGAAAATGGGAATTAACAGAGCTTAGTTTTAGAATACTAACATACAAAGTAGAATAATTATTTCCACCCAAAAAACATGGTTGGAGTTTATATTCTCATTTCTTATGTAATAGAGTTTTCCTAATGTTTATTGTTTATCAAAAAAACTTGTTTGCAATGCTTCTCTATAAAACTGATATTCCCAATTTCAATTTCTAATCTGAAAAACCATGCATATTTTACTAACAGGCCAAATGCAGGAATGCTTGCCCAGGATTTAAGCTGTCCACTGTTACACAATGTGAGTAAGACTCCCCATGACATTTAGGTAATAAGTCTGGAGAAGTCTGGCCAGGAACCTTGATCATAAACAGAAATATATAAGCTATGCAGCCTCATAACATCCATGTCTCAAGTCTACTTCTCTGTTTTCTATACATTGACCCTTTTTTTTTTCTTCCCTTTGAAAAGGAAGGGAACCAGGTAAAAAAAAAAAAAAAAAGAAGAAACAAGCCCATAACTGAGTTGTCCTAATCTCTCTGAAGAAGCAAACACACCAAATAGGTCCTCAAATTTAATTCCAGGTGAAAGCTCCTTGCTCCAGATGTGTAGTTCTAAACAAAAGAAGACACACAATTTTTTCTTAATGCTGCAACAAACTAGCCTTTAAATTTGTATTTAACTCTAGTAAATTGTTCTTTAACCTGTGATTTCACTATCTAGCAATAATTTTGGACTGTTGCTCAGAAGACAACTCTTTGCTTTGCTAACTACCTGTTATGATGTGTAAGTCACTGCAGAATTTAGCCATGTAAATTTTGAAAGCAATTTGCAGCTCTAAAACAATTTTGAAATATTTCTTCAAATTCTATGCTGTCAAAACTCAATAAAACTGCAAAAAGCACATAACATCTATAAACACTGCAGCTGGCTACACAAAAAAAGGGTATAGAGTAAGGGTTATCAGAGCAGGAAATCACTGTTAATTACTAAGCATTATTTCTTGAAGCATAATACCCCTACCTGGGAACTACACATTCCTACCTATACATCATATCAATATCACATATCAGTATCTAGGAAAAAAAAAAAAAAAAAAAGCAACCAAAAAGATAAATTAAACAATTTAACAAACAAGGTATTCACTGCTTAGAACCTATCTGCAGATGTTCAACTAACAACTTCACTCTTCCCTCCCCTTCTTTCAGCAAAATGTGGAACTGTGAGCATTACAAAGATTGAATTTCTTTTCATAAAAAGTTAAGGGCTAATACTCAGTAGAAGCCAATAATAATTTTGTGTTAAAATATCTACATAATAAGAACACCACTGTGATGGTAAATTTCCACCTTGCACATTAAATACTAGTGTACTCAAGCTTCTCCTATGCCTGTGGTTCAGGCAATGCTCTGCTCAGGAAACTCAGGATAAATCTCTCCTCAGATTTTCTGGTGTGAGCTAGCCTAGCAAAAGGGACTTTTATTCTGATATGGCTCAACCAAAAAAGTACTTCAGACAGATATAAAAGGAAAACAGAATATACCCCACAAACAACAATCACACCACCATTATGTATTCAAATTTAAAGTATTTACAGGATTAAGCAGTAACAGCCCTGACATGATAAGACATAGTATGGCCTCATCCTGCAACCTTCTCATCTGAATAATCCTAAGTGTGTGCAGTCCCTTGCAGCAATTGTTAAGTGTAGAAAACTATGAAATTTGGGAGGAAACAGATAAAAAAGCTGAAGCACAGAGCAACAATGTAACTCACTTAAAATTCTACAGAAAACAAATAGAAATTCATAAATTAAACTATTTCTGACTTTTAATCTTTTCTGTGGGACTCAAGATCTATCCCATGAGAATAAGCATAAAAAAGCAAAAGCAACCCCTCCCTTGACATTTTATTATATTTCTATAGTTGTCTCAATTTACCAGATCAATTGCATTTGAAAATGCAGCTATTAAACCATAAGTAGACCATCTTTGGAGCCTTTGTTTGTCAATTGCATCAAACAACAATTCTTCTGCAGACAAGAAATCAGACTGTATTTTTACAATAATTGCAAGTCATTTCTAGGAAGAAAGAGGTAGCAACAATACCCAAGGAAATAAAATAACACACTTTTGTGCTTTCCCATCAAACCCGATAGTGGTAGGGGCTTAAATCAGTCAGAGGCAGCTACGCATGAGAGATTGCACTCTGCAGGCTCTATCAGTCAGAAGTCAAGGATACACGTCCATGATTTATCATACTTTTCATGGTAATTAGCTAGAGTGCCATTTTGCTTCCAGTAGCATCACTCAACTTTCTTTTTTTAATTTGGTCTTTTTTTTTTTTTTTCTGCAAATGAATTTACATATTTCTCAATCTCTCATCCCCTACTATGTTTTATTTATGAATATAGGCCTTGCTGATGGTAACTTTAATGTGAAGAAAGTAGTAATTAGTGTACCTATCTGCTGCGTTAATCCCTTTTCCACAATGTCTGCAGAGAAGTTTAGGGTAAGTAACAGTTTGCAGTCAATATTAGGTTTCATTATGCTTAATGAGGGGAACTATCTCTGTTTACTAACTGCACCTAGGTGTGTAGCTTCTATATGAGTTTTTCTCCCAACCTCATTCTACACTGTTAATAGTGCCACTGTGCAGGGTACTTGTGGTGCTTTAATCTATAAAACTTCTCCAGGAGAGCCAAGCAAGTGAGACACCTCCTACAATACATATGCAGAGGGAGCAGAATGGTCTTGGAACAATGACAGCTTTGTGTAAGGCGAAAGTTCTACCATCTCACATTTTGTGGATGCAGTGCACTGGAGAAAAGAAGTTTAAACCCCCCAAAAGCCCATAGATGTTCCTCAAGGTTCTCCTCTTAGAAACTAAAACAAAATAAAATTAATAAAATAAAATAATGTTCCCTAGTTTTCAGGGATAATCCACTTGAATATTTCCTGTAAGAGTTACTGTGATCTTTTACCTTTGAAAGCTGTGTTAAGAATTTAATACCCTGAAGTTGTACAAACGAATGAAGATTTCCAGTTGTATTTCATGTGCAGATATATTTCATAACTGAAAAGATTCTTGAGGCAACTGAAGATGACACCAGTGTTGGCTTAGAAATCCATGCCAGCAGAGGTCAAAAGCAAAGCCTCAGATTGAAACCCAGTTCTACTTCACTGCCCTGTTTTCAGCATCTGTACAATGTTGTTATTTCAGTTTTCCTAATGTGAAGATCTAAATTTCAGTTTACTTCAGTACCTTTTGCCATAAAATTTTCTTTTGTGATTTCATTTATTATCCCCTAAAGAAATTCATGCAATGGGAATTTTTAATACATATTTATAACTACCTATAAAAAAATGTACATTCCAAAATCTTTGATTCCCTAGGATGCATAGATTCAGGGGGTTTTGTGTGTGTGCACAAGGGACCAAGTTTGCAGGAGAAGTGCTGAAAACCAAAGCTGTTTGATTTCCAATAAGAAATGGAAGTGGAACACAGAGAAAAATTGTTCTGTAAATGGAGAGGTTACTTCATTTGATTTTTTCAAAGCAGTAAGAAGCGAGTTCTGCATTTCATTCATATCAGAGAAATGTGACATTTCCTCAGACATAGCTTAGGGGTTTTATTTTTTCTTTTGCCCTAGTGAGCACTCTGCATGAGTCCACACATTCCCTCCTTAGTTTTGCCATTGGCAAGACTTCAAGGAAAAAATCTATGGTTAGAAAATTGATCAAAAAAGCAGGAAAAACTTCTGCTAAATCACGCTTTTTGTTTTTAAAACCCACGCATTTTACGATTACTTGATTGACAAAATAGAAGTAAAGTAAGATTCTATTTAAAGGCTAAACTCTGTAATCCTGAAAGCTATATCCAGATCAACTGTACATAGCTTTGACTGTACAGGTTTCAAAATCTAAGCTCAAGGCTTATATGTACTTTTCCTACAATATGCCAAACTAACACTAACACTCATATTACCAGACGTTAAAGAAAAAGGAGAAGTGTGGTTTTTTAACTGATGTTTTTCCCTCTCAACACAATGTTCAAAAAGATGTGATCTGAAAATGTAAACACAAGTTTAACTATTCTGTAAAACTGTTAATAGCTACATAAGAAGAAAGAAAAGATCCTGGTTTTCAAAGTGAAAAAATACCTCTTTTCAATATATTCTTCCTTTTACTGTTTAAGACATCAATATTCAGATAAACATGGATTTCATTATGAGATGGAAATTATTTACAGGCACATATATTCTTCAGAAAATTGATGAGATTTTGTATCCAAGAAGAGAGAAGAAGAGGTCATGTCACTTCTTGAATACAAAGTCCAGCATCTTAAAACTCTACAGAATGACTGAGGATCTGAAAAAGTTAAAGAACTCATCATTTAAAGGCTAGATTATGAAAACTAACTGGAGAATGAAAACAGCACTTAATACAACACCAGGAGAGGGCATATTCAAGTTACTTCTCACCTGCTGCTGCCTTTCAGTAGTGGCATAAACAAAGCTTGGGTAACTGAACATTAATCTATTTCACTAAAGCAAAGTCCTAGGGTTAGAGATAACAGGATCACCTCCAGGCCATGGATTTCAGTGTACATACACGAGCAACTGTCTCCTCAAAAATCCACAGGCAGCTCTCCAATCTATAGGAAGCAGATCTCTCTGAGGGATGGATGAGGGCATTTTTAAAAAATCTGTGCAGCTCTCCACCCCAGACAACTGCTTGGGAAAAAAGTTCCACACTTTTCTGAAGAGCCTGAGAGGATGGTGGGCTTGCTTATTTGGATCAGTCTGGATAATAACTAGGTTTTTCACATTGCAATGTTGCCTCCACACGTCTCTCTGCTCAGAGTCACCAATTATAACAAAGAATAGTGGGAGGATGAAGATTTTTAAAACTAATTGCAAAATAACCAAAGAAAAGCTGTTTCTCAAACATAAAGTGTTTGCTTGGGTAAAAAATATTTTTCCCAAGACCTAGTTCAGTTCAGTTACCCCTAAATTAATGAATCTCTGCTGCAGTATAATGCCCTGGCAAAGGGAAAGATGCTTTTTCTTGATGACCTCCGAAGTCATGATAAGAGTCTCCAGTCTTGGTGGAGGAGATAACCTGAGAGTGATTCAGCCTGGTGGCCAAGAGAATCTCAAGGAAGCTGAAAGTTTATATGGAAAGAGTGCATCTCACATTTATAGCCCAGCCAGGAAGGTGGGATTGGAACATTGTGTTTCAGGCACCTACCAATCAAACTGTTAAAATATAACTTACAAGAGAAAGCTTAGACAGAGCTACTGACATGTTGGGGCAGACCCATCTCATAAAAAAACCCCAACATTTAAATGTGCCTATAAACATAATTGTAAAGATATTTTAATTCAGAGGAAGGAAAACGTTTCAGATCAAAGTTCTGCAGTTATTGACCACAACTCAGATTTATAAAAACTTATGTAATTAAATGCTCTATAAGTGACTAAGGAGCAACATTTCCTGCTTCTTTTTTTCTTTTTTCAATATTGATTTCTTGCCAGAAAAAATACAAGTTTTCAGCTGCTTTTCTCTCAGAAGAGCCTCTGCCTACTTTCATGAATTCTCTTTGCCATCCCAAAGATGTGCCTTTGGAAGGCATAGAGACCTGTATAATCCCCCAAGTCCTATTAATATCAGAAAGAATGATACAAGTTTAATTCCAAAGACCCAAAGTGAATGACTAAAATGGCCCCAAAGCTGTTTTTCAGAGTCAAAATGGTTTATCTCATCTTCTTGGCACTAAAATGTGCTACTGCCACAGAAGTGGTCCAGCTCCCACAGCTGCTGACTTCTTGCTGTCTCTCATTTTGTTGTCTGCCATTGCACTCGTGGTGCAGGAGGAATAGGAAGTGGTCTTTTAATGACTCACAGTGCTGAGAACCCTGAGTTATGCAGGAAGTTGTGCAGGAATGCTACTCTGCTCATCAAACTACTGTATAATAAGGGCTGGCTTTGACTGGAAGGCTTACTAAATGAACAACAAAAGCACCTGGAAGGTGTTCAGCAGCAGCATCACAGTGTGCCCACACAAATGTCTGATTCAGGTCTAACAGGAAAACAGATGTCCATCTACTCAAAGAGGGAGATACTAGCACAGAAAGGGAAAGAAATAGAGAAAATAAGAGAAATAAAGAGAAGGAAAGAAGGAGAGAGGGAGGAAATTATTTCACCATACTACTCAGTGAAAGATGTACCTCCTGAACTTTGCAGGACACAATAACATTTGGAAAAAATCTTGAACCACCAGATGGAGGATTTTACCCTCTCTTTTACAATTAATTCCTCGTCAAGCCACATTCTACTTTTACAGAAAAACAGGGAAGCCAAGTCTTCCCCATTTTAAAGACAATGGAATAGAAATCAGCCAGGAGAAGAAGCAAAAAAAGTCACTGTCCTGAGCTATCCACTGAAGAAAATTAACTTTCCCAAAACAAACACCAGAGATATTAAAGCTCAGTACTTTAATCTGTCTGGACACCTGAATGGGACATCTGGACAGCAAAATTGCTATTTATCCTTTCCAAAGAATGTAAACTGAGTCACTGGCACAGAATAAGGAATTCAAAGTCAAGTTATGTTCTATGTGGCAAAAGTGGCAAGTGTCACCTGTCATCCAGATACTACCAGATGATCTGCAGTTCAGACGAAGAAGAAAATGAGAACTGAAAGTTTCTTCTTGGCTTTGACCTGGGCACACATCTGATCAAAGTCCATGGTAGCTAAATATCTTTTTCTGAATCTCAAAGAACTTCCCTGGCATATACTTCTTGCCACCACTTTTTCACTCTCAGTGAAGAGGGATGTTATCTTTTTTATAGAGGAGGTATCAGGTCATGGCCCATGGCAAATCAACATGAATCACAGGCTACATGATTCAAATGTTCTCTAAGAAAGAGAATTTTAGCATCCTGAAACTCCACGCTTAAAGCACTGAACAAGGAAACCAGTGTGTTGATTTAAGAGGCCAATCCTTTCACATTCATTATCAAAAACAGTGAAAGAGGAAGAGTAAAATATTACCTGTGACTTACACCTAAAGCCAGGCACACTGGCCTGGCACTGTTAGTTTTACTAGAATATCTGCTGGGTAACACAAACAGATATGCATGCAGGTAAACATAAACACACATGCACACACAATACTGAATTTTGGGTTCAGGCTCTGGTAAGCCATGTTCCCCAGGCACAAACCAGCTATGAAGGAACAGGGAAAAGTCAGTGTAATGGTGAACTAGCCCAGTGGGCTATTATTCATCACAAGCAGAGAAACAGCAGTGCAGACTGCAATGCTGGTCCCCTCTCCCTCTGGAATGCTACTGGATGCCTGGAATTAAATTCAGCAGTGAAAAAAAACAGCAAGTGTAGTTTCAACATAAGAAAGAAGCTGAATTTCACCTCCTGGAGATGCAAGTAAGGAGGATTTCTTCATGAAAGCAGAGATTTCCTGTGAAGCTTGATGTTGAAAGAACATGACAGATTCCAGTATCAACATTTATCAAACCTAAATGCATTTTGTTAGGATTAACAAGGTTATTGGTATCAGATCTAGGCAACTATTCCCTATACAGCAGCAAGTGATCAATTCTTGTGGTAACTGGCCAAGTGTCAATGTTGGGAGCTGCAACCATGGCCCCAGGACTGCAACAAAGGGTTAAAGTGCATCCATTCAGGTGAAAGACTAAACCAGGAGAATTCCTACAGCCTATCAGGAAAATTCCGTCAAACTCTTCCAACTCTTTCAAAGTCTTTTACAGCACTGCATTAAAAGTGAACATGCCACAACATCCACTGTCATCTCTTCCAGTGCTACCTTAGTAAGCATTTTGCACAGTGGCAATACACTACTGCCTAGGCTTCAGCTTGAAAAGACAAATTTCATCTGTTTTTTCCCTAGGTTTCAATGATTTAACTTCATCAGCCATGGCAGAACAGACGACCAAAAATTCAGGTTTATTTTTTTTTATGTTTCAACAAAAGCATTGGCTTCTTATTTAAGAAGACCTTGAAATACATGGTTTAGAAAAAAAAACACACCAAAAGAAAAGCAGATTCTTGCTTTCCTTAAACTCACTTTCCCTCTGAAAGGGTTTGCTCTGTGTATGGATAATTCATTTACTTTAATTATTTTGAAGTGCTTCCATTTGAGTGGGTAGAAGTCAAGTATCCACAACACCAAAGTAGGTCCTAGAATTAGTTGTTGTAAACAAAATGTTCTGCTGCAGTGGCCCAAATCCATACAAGCAGTAAGACTTGAGTATTTTGGCTTTTTCACAAAGAGCATCCAGATCCATGAGAATGTATAACAGGACTCACATTTTATGGACAGGTCATATCTTTCTAATTAGGCTCTTCAGTTATTACCCTTTGTTGGATGTTTTCAGTCCAGTTAGCTTTCTGGTTAATTAGGTATACACACTAAAAACAACAAGAAGAAAAAAACAAGCCAAGAAGGTCCTAGTAAAACTTCAGATGGAAGTGTTTGGACATAGTTATGAGCACACATCCACAGAGAGAAGAGGAGGAATCTAGGGAAAATACACAGGATTATCACTTTACAGTCACTGCACACTGACTTGAGCAAGGATTCAAAAAATAAACACATCTAACATTTAAATCCCAGGCTGCATATTCAGTGGCACCCTTTTTCTCAGGAGTCCATGTACACTTAAAACCAAAAGCCCAGCAGCTAAACATCTACAGCTTTGAGGAATTTCAGTTCTCGATCTCACGGCAAGGCTACCATCCAAACGTTCCACTGCATCCACAGGCTTCTACTACCACATTCTGATTTAAGGACACAAATGCAAGAAAACTAAAACCAAATACAGAGCAAGCAGTTGAAATGAAGAGTCTGTGCTACCCATCCCTTCACAGATACAAAGATGTGATGTAGGCATCTGGAGAAACAGAAGATATCTCCTCTGGTATGTCTCATACCTTAGGTCTCCCCATTTTCAAACTGCATTCCTGTGCTTTGCACAAATTTCCAGATGACCTTTATAGCTCATCTGCACTGTTGCCCATAGTTACACCCAGTATTTACAGGTAAGCTTGCAGCCTTGTTCCTCAATGGAGGTAAACAAGAGAGGAAGGAAACTGGTATGAAGGAAAGTAGGAAACTATTCTGCACTTACTTGCCTGTAGTTGGTAGCTATATCTTAATAATAGTTGCTTTAAAATACAAGTTGTTATTGAGCTTTGGCTTAAAAATCTCTGCCAGTTTTAACTTTCAGGTGAAGGTATTGCTGCTGGCTCCAGAATAATTTGCATATCTTATCACTAAATAAAATGTCTGAGGTGCGCACTAATCTGATGAAATTACAAACAAGAGTCCACACAAGTACACATGCCTTCCTGTTTGATTTGTGTCCTGTTCACTCTGTAATAAGTCATATGATCATCTCATTCTAGCTCAAGGGTTAATTGTGTATGTAAAAAGGAAAATGATTGCAGCCTATTCTTACCCATACTTTACAGCTGAGAACATGACAAAAATGTGATTTTGGGGAGCAAGCAGAAAGCTTATTTTTTGACCATCCATTCTCCTCTTTTATTGCTACAAAATTAGTGGAAAATCCTGTGTATTTATGTATTTTTAAAAATAATTTCCCAACCAGAAAGTAAATAAATAATTTAAACTACACCTCTTTTGCTATGAAGACAAATATACATGCCTAACTTTATGTCCTGCAATTAATCTCATGCATTTCAACAGGATTACTCATAATGCTGTAAGTGAAATACAGGTGTAAATCCTTGCAGAATCATGGCCTGAACTGCCAACAGTTATATGGCACAATTAAATGCCTAGGTCTAAATGTCTCTACAGAAAGATCAGAAAAAAAAAACCCTTTAGGCATAGTAAGTAAGAAAATCTACTCCAGGGAGTGACTATGGGGGAAATGTCATTGAGGGTGTCACCTTCCCGTGGGAAATTCACATGTCACCAAATCCTTTCATAAATTTATCTTCTTCCTCTACCATTTACCACCTTCACTTACCACTCTGTTCTCTGTCACCAAATATGACTCTCCCTTCCCACACTTCCTCTGCTGCTACGTGGAGAAGGAGACAGGAGATGCATCTTACTCATTCTTTTGCACTCTGGAGCAGGATGAGAGCACAGTCTGGCCTTTAGATTAACTAGCAGGGTAATAAAGAGTTCATGTGCTAATTTACAGGGCTGGGGTGCACAGCTTTGCTCCTTAGCCAGTTGCTGAACTGTTCACAGGCCAGTGTCTCACTGAAAATTGTCCAGTAAACCCTTTGGACAACCCTTATTCTATCACTAGAGTCCATTACAAGAAGCTGCTTGATCAAAATGTATAGATTACATACCCAAACTGCCATAAACATACATAAATTACATACTCAAACTGGCCAGCCCTGCCTCCTGAGGAGTAGCCTACCACTGGCTTTTTTCTGCAAATACTCATGAATGGCATGTGAGAAGTTACTCATGATCTGGGTTTTTACTAAAATCCACGGCTTACGCAAAAACTTCTACTTGCAAATTAACTCAGTCGGAAATATTAACTAAAATGCCAGGAAAACAAAGTCAATCCCTTAAAAGTTCAAATGACTATTTGTCACAAACATTTCACCTCTACTAATGAACTGCAAAAATGAATGATAGAAATGCAAAACTGTATTATGTTTAGCAGTTAACATTTTAATAAGAAGGAGATTAGCAATTTTTAATACCTCCAGTGCTTTGTTATATACAGTAGCACAATAACTGAATATTTTAATTGCTAATTATTTAGACCTCATTCAGTTCTCACTCAGGCAAAACTCCCATTGAGGGACTCTATCCTGAGAAAAGAGCTACAGGATTTGTCTCACTGTAATTTGAAAAAAACTTTATATATCATAAAAGCTATCAAGTAATAGTGAGACAAAAATCATTAAATCCTTAGCAATATTAAATCCTACTGAAATTCCCACTGACTCTCAACACCAATGTTTTCATATTAAGTAAAACAGATAATTGCAGTTTACCAGTTGTAGCTTACCTGTATAATTTATGCCCAGATATGCTGGTGGCTCTTAAAGAGGTCTAATAATGTTTTGATTCCTCTTACCATATCCTTGCTTTTCTCCTGTGGGAAATCTCATTTTAGATGTGATAAGGAAACAGCATTTCCAAACAATTATGATGTCAACACCTTCAGAAATTCAAACACTAGCATTTGGTTTTACCTTTTGACTTCGGCCTCCAAAAGGGTTAAGAGCAGCTCTCAACACTTCTTTCTTATGCTGCTGTAAAGAAAAGAAATGAGTATGTTTAGGGATTTGCACACAAAAAACCTTGAGTTTCCATAACAGTCAAATAGGTGGTGTTCAGTGGGCAAAGTGGGTGGAATGCTGTATATACATAAACATACACCTATCTGAAGGAAGACAAAACCCTACACACTTGCATGCAGTGCACAGGTGACAAAAAAATAAATGTATTAGTATTTCAAATGTCATGCTAGGCACATGCTTCAGAGAGACAAATTATACAGCTGGACACAAAATAACTTTTTATTTCTTAGCGATTTCTAAGACTCCATGCTTCAAAAAAGTAATTTTTTTCCATTAAATGTAGTTTAACTTATCTTAGGGATAAAAACAAATGCATGTCACAACCAAAGTTTTGCCCCTTATGTTTGTCATTCAAATGTACTTTGGAAAAAGTTAGAGGTAAGTTCTCTAATATGTTGAGTCTAAAGAGTTTCTTTTTTTCTTTTAATGAAAAACATGTATAACATTTTCATATTTTTACCTAGAAATGGCTTTAATGACTAAAATGTTCAGAAAACCTCTCCACAGGCTGCATTGAAGAAACAAAGAACCAAAAGCAGACCTAGTACCATATACTGTTAACTAGCAAAATGTTCAGTGGCTGTCACATGGCTGAGGAAAAAGTAAGCATTTTGAAGACTGAAAGACAGAGGTGCCTCCCTCCTTCACCAATTCAGAATATGGTTTGGGGACCAGATTGGCACAGTTTCCAATTCCTGTTATAAGAGGTTCACTTAGATTACAGTGCTCAAATCCATTCCTGTCAGGCTTTCTGCTTCCTTGCAGGGTCAATGAGATCTCTTTGTTCCTCTCAAGTGTTGACTTTCCACCTAAGAACCTGTCCAAAGAAAATGCCAGGATTAACTAAGACTACTGGTATCCTTTAATACCAATAAAAAAATATTGAAAAATAGAGTTTTAGCTAAATTACTAAAATAATTTAAAAACTAATAAATTGTTTATATATAATAAAAATAATATATATATTTTGCTAGTGGGGGTTCTTCATAGCTAACCACGGAATTTTCACTCCTGGGATTATAGGTAAGGCTAGATTACTCATACGAATGAATTCATCTTTGGAGTACCTTTACTTATTTAGAAAGAAAGCAAAAAAAGTGTTGCTTTCTCAAATAAAGAAGATATAACAGTAGGCTTTTTTTATGGTTTCCAAGCCTGACTTCTCACCAGTTCCTGGCTACTACACAGATGCTTCTGTCTCTCTCTCTGAGACATGCTCACAATTTCTTTTCATATTTTGTCATTTTCCTTTTGTTTTCTGGGTGCTTTCTACCTGTGGTCATTACAATCAAACGATGCCTCCAGCAGTATTTGCAGAAATTTCCCTACGACAATCCCCCAGCCTGTGTGGCTCAGTCCTGAGTGTACTCTGCATAGTCTGCTGGATGGCAGCTTTACTGTTTTCAGGGGGGAAGAACTGTTTTTACACATGATTTAAATTAATCAAGCCTTATTTTGCTTGATCTAAGGCTGCACAACAAATGCTTCAGCCCTCCTATGGTCTGCAGTCACCTGAATAGAGAGAGACACTCGCTGGACAGCGGCTGTTAGCACTTTCCAGCATTACACAAGGATGGTCTGGAACAGTCTGTCAGATCTGCACAGACAATGAATAAAGCAAAGCAGAAGGCCTAGATATTGAGTAATGAGGATGGGGTTTTGACCTTTAAATGCTGCTGGATGGATTGCACGAGGATATGTTCGATTCAAGTGATACTATTAGGTACAATTTTGTACCTCATCTACCAGCTGCACCACTCTGTGCTTGCTGGCACACGACGTGCTGCAGTGAGAGACGGCTGTGCTGAGTGAGCCCAGTAAGAGAGGGTGGGACTGGGGAGCCTGAAAAGCATGGGAAGAGCATGGGAAAATCTGATCACAAGGTGCGAGAGAAAATTTTCTATTTTAAAACCCATTGATCAGTCAGACCTCCAGCAGTGTTTTAGACTCCTCAAGCTCTGCAAAGGATTAAATCCAAGTCAAAAGTCTCCATTTCTCTTCTGTGGCCTCCTGGCATTTGAAAATTTGTACAACTACTCATGATGACAAGCTACCCTCTTGTCAGCTGTAATTTTTGCCAGAAACTGCTGTACAAGAGTCTGTATAACTGTAACAGTTACTTTAGTTTCACAATCATTAATTGATCCTTTCTAAACATTTGAATGCCTAAATTTAATTAGAGGCAACATTTCTGCCACAGTTTTTATAACTGTTTTTATACATTATTTCAATTAATCAAGCCTTATATTTGAGATGGTAATTTGTTGGACCAAGACAGCTCTTTCCAGGCCATACACTTTGTTTTCAATTCCAACCTCCATGTTTAAACCTTGTGGTTTATCTTAGATCAACAGCTTATTGCTGATTCAGGTTATATCATATCAAGTAATACCCTCAAAATCTGATGCATCTATATGACATCGATGGAGTGAAAACCTCTGCATGCAATTCAGGAAACCACTTTGTTTTCTTCACTTTTACATCAAAGTTAACTCCCTGTACAAAGCAGAGGTGAAGACTTCACAGCAAAGGCTCACTAGAGGCTTACTGGGCTCAAAGCTGTAAGTCTATCAGTCCTCAGAGAGGCTTGAGGTAGGCCATGGTGATTTCCTAGAAAAATGTGCTTTTCAGGATGAAGTAAATGTATTACACTTATTAACTCTGCTTTTTCAATGTCTAACCAGAATGAGATCTACCACAAAAGCAAGAAATACAGAAATGGATAACTTAAACTGTCCTAAATTAAAAATGCCTCTTCCACTTTGCTAATTGCTTGTACAGTAACAAGAGCATCCTGTACTGCTGAAAAGGCAAACAAGAGGAACTATACATGCTTTTTCATTTCCTTATATTGATGCCTTATAGGCTGCAATGGCCTTCTGATATTTGCTACGTATGAAAAAAACACTGTTCAGTGACTTATCATCAGATTAAGTGAAGCTGAGATAAACACATTCAATTCAAGAAAATGTAAAGATTGTGTCAATTTTATTTACATTCTCTCTTGACACTTTGGTGTGAGTAGGAAATGGTAAATGGTAATTTAGGATGGTAAATCTTCTTTTTTTAAGATCCTACATTTAAGAACAAAATTGAAAGAGTAAGATAAATTATATTAGCATCACTCCAGTTCAGTTCCTTCCAAACACAGTCATCACACATACAAACTAAAGTCCAGCAGCAAGTGAATGAAAGAAATCACTGTTTATTAATGCTAAGAATATAGGAGCCAAAAGACATCTCAGACATGATTCACTGTGAGAGTACTTGTAAATCTCTTGGTCTCTTTTGAGATTCAAACTGCCATGGAACTTGGGCGAAGTATATTCTCAGCAAAGTGGACAGTGCATGACAAAAATGCTCTAAAATAAAATTAGATTTGTGTGAGAATTTAATGTTTGTGGAAAAGTCTTATCTGGCACACTTAAAGCTTGAAATGCCCTCATTTTCAGGGCAGTATTTCTAGGAGAAGCACAGATTGTCTCACACAGGCTCACCACTACCCCTCACCTTTGAACTAAGAGACATGTTGAATGGTCAGGTTTTGGGGCTGCTTCAACCTTCACTGGACTTACAACCACAGGGCAACTGTTACTGGCTGTAGTAATGTTTTTCTGTGATATGGACTTTGGTCCACTGAGAACTAGAGTTGTGATCTCTATAACTTTTCTCAAGAGTCAAGCTTGTCTGTCTGGGGGAAAAAGAGAGAATAAATCAAGTGACTAGCATTAAATTCTATGATAAAGATATTGTCTGAAGAATTTCTGAAGACAGCTGTCCAAAGCAGACCACTGACGTGGTCTGCAAGTATCAGATAATGAACTGGATATGATTTGGCTTTTTTGTGGGAAAGGAAGCTTCATACATATACAGCAAAAAATTAAAGAAACAACTGTGTTACAGTTACATCCTTCACACATGAAAAAGTCATTCAGGAAACAATTTAAGTTCCCTGTGCACTACTCAAATCTATTTGAAAAATACTGCCTGCCCATATTTATCTCTGTGAAAGATTTAGATTAACTGTCTAGGCTCAGGACAAAATGATCTTTGAAGGCAGCAGTCACATGATGAAGAAAAGAGAGCATCTGCAATGCTGTCTGTGAGGTTAATATGCCTTTATTTCATGTACCATAAGTTTACTTAAACAGAAATCATCACCTGGAACATGAGAAGCAAATGGCATTTTTAATATCAGAGCAATGAACCTGTGTATTTCTTCAGAAGGAAATAGCAGTGCAGACAGGGAATTAAAACATGCCATGGTAACAGCTGAAGACTTCAACTGTCAACAAAATCAGGCTATTAATTTTCATATAAACAGTCCTTTAAAATCTTTGATTTTTAATATACAGTCCAAAGATCACTCTCACATTTCAGCAGCTTTTGTCTTTTAATGCCGATCACTTCAGCTGACTTTTCACACTACCCTGTACTTTGTCTCCCCTTTGGAAAAGGTGAGTGAAAATATCAAATGATATCTTATTCTGCCAAGACCAAAGGAACAGTTCAAACATTCAAAAATATTAGGCAGTGGCCTTACTTAAGGTAGGAAGGGAATGTGATTAGCAGCGGGCAGGGGAGGAGGGGAGAACCAAACCCGAATCCAAAGCTTTTCTCTTTCTCTATTCCAATCTATGCTCAGGGCTAGACTACGTAAAACAACAAGCAAAAATTACTGGGCAGAAAACAGAGAATTATTTTGTTTCTCATCACATTCTCTTCTCAAGCAACAGACACTGAGATTCAAGAGCAGCCTGGGAAGCTCTTGGCCTGTCCATTAGCACTGAAAGCTGCCCAGACTGACCCCCTGAACTGAACTATCGCCTGCCACAGGATGCAGTCTGTCCATGCATGGCTCCGAGTGCGGCTGGGACAGCAGCTCATGCTGCTGTGGCCTCTCCAGACCTCCTCAAAAGACAAGGATTTCAGACTTTACATCTCTCAGTTTACAGCATCTCCCCAGATGCTGTACAACACATCATCAAAAAACACAAAAACAGACACATGATGTGTCTGTTACCCATCTTTTCCTTCAAATTTCTGAGCTATTTCTGAAATGGAACACGGCTGAAACTTTCCTTTCACTAAGATGAACCAAATGTCACCTCATAACAGAGACCTCTCTGTCTCTGGAAACACAAAGTAGGAATCAAAGGTGCTGCTTTTGTCTGAAAAATCATTATCACCTTTAAAATTTAATTCCCTTAAAGCACTAGAGATTAGTCTGGAGGAATGCAGAAGGGAAGTGAGAGATGACAATTCTCCATTCTCTCCAGAGATTATATGTCCCTACAGATTTTGTTTCCTGTGCAGTACTTAACTCCTTGATGCCTTTTCTCTCATGATCTCTTCCTTGGCAGAAACTTCTTCAAATTTAAAAATCAGAACACGAGCCAAGTAAATAAAAATAAATAAAAAAAGTTCAATGCCTATAAAAAGTACACAGACTAACCTGCTTAATTATTAACAGGTAAACATAACAAATTCTGAATTATTTACTTAATCTTTTTCAGCTACAAACCTCAGACTTTTAGAGCATGAAATACATGCTTTATTTTAGGACACAAACCAGGTCTTTTATAAGGCTGTGGACTTTTTTTTTGGAGATGGGGTTGTTTTGAAGAATACACATTTCTTATTAACCCCCAAATACCTTCCTCTCACCAAACCATGCTGGAATTTTAAATATAGAAATCAAAGTTTTAGTATAAAGATCCTGTATTCATGTGCTTCCTAGTGAATAGGATGGCTGTTTCTGAACTGCAGCTGAGCAAAAATAAGATTCCTGTGAGGCATATGCACCTTCCTCAGCTTCTGTACATCTGCTAGGAAGATGATAAATTCAGAGGGAAAACCTGGTGAAAGCTCCAGACAGAAATTCTACAATAAAGGATAAAACAGCCCCAGTAGAATCACCTTTTCGTTATTGAATAAAGCTACCCTGCTGAAGCAAACCTCATCTGTGCCACAAACAAAAAAAGGTCATCACCACTGGTCCCTGAGGTTCTGACAGGATGCTGTTCAAGGCAGACCTCCAGCTGGGCCCATCTTTACATTCTCCCTTCTGACACATTGTTCTGCCCAATGCAGCACTGACGTGACACAGCCTTTCCAGGTGATATGCTGAAAATGAGGGAAGTTCAAGGTTCCTTGCTGGATGAAAAAAGTGACATTTCTTTACCTGCTGAAGTTAGCACAGATCCTTTGAAGACCCAAACATTCAGTAGTGCAAAACAACGCCCATCTCCTCCTCAGTAACCTCAGGCCATCACACAGTCACAACTTTTTGTTGGAATGGTAATATCATCATAACCACCATGGCAGAAACATGGCTGGGAATCTCAGACAACTTTTCTCAACTCACATTTCACAGAAATGATTCTGTAATATTGCTTTGGAAACCCTGAATTAATGAAGACGTATCACAGAATCACAGAATATACTGAGTTGGAAGGGACACACAGGGATCATCAAAGTCCAACTCCTGGCCCTGCACAGGACATCCCATGTGCCTGAGAGCATTGTCCAAAATCTTTCTTGAACTCTGTCAGGCTTGGTGCTATGACCAGTTTCCTGGGATGCCTGTTCCAATGCCAATTCATAATATACTGTTATTCCCTCAGCATTGATACGAACATATACAATGCGATAACTGATAACATATTTAATAATCTACTCTTAATTGCTATAATGGTCAAACATAATTTGTTTTTTTCCCCCTGATTTTAGATATTAACAATTTTGTCAATATTTATGTATGGTACCTTTTTCTTTTTTTTTTTTTTTTCTTTTTTTTTCTTTTTTTTTTTTCTGCCTACTGAAGCCTTCCAAAGGTGCAATTCAAGAATTCAGGAGATGAGACAGTTAATCACAGAGTTAGCTTAGTCTCTAATTTAGGTGGCCTACTTATGTTAGCAACATTTTATTAGCACATTATGCTGTATATTTAATATTTAGTACAGTGTATGAGAATGGTTTACTGTGTAGTGCTCACATAAATGACTTACAAATTCTGTTTGACACACAGAGAAGAGTGTATAAGTAATAAATGTTACCTAATGCTACAGAAAATAAAGATAAGCAGAAGACATAGAGAAAACACTAAAATGTATCTTTGATGGACTTAAAGGCTAGCTTACAAATACTTCAGTAGACAAAAGATGCAGCATTAATGATACACACACTATGCCTATCCCTTCTTCAACTTTGATTTCAAATCTTTCTCTGGAAGCTTCAGCTGAAGGAAAATGACTTTCATTCAAAATTGCTGAAGTCTCAATAGAAACAATTGCAACAAAACAAACAGCAAATGCTCCCAAAACCTTTTGTATTTTACTAGACCCAGAAGAAAAAGTAGGATCTTTCTCTGAGTTTAGAAGTGCTTTCAGGACATTTTTCAAGAGGCAGATATGTTGGCTATGTCCTCATGAATTATTCAGCCTTTCCAGTGTGTACTTACACAATGCTAGCTGGAAGCCCCTGGGAAGGATGCCCAGTGCATATGGGCAGCAGGTGGTACCAAAGGAGAATCGCTCAGCCAAAGCAGATCCAAGCTTTGAAGAGCTGGGGAGCAGCTCTGAGCAGGGATCCCAGTTATCTGGCTATAGCTATAGCTCTTCTGGTTGTACTGGTGTTCAGAAATTACTACTGAAAAGGAGATTTTGACTTTATTCCTTAGTGAGGATGAAAAGTACACTGGTTTTCATGCTCCTTCTATTTACAAAGTGAATCAAAGCTCAGGTATCTGTACAGGCCAGAAAAGGAAAAAACACAGAATCCTTTAGCCTGACGTGAATCAGCCCTATGTCAAAAAACACCCATAAGCAGTCCTGGTACAATTCTTACCAATTTGCTTTTGATCTCTAGCTAGTGAAGCACTCAAATTTATCAGAAATACATTTTTCTGGTATCAGTGGGCAGGTGAATATAACAGAGTGAAGAAAGGATGATAACCTCCCAAGACAAGTGGTCTCCAGTTGACTCTGAAGATCACACTACCCCAGTTAAGAAATAAAAGGTCATCAAAAGGCAAGAAAACTTATTTGTAATCAGTTTTAGCTTCTTGCATTTCTTCTGCTGTGTAATTTGTCAATATATCTATCAATCCTTCCACAATGAGGTTGCTAAGACAGGTGCTAAGACTTCAGTAAATATAAAATTTCTTTTCTGCAAAAATAGATGATCACAGCAAAAGCTTCTTTTTTCTGCAGGTGAAGTATTTTCAGTATTATTACAAAGGACTTTTACCGTTTATTAAAATCCCTGACAAAATATCAGTTCCAAAGCTTTTCCCACTGTCGTCAGTTGCTGTTTGTCAAGTGACATTCAAAACATTTTTATTTTTAAAAACAAAAAAAACCCCAAAATTGAGCCTATTTTCCATTCTTTTTATTCTTGTACTTTACTGAATTTTTCAATATTATTCCAATATATGTATAAAACTTGTATGGCATACCTAAAATACCTCACAATAGAAAAATTTATTTAGCATTTCCTCTAGGAAAAAAAAAACACAAAACAAAACAATCTACAAAACCTCTTAGAAAATGTGTCTTTCCCCAGTTATATTCAGTAGGGAACATTAAAAATTCAATATTTGCCACTTTGCAATGACTTCTGGACACAAAACAGTTCCTTCATGCTGCAATAGGTTTGTCTAGTCTAAACATAAAGGGAATTAGAACAAAAATACACACTTGAAACAGTACTAAAAATGACACCCACAAAACATCTTCGATCCTGACATCACTCTTCCCCTTATTTTTTCCAGTCATTCCTACCATTCATTACAGATATTTATTTTTTATAAAGATTAATGTATAAAAACCAGTACACAGAAATAAAGTAACAAGAATGGCTCTAATTAAAAATTTATAATATTACAAAAATAACTATTATATTAATCAATATGAAGACTGAGATGTTCAGATCAGCGGCACATTTTTAGTTCTAACATTCATTCTGCTTTAAGGACATGAGAACAGCTGATTTAATAAAAGCTGTAGCCGAGACAATGTCAATATATGGTATCTGGATTAAAACTGTGTTGCAAGCTAGCAGGTATCTCCATTATAAGAATGCATCATATCTTATAGAACAAAGTTTGTACAGATTAAGAATTGAAAAGAAACAACCCAAAAAGGATCTCTTCTTTCAGCTGAAAATTCACCAGCAAAAAGGGTGATAGTTGTCAATCAAACTTAACTATGCTTTAATCTTACCAAAATCAGTAAGATTCCTTTAATTCACTGCTTATTACACAGCAGAGCTTTTAAAACAAGAAAGTTTTAGTACAAATACTTTCCATAGTAAAATCTGTTCCAAGAAGTGATACCCCTCAAAACATGCAATCCACTTGAAATTATTTTAATAGGTCCTACATATATAACTTCTGTCTATATTTTTCTCAAACTTGCACCGTTCTTTCATTTAATACAGGTCAATGAATTATGCAGGGTTTTGTCCTGTCATGTTAAAGGAGACTAAACAAAGCTTCTGGAACATGTCATATAATACAAAACTACATTTTCTGATAAGAAACACTTTATATTGCAGTAGAGTTTTGAGATCACAGTGAGACTGATGCATTAGGCACTGCAGTGACACAGACTGGAAGACAGTTGTCACTAAAAAAAACTTTCCAAACAAGCCAGCCAAAGGGTGAAAGAGCAGGAACTATTTCTTCAGATGTGTTGAGACACACAGACTAGAGTTATTCAGGAAATCTGTGACAAAATAGAGTGTTGAACTTTTATCTCAGGTTGTATTCCACTGCTTTAACAGAAAGCCTTCCTTTCTCTCTATTAATTATATAAAGCAAAAAAATCCCAGAATTATATCTACCCCATTAACTGTGCAATTCCAAACATCATGCTACTTCAGATTTGCTAAACGCCAGCACCAAGCATCTCAAAGCACTTTAAAGCAAAACCAAATAGAACTAGGTTATCCTCATTCTGCAAGTGGTGAAATAAAAGCACACAGGCATTAGGGTAAAGTCATCTCATCTAACTTTGGCCATCTGTGACACTGTGGCCTAGGCTGTTCTTTTCACCACTGGAACAAGGCAAGCATCTTGAGAGGGCAATTCCTTCTCTTCTCAGATACCCAGCTAAGTCTATCACTAAAGAATTTTCACCCTCTCTTCTGCCTATTCCTTCCACCTAGCCTAGGTGCTGAGACTAAATTCCTCATGTTTAGCTGAGTGAGCTATAGATCTCTATTCCATCACAAAGTACTCCTATTCCCTGTTCTCTTCCCTTTTTCCTCTGAGACAAAAAACAGTGATGGGCCAAGGTCTGTATGTGCTGACTAGTGGAAAGTTAGGTGCACACTGCCAGTCCTGTCAATCTATTGACAAATAACACAAATAGAACTCACTGCTTCTTAGTGTCCAGCTATCCAGACATTCCCAGAGGTACTGGCAACCCAACAAATGGCTGTAATCTCTAGGGCTAGCTGAGATTTGTGCTGCCTAGAAAGCCCAGAAAGCAAGCCCAGAATATCCATGATGCTGTCACAATATAAATAATGCTAATAAATAAAACTCACATCAAAATGAGATTTTTTTTTACAAGAAAGGTGATAAAAGTCTGCTATCAGACTCTGATCACAAGTCCTATTATTCAGAAAAGGAAATACATCTGAATCTCAGTGAAAATGAATGTCTGTGGCTGAAACAACTTTTAAAAGCCAGAAATGATTGTATAGTTTTCTCTATACAATCAGTTTTCTCTATTCAGTATAGTTTTCTCTAGTCAACTCAGAGATGAGATTTAGGGATCCAAAAACGTTTGACTTTTCTACTGCAGATCTGCACGCATCAGAAAAATCTGGCACTACACTGTATGATAGGAGCTTGAAGCTCTGAAGTAACTGTGAAGTGGCATTTCAAATAGCTCTCAAAATGAAAACTGGTTAAGACACAATTAGAGTGATGCCTCCTCCAACATTAAAACAGACACTGGGAATGAAAAATTCGTTGTCTTACCTCTCCCACAATAGAATGACTTTGACTAACAGCTTACATTCTATGTGTAGAAAGTTAAGTAATGTATTTCAGTGGTTTTGCCAAGTAAAGCCTGGGGAGTAGTTCTCTAAAGAAATCACAGGATACCAATGGAGTCGCACAAAAAAATACCAGCACCTTCACTCAATCACTTTCAAAGTTCTAAAGGGAATGAGAATCAAACTTTGCAAATTCAAGCTTCTCTTTCTTCAGTTCCTGGCAAAAAGCACCCAGTCAGGTACATGGAAAAGCACTAGAGTCTTGCTTTTAAACAAGTACTGCTGTGCGGCAAATGAAATCCCACAGGCTCATCCCAAGCAGAGCAGTTCCCAGGGAGCCAGGGCTAGGAACATGGTACCACGCTCCTGCCTCCCTGCCTCAGCACACCTCTCTGCTCAAAATGAAAGCAAGGTGCCAACAGCCATGGGTATCCCTCAGCAGCAGAGAACAATCAGCATTTAAAGCAGCAGCTGAAGATCAGCTCTCACTGTCTCATGGCTGAGCAGAGAGAAGGCAGAGGGATGGAAAGGAGCTGGGCTCCAGCCACAGATCCTGCCCCTGGGAAGCACAGCATCACCCCATCAGCTAATTTGTCAAAGAGCAGAAGGATCTTCCAGGGCAAGAGTAGTGGAATGGTCTTTCCTAGGAATAAACTTGCATTGCAGACCTTACCACCTTCTTCCAAACACACAAAATGTATTCATTTGACCTGCCCATTGCAAACAGAGCTGTGCTCAACAAAAAAATACCCATGGAAAAACCACAGTGCCTTTGAGTCTTTCTCCAGGTAAGAGGATGAGAAAACAAAGGGGAAAGCTCTCAGTGATGATATGATCCCTGTATCCATATACTGATAATGCTAACACTAACAATTCTTCCTGCAGCTATGACCCTGTCAATAACACCTTTGGACAATTTTTTAAGGGCATTAAAGTAATCTTAAGACTTTGCAGAGTAATATCTTCACATCCATCTACTATGGTTAACTTTACAAATAACATTATGCATTAGGAATTAGACTGATTGTTAATGTTTATTTCTATGGGGAGGAAGAAGAATACCTCAACTCTGAACTTTCCCCTTTTGTTAATGATTAAATATTTAATTAAATATTAACCTAAATAAATTAATAATTTATATGACACGTCTAAAATTTACTTACAACACATACTAGCCAAATCCATTTGTTGTTTTGGGGACAGGCGGATGGAGTGGGGGAAGGATCCACAAAAAACAAAACCGTTTCCAGAGAACTATATAGAACATCTTCTATTTCTCTGAGAATAACATCTATTATTTAGTGTGGAGCAAATATGTTCAGAGGCTAAATGGTCTCTTTCCGATGACAGAGGTATTTTTTTTCCTCTTTTCGTTTAGTACAACATGCCTCTGATATACCAAAATAGCTTTTATAAAAGGCAATCTTTATTAAGTAATTTTTAAAATGGGAATTACAATATGTACCAGCAAAAATTGCTTGGCTGTTTACTTACTGATTCTTTACAGAGGCCAATGATTTTGCCAATGGGCAAGACAAAATCTGATACAAAAAAAAAAAAAAAGGGACTTGTACTTTAAATCCCATGTATTGCAGAGAGTTATTTTGTTTTTAGGTCTGGTCACCTAAAAAAAATACGGGACATTAAATTGAAGACTGTATCATACTTCCACAATAATAACTGGTGCCCCAAACACTTTCCACCACAAATCTCACTGGCAGGATTCCTACTTTACAAGAAAGCAAAAGCTATCAGAAAAACAAGTTGAAGTGAGATAAAGAACAGAAGAAAATAAAAGGCTTCCTAACTTCCAGTCTTTAGCGAGAAATGATTAAATTTCTGTTTCTAACCCAGAGACATTACATCATCTTATTAAAAAAAAATAAAAAGCCCCTGCCTTTCTAACATCTCTCTTGTATATCCACCTTTGCATTCGTATCTGTGTAATCCACTATCACAACTAAAATAATCCATCAGATAGGTATCATGGCCACTCAAATCTGAATGCGAGTGTAAAATTTCACTCCTTACAATATTGTTTACCTGTGTGAGCCCCTTAAAACACTGAGCGTCTCTGTTCAGCAGAGTCCCTGCAATGCCCACACCTAAACAACCCTCCCTGGGACACCACGGGCAGCGCTTCCCTGTTACATAGAGTCAGGCCCAATCAGAAAAAGTCAAGAGTTAACAGCAGGATGCTGTGGAGAAAAAGCTAAACTTATGAAAATGTTCAGATTGCCATTGCCCAAAAATCTGAGTAATGTTCCAGATATGTTATGTTAATCTGTTAGACAAGATTGACTGTAATGTGAATATTTTTTAAAGAGTACATGAGGGTGGTGTTGGGGGTTGGATGAAGGCACGTGGCCAAAGTTATTACAGAATTGAAGAGGATTATTTTAATTATTATTTTACCATTAACTCTCTGCATGGTCCTATTTAACCAATGCCATTGTGCTTACAACTCAAATGATCTATAACCATTCTTTGTACTTGAAATTACTGTTGATCACTGAGCATTTCAGAATAAAAATAGGTATGATTAGATGTGTAAACCTCATTTGAATGCAGTTTTATGCATAGAATGGATTTCTATCCACTAAAAAACAGCCCTTAATAATAAGATATCAAGGAAAACACAGTGAGAAATGATATTTTCTGAATGTGATCTGTGTATTCTAGATACACCTCATAATGAACGTGACCAAATACTGAACACAAAGTGAAGAACAAACCCTTTGTGTTGATGCAAAATTTGAGTGGCAGGAAAAAAACATTACAGAAGATAAGGGTTTTCATTCACAATGCAATGTAAATTAAAAAACCATGGATACAAAGGAGTAGAAACAAGAAAGGTAATATAACAAACTTACATTTCACCCTTCATCTTTACAAGGATCAAAAGAGGGGCATACATCTTCATTCTAGTCGAATGGCCACTATAATAATAAATTACAGTAGCTTATACAAGAAATAAAAGTATGAAGGACTCAGTTATGTTTTAAATTGAAGGAGTGCAAACCATAACTAAAAAAAGAAACAAAACAAACTGTAAAGTCTATGGGGTTTCATATTTTTTTTTAAATGAGGGGCAAAATATACATGCAAGCAATGTATATCTATATTTATGCAATCACTTTGTCTTGACTTCGCCGGGAACAACATGAAGCTCGGAGACCTCCCTTACCAAACCTATTTTCACTCTAAATAGGTCTGATGGTTGTAGCTGCAGAGCCAGGAAAGAAAAAATGAGGCCAAATTTTATGTGGTCATTTCATGTGGCTAGCGTGGTGGAAAAGCTTTTGTGAGGATTTGCTGCTGTAACTGCATTTGTACATCTGGACCCCCACAGCCCTTCAAAGACTTAGACATCCATAGACACTTACACGGATTATTAAATGGCCTGTTAGTAAAAAGAGGTGGATTCAGGACACTGACACATTTGAAATTGGTATCTGCAACTGGATTCTGACATTTCATTTGGATACTTAAAGCATTAATGTTATTGTATCCTGAGGATCTATATTAACAAGTTTGATGTAACAGATGGAAGCTTTTTCAGAAAAATGTAAACAGCTGATCTGAGAGCCAGCACTTTCTATAGACAGAACTTACAGTGAAATATAGCACTCTACTGTTTATTCCAAACACATCATGGCATTGTAAGTAGTCCACTTTATGCAGTGGAGAAATACAGTTAAATGTAAAAGGAACACACATCTAGAAAAGAACATTCTCTCGCAAATTCTCTGCTTCTGACTTATCAAAAAAAACCAAAAAAAAAGAACAACCCAAATTAAAAAAAATTATTGCCCTCGATAAGCCAGAGCAGATAATTTGAACTAAACCTCACTGAGTCTTCTTGCAGGGCTACTCATTGCTCATTCTCAACATAATCACATTTCTGAATTTTAGTAATCTAGATATCATTTTCATTTTTATATCTATTAGACTAGACCTTACTGATTGTAATATGAGTAATTTTCTAAACATATACTTGCAAACTTGATCCTCAAAAAAAATAAACAAACTACTCAATAAATAAGAGAAGCAGAAAAAAGCAGTATTTTTTGTGGAAATGGGGTTTTAATTATTCTTCTTGCATTACCCTCTTTCTTCTTTAATTTGCATGATTGTTTTTGCACACCTATTTTAAGGGCATATTAATAATATAAATTATTACAAATACAGGACCATCTAGTTTCTGAGTTTTTCACATTGTATATTTGCTTTTGCACAATGGAAATTAATAACAATGGCCACATCTGACTGCTGTTCTTTATTGCATGTTTTCTGTGATGCACTAATAAAAGAAAGTGAAAGTTCAGTGCTCTGGAATGATAACTCCAGTTAGCATAATGTTTACCATGGGCAATTACCTATTGGACAACCCTGCCCAGAATCCTTAGCTTGAAATGGGACAAATTTCAGTTTGTGGAGATAAAGAGCCAGCCTAGGGCACCATTAGCAGCAGTGCTTGTAAGCTGTCCTCTGTTACAAAGGATGAAGGATAGAAAACTGCAGATCCTACATGAATGAAATATGCAACAGATTCCCAGAACTGTATCTGAACATGGCTTCAGGGGTTTTTTTCCCTTGGAAAATAAGGAAATCAAATTGTTTAAGGCAGCATTCCCAAGTAACTGACAGGATTATCTTAATAACTAAGTTAAATAAGTAAGCAACAAGAAAAAGAGATCCACATTCACAATAGGCAGAGAAAGCAGTGCAGAGCTGAAAGATGGGAACTGCTCAGAAGTAGCACTAAGGCTCTGTGGTCAGAGTCCAACTTGCATACCCTTTCACTCAGATGCTCTTCTCTTCCTGTGAGCCCATAACACGTTTTTATAATATCACTAGCATGCATCAGAGAAGAAATATCCACATTTATTAGGCTTATGACAATGTAAACACCATTAGAAGCAGTTCTGGTATGACAACTCCCATTTTGAACTTCTCAATTTCTAACTTCCTTCGTCAATGCTCTCTCATCCACTTAACACTTCCATTTATTGCCTCAAGGCCAGATTTTCAGTACTTTCTGTTCATCTCCAGCTCTCTGTCTTCAGCTTTGTATGACAAACTGACTCCCCTGCTGTCATTTGGGATACTTTAACTGGGCAGAGTCCACATTCAGTTACTTTAAATATTTCTTGAGTATCTATTCAGTCTGTGCTTCAGTGATCTCCAGACTTTAGTTTACATTCTTTAAAATTTGATTTTTGCCCCAAGTCCAGTATTTTTACAATATAACCTTTATATAAAACAAATGTTCCAGTACATGCAGAAGATTAAAAGAATGAAGGAAGCACTCAGTCTCCTTTAATTTTACATGTGTTTAATGTTATCTTGAAGAAATGTACCTATTTTGATTTTGAATCTGATCTACAAACTATGCTGGATGATTGTGCAAAGAGTCAGCATGAGAGCTGCTTAAAGAAATAGAATGGAGCCAGGAACAGGCACAGGATGTTCAGTGGCAAAATCCACTGGATAACGTTTACTCTCTTGGTACTTTTGACTTTATTGTATCCAGAGGACTGGAATCCAGAGGCAATCAGGCTGGTGGGTTTTGTCTGGCCTCTTACACACGGAAAGCAGATAGACATTTCCAATCTGGGTTCAGCTACCCAACTCATCTTCTAGTCTTGGGAATGGAGATGAAAGCAGGCTGTTTCAATTAGCTTGGATATAGAGAAGATCTTGAGCTGTGAATTAATTGATTTGAAGACCAAGAGGGACAGATCCTGCATAATAGAGGCCATGGAATTGCGATCTGTAATTACAGTTAAGTTCAGCTCTAAATCCAATAGAAATCAAAGGTGACCATATAAGGCCCATCTCTAATCAAAAATGTCTCTTTTCCCTAACCACTAACTGTAAAATATTCCATGTTTCTTTCTATTTCCAAAAAGCCATCTGGATCTAAAGTGAACCTGTGTAAAGATCTTTATTCCTGCATGGACAGGAACAAATTTTCCACTGCTGCATGAAAAGACTAGAACAATGAAAGTATTGGGAAGTGGGAGGGGGGAAGAGAGCCCTGCCTTTTTGGCAGTACTTGCAGAACATTAGTTAGGGTAGGTGGAGTCCTGCTGGGTCTAACCAACTGCTCAGATTCCCTGTAACATTTTAGTGGCCCCCAGCTTTACAAGATACATCTTGGGCCATGGAGAAAAAACTCATCTATACATATATTTTAAAAGACACAAAACTCTAAAGCGCGTATCCAAAGCAGATCAATTGCCTTTGCAATATTCTCAAAACAAAATGTTCCACCAGCAGAACTGATAAGGAGAGCCAAAAAATGGAAAACACTTGCTACCAATTTACTGCAGTCACCCATAAACTATTACTAGAACATTATGTATTGGGGTTCAAGCCAGAAAGCTATTAAAGCGGACTGCACTAGAGTCTTTCCACTATGCTACTGAAGCATTAATAAGTCTTTAGAGAATTGTGTTTATGTTGAAAGAATAATCTTATAATCAAACTTTCACACACACAAAAAATGCAGCTCTTTCTAGAATTATTGTGTGCCTTTGCTCTCTCCCCTACATTGGCTGGTGTCTCCACAAATAACATCATTTTCTATGTTTCTGTCTGGCCCAAACCCTGATCTACATACTTTGTGTTCCAAGCTGGACAAATTTCAAGATAAATGGTGCTAATTGACAGTGTTAATGGGCGCAGGATGCACCACATCCTTTCCCCTGTTGTCTCTAAGTGTCTTTCACAGTCCTTACAGCCATTCTTTGTACAAGACAAGAAATAGTTAAAAGACAATGCTTTTACTTAGACACACAAATAATGAACATCCAGTGATATTTTGTGGGGCTGTGTTTCCATCCCTGTTACAGGAAAATCTCTAATAAATCAGAAATCTCCCTTCCCATTTCAGAGACAGCACAATACCCAGCAAGACAATTATTAACCCAATCATTTACTGTTTTCACCTCAAGAATTGATGTTCACTTTGAAAAGGTGTATGCTTTCTTTTCAGCCACTTTCCTCTGACAGCACCCTGGTGCAAACCTTATAACAGAGCAGGCCAGGTGGAATTAATTCCAGCTCCTATATACCTGGAAACTCCTTAAAACAGTACAACTTGAGTTTAAATTTACTAGGCCAACTCACTCCAAATAAGACGTAAGATTCTACTTGAATAAAGTGAGAAAAAGACCTAAAATTCCAAGATGGGGAACCAGGAATTTATTCAGATTTTCTTAAGCAAGTAGTTGAGGGCTGAAAACTGTGGTATTCATGGTTATCATCATCACCAACATGATATCCAAATAACCAATTCAGCAGATATTCCCACTTGGAGTTCTAGGGAGCCAAGGCTGGGGGAACAGTACTATGACATGACAGGTTTATGATAATGTAACACCTTTCCTGATTTGCCCCTTCAGCTCCTGGAACATCCTTAAGGTTTGAGAGATGACCGGTAAAGCACTCCTGGCTTCCAACTGGACTGTAGGCTGCTTTCTCTGGGCAGGAAAAGTTAAATTTCCTCACAAACAGGGAGAATCCTTGGCAAGAGATTATCATTGTAATGGCTCTAAATACTAATTTTGCTGTTTTCTGAACTTGTTGGCTAAACGTCCTTAAATTGGATCAGACAGTTCTGATATCCTTGACAGCAAATAGTCTAATTTGAAAAATAGTAAAAGCTTGCAGCTCTCTCTGATGTCAATGGAAATTGTAGAAACTTAGTATAATTTCTTGATTTGGGCCTTTAGAATAAACTGAATTGGGGGTCAAATGTATTCCTTACGTAACTCCACTTGATCCCACGTGGTTTTTTACCTCTCAATTAAAGACCGTGGGATATGTTGCTTGCTCAGGCAGCACATTCATGTGTGGAGTTTTTCTACTTGCTCATGTAATAAGTTACATTTCAATCAAACTTACAACAAAAATAGTAAGAAATCATTTCTACCTGTGCTAATGCACAGGATGCCAGAGAGTGATTTTGCAGGAGATAAACAGGCCACATTTACAACTAAATCTCTCTCTAGAGTTTGTCTCTTTGCAGCAGGACTCAGGCTCTGCTGCCATCATTCAGGTCAAGAGGTCCTTTTTGATTCTTCAAAGAAGACAGAGTCATCTTGCCAGCACAACAATGTCAGGGAGCCATTTTAGGCAAAACCCTTAGCATAATGCTTAAAAACTCACTCTATGCCAGGAAGGGGGAATGAAAATACTTAATCACAAAAATAAACACCCCAGAAAGGCTTGGAAAGTGCTCAGGTCTCCAGAGATTTCTGCTAGGACCTCTGCAGCAGCTGAGTTATTGCACCTTCTGCTCCAGCCCCATTAAGTCCACACGTTTGCAAAAAGTTGTCCACTGCTCCACTGAAAGGTTTACATTTAAGAAAGGAGTCTGGTGCCCAGGAGAAATGTCCTAGATGTTTTCTATGCTTAAAAGGCAAGATGTGCCTAATACGATTTTTCTGTAAAGAGCAACTGAAGTATGGTATTAATAAAAAATAAACTATGTTAACTTATGTTAAATCCTCCTCTCTTCTCCAAAAATACACAGCTGAAAAAAACCCTACCACAGCAGTACTAATGCACAAGCAAGTCCTCTCCATCTGCCAAATATGTAGGTCATTTCAACGAGTGACAGAGACAAAGAGGCCTGATTTTAATTCATGAAATATTCCTGCTAATAGCAAAGTTATTGAGACATCTGTTAAAAGCCTGACCTGTTAAAATGGGGAGATATCTAAAATTACTGAAATTTCTATTTAAATTAATGCTACAGTATTTTATTGGGCATTTAAAAGAGGTATTGCTATTAACAAAAACATTATATAAATTAGAAACAGGCCTACAGTAATCCTCCAGATAAAATCTGGTCCTGTCTTCTAATACTATGGTATGAGCTTCTATTTGTGCGTGTGCTACGTGTATATAACAATATAGCAAATACGTAAAAAATAAAAATTTAAATCTTAAGAGCCACAGCAGCTTAGTTTAAAGTTTGGCAGAGAACAGTTGGCAGACATTAGAAAAAAAAGTAAATATGTTTCATGGCTTATATATAATTGAACATTCTTCAAATGGAAATGTCAATACCATGGAAATCCTTGAAATGTGGACATAGATAGATAAATGTGACTGGAGCCAAACACCTCCACCCAGAATGAATGGCAGACCTTCAGACAAAGAAAATCTATGTAATAATAAACTACCCACTCACTAACAGTAATTAAACTAAGGTTTTGCCTTTGGGGTAGTGGTGAAATGAGCAGAGGTGAAGACCGGAGGAAAGCTGTCTTATGGACTGCTCTGTGGAGGCAAGGCACACACAAGACCTTCCTCCACCAGCACTCAGAGAAAGCTGAGCACCAGTGAGGACCCTCCAACACTGCATGCAGGGCTCATGATGAAAACAGCAGCTCTTGGGTTGTGGGATTCAACAAAACAGGACCAATGACTGCCTGTCTTTGTGTTAGGTGATGTGAGAGAGGATGCCTCACACACAGGGTGAGTACCTCAGTCTTGGATGCTGAACCAGCATCTCCTTGCTGAATGCTCTTCTTCCTGCTGGCTTACTCCCAAAAGCCTTAAGTGTTAGAATGGGGAGGCCAGATTTTCCCAGGCCACAGAGGTATGAGCTAGAATGAAGGGTACAGATGCCAGGTCTTCATTACAGTTCCTAAGAAAACACTCAGAAGAGCATCTCAATCCCAAACCAAAGTGAACGTGCAGCAGCTTTCTTCTCTTTCTCACCCACATTCTGCTTTCCTCACAAGAAGCACCATGCTTACATAGGTGGATGTTGCAAGGCTTTCTACAATTCTGCCCTTGCAATGGATGCCTTGTGGACTGATGAAATACTGAAGCGTAGCCAAAAGGTATAGGAATAAACAGACACAACTGAAGAACAAATCCTCAAAAAGCTGCTAAAAGACTCGGTAGGAATCATGGTGCAGGATAAAATATACCTCAGAAAGTTTACCAGTAGACCACTTACATGCATTTTACATTTAATACAAGGTTGCCTTTTTCTGAATCTAAAAAATGCTAGTAGCATGTAGAGTTGTGTTTGCACTGTATATCCCCTCATTATGTGTCCCTCCATATCCCCTCTTTGTATCTGGTTCATCCCAGCTTTCCCATCAGTACCTGCATGTCCATCAAACCCCAACCCATCCCCCTGTCCCCTCCCAGGTGATGTGTCCATCACCTGCTGACCACTCCCCTTTGTCCAGACCCTTCTGGCAGGGTCACCAGGTAACTGGACCCCTACTGGGACTCCTCCCCCACCCCCTCCTCAGTGGTCACTCTGAGGCCTTGCCCCAGAGAGCCACTCCCATGTCCTTCCCCCTTTGGCTGTTCAGGTTTCCCAGCCCCCTATATCTGTCTGCTCTGGGCAGGGAGACCCTCTCTCTTGCTCTGGATGCCCTTCGAGGTGACATGTGGCCTGGGATCTCCCCAGGCCCTCATTAAACTTTGGAACTAATCCTGAGGGAGAGCGCCTCTTTCCTTTGCTTGTGGGACCAGCTCGTCTTTGGACTCACGTGGGGCTTCTCCAGGCCCCCCGGGATTCAAGGAGAAACCCTTCCCTCTGCCCGCCTCACCCCAACTGCCCAGCTGGCCGGGCTCCACTGGGAATCTGACCCGTGGATTTGAGGGGGAGACTCAGCAGTAGCAGATAAAGGTATTTTCATTAAAAATTCCACTTTGTTTCCAAGGGAGAAAATGCAAAGGTGTAACTTTTCTAAAAATGTGGGTCAGCCAAGGTAAGCCAAAGACCTATAAAAAAGAATTTTAGTAGGTGCAGAAAATAGGAAGTCTAATATATGCTCCTCCACTATTGCCAGGTATCATGCATCCCACTGCAACATCCACATAAAGCCACTTGATGTACCACCCATGTGAAATCTATTCCTTTTGTTGTTATGAAATTAGATAGAGAGAGGTCTGGTTTTCATGTTCCTCCTGAGATGCTCTACGAATGCTCAGAGTTTCATGAGCATGTCTTTACTTTTTCCTTTCATGATCAATATTTTACCACTTTTCTTATTGCTTTTTGCTTCTTCTACTGCTGTGTGAGACATCAATGTATAGTGTAAAATACATAAAACAAGGAGGTAAACTGCCTCTCCTGAAGGTCTACCAAACATACATAACACATTCTTTTCTTCAGCACTCAGCTATAAAAGCACTACACACAATTAAAAAGAGTGAAAAGGAAAAAGCGATTTTAAGCTGCCAGTCTCCCCATGGCAATGAAATGTCCAGTCTTGACTCCACCACTGCCAAATCTCTAAATACTTGTCTGTGCAATTCTAGTAACTTTTCAACTGTATTTTTGAATGGATTACGAGCACATCTTAAAAAGCAAATTATCAGCAAACAGTGCCTAGACAGGTTATATTCTACTTTGCTAAGATCAAGGGATATTTTTGTATTTTTTCATTGCTCTGTCTAAATTCATGCTCTTCTGGCAGAGGCAGCGACTTCAAGAAAAAATTTTGAAATCCCTACTTAACTAGGATTAAATAAATGTCCCTGAAGAAGCCTAACTGTGCCTTTGCTTGCAGTCATTATGAAAAGAAAATGGAGTAGAGTCAGATCCATTCAGAAGCATGCAAATGTCCATCAAATACTTCCCATCCTTTCAGCCTCATTCAGTACCTTTCCTGACAGGCCTTTCTCTAAGACCATCACTGCCAACAAAAACAAACAATCCTACAAAAAGTACAATCCTACAAAAAGTACAATCCTACTGTGGACTTCAGGTAGGACAGAAGGACAGTGGATGTACACTACAGATACTGAACTTTGGGTAAAATTCCCTATCAGAAAACTGCACTGCCACCTTCTCAGCCCAAGGAATGTTAACAAGCAGAATGGTACTCAAGTAGATTACTAAAATAATTGAAAACATCTTGTAAAAAATGTCTTTCACTGGGAAAAATAAAAACTTCTCTGCAAGTTTTTTTTTACTTAATATGGTTAAAAGTTAATTGAAAGATGCTAGTGGGAGAAACCTTTATTCAATTTTCAGCGCATGAGCACTTCAGAGCTTGTGTAATAAAAAAATTCACAGCTTATCCATGAAGTCAGGAGGGCCCAGTCCTTTCAGTAGGTCTGTCTCCTCACACCCTGCACTGAATTCACTGCAGTTCTCTATACAAATATGTGTCACCTCAAGGGCTTAAGTTATTTTCTCTCTCTTTTACTTCTAGATTAGTGTTGGAGGAAGCAAGAGTCCTTATTCACTACAGTCTTGCTTTTTAAGGAATATTGACTCTGCTCCTCATGTGCAGCATAGTAGAAGCTGTGATTCTCTATTTTGTTTTAAAATACAGTCATTTTATGATACTTTGTTTTCCTTTAATGTTGAAAGCATTGCTTCAGCATTTTCTACACCAGAGCAGAAGTCTCCCCATTTTAAGAGACTTTACTGCTGTCTTATTTAAAAGGAGAACTTGTACATGGCTGGTCCCCATCACACACAAAGTGACTTGATCATAAGGCAGCTGACCATTCTTGGGGTTTTGGTTGGTTTTTTGATTGTTTGTTTGTGTTTTTGTTGTTGGTTTTGTGTGGTTTTGGTTGGTTTTGGTTGGTTGGTTGGTTTGTTTTTGTTTTGGTTTTTTGGGGTTTCTCTGATGACTTCTATAAAACCCAGGGAATCATTAATAAGATCTGGAAAAACACTGAGAAAAACACTCAACCAGTAAAAATCCCAGGGAAACCAAATTCAATCTCCATTAATGTCAATACTACCATATATTATCATTAAATGTCCCTTTCTCCGAGATCACTTTTTCTAAGAGTATTTGCACACAGTTGTTTGCAAGTCTTTTTTTTGGCTACCAAGCTCCACTGGCGAGTGTATGAAACTTTAAGGGAAGTATCATTTTCTTTAAAACAAGAAAGGGACTGCAATGGAAAAGAGAGGTCCACACAGACCTTCAGGTGGCCCAAGAGACTTCAGTCATGGCCCAGCTTTCTTTAGAACCCCTGTAAACATGGGGAGGTTGAAGGAGAGGGAACATGAAAGGAGCAGCTGGGGGACCAGCTGCCACAAAAAATCATCACCAGAACTTTTAGGCATCTCAGAAGTACCACAAAGGTTTACACTGAGCCCAATGCTACTAAAGCTATTTCTGAAGTTTTCACTTCTGCAGTGAGAGCTGGAATGAGGCCTTGGTTCCAAACCAAGCCAACCCTTCACCAGCTTACAACGACTGCACAAGTGGACTTTTACCAGATCTAATTTTTTCACCCTACATTCATTTCAGAGGGATATAGTGGAACAAATCAGAGATCAAATTTTCTGATTTAGTCTTTAAAGAACATAGTTGAAATCTCAATTCCTTTTTGGCTCCTTGAAAATAAAAGCCTTGGGATGCAAAGGGGAGGTGGAGAAAATGAAGCATGCACGCTTTACATTCCCGGTTTGTCTCGCACCTTGAAGGATAATGAGAATGCAGGGACCAGGGCCCTCCAGTAAAATGCATCCTGCTGTGATTTTTGCACCCACAGCTGGCAAAGTCTTTCTGATTTCCAGTATTTTTATTTCATAAAAGATAGTAAGAGGGTAAGTTTCAGTTTTCCCTCTTCTTTCACAGGCATAAGGTGCTTCCAAGAACAATGCCCGTCCGTATCCCAAACTTGCCCCCTAGGTGTCACCTGGGCAGGAAATTACTGTTCTCAATCTCGGTCTGTTCCCTTTTACAGTAAGTTCATGGTGTATTTTCACTCAAGAAGGTGTACGCTTGAAAGGGATTCTGTAAAGGCGCCAAACAGACCTCTGAAGTTCAAGTCTTTGTAGAGATTACAAACTTCAGACCTCTGAAGTTCCACAACACAAACAGGTTGTGTTTTAACATATAAACACAGAAACCTCACTTCAAAGCAGACGAGACTTAAGATGTTTTTTCTTCCCTAGGAGTGAGAGAACTGTATAAAAGATTTCCTAAGTGGCTGTGATAGATCTCTCCACAATGGCTTGGCACATGCTGTCTGTACTAATAGCTTGTCATAAAAGGATGATCAATGCTCTGGAGCACCAGCCATAGGCTGTGGAGCATCAGGTTCACCCAGAGGCTCTGCACAAATGCTGTGGCAAGTGGCTACCTCACCACACTTCAATTCATCATCTAAGAAATGAAAACAACAGCTCTGCCTCTCCATCAGCGCCACACAACCGACCATGTTAAAGTTCTGTTAGCAAATATGAGGATAAGAGACGTATCACTCCCTTTTGCTGAAGACTGAATTATTTGTTTTCAGCCTAGCTGGTAGGGTTTTCCATGCTGAAAGCCACGGGTGGGTTAGAATTAAACTTACGGTGTATTGGACAAAACCTACAGGACACATGCACACAGGCTTCTTTTCTCATCTGTGCCTCTCCCTGTCTTTTAAGCAAAAGCATTGAAAGGAATACTATAGTTTCAATGCCACAAAAATAGTGAGACCTTTGAATATTATGCTAGTCATAAAATAGGCATTTAAACAGTTCCTGAAACTAGAAGAGGCTTTTAGGGAATGGAATGCAAAGAGAAAACACAGGATGCTGGAAGGCAGTATGGAGAAAAACAGATTGAAAAGATTTAACCTGAAAAATTTCTTAATTTATTTTCTTATTTGCACTTTGAGCTTTCATATTCACCCAAAGCTTTCCAGAAGTTTAAAATGAGAAAGAACCTTTAAGACTTCTGGACTACAGCCTGAATTCAAAGCTTTTGTCCTTTTCACTTGTTTTCCAACACCATTGCTATCCAATTTACCTTTGAAAAAAGAACCAAAAAAACCACTTAATCCATCAAGTGGAGTTTAATTTATACAGAAAAAAACCTATATATTTCCCTGAACATCAGACATTCCTATTTCCAAACTCTAGACCAAAATTTGAAGTTAGACCTTAATGTTGGCTTAATGTAAACTTAAAGCTAGCTGGTTTTGGTTAAAAGCAAGTACAATGAAATGTAAGAAATAAAGAAAAGTTACATGAGAGAAACCACTGGGGGTTGGATTGTGTTGGATTTCTGTTCATGTTTATTAAACATTTCCCAAGAAAGAAAACATTTTTACCACTGAATGACTTCTACAGGAACCCACTAAAGAGCATTCCAACTAGTCTAAGAAATAGCAATATGTCAAAGAGGAAAGAAAGCAACTGTGCTCACAGGATCAATCAAATTCTCTTTTCTCTTTCCCAGGCAAGACAAGTAGCCCAAACACAGATGAACAGGAGGGATGCATATGGGCCAGCAGAGAAACCTCAAATTTCAATTACAACTCATTTTTAAAAGAGACTTTGGGTATTTCTGATCCCAAGACAAATCAAGCCTGAAAGAAAAAAAATGCAGAGGGTATTATTTCCTAACTGAGATCCACTACTGAAAATGGATTGTAGGAACTTCAGGCATGATTGAATCTACTACTGAAATACTGAGCTGACATTTGAAAAAGACACATGTAAATGTGTACAAATGAAGACCAATTCTCAAGTAAAGCTTTTGTGAAAGAAAATTTAAGGAGGTTCAAGGGGGTTTTCATACAGGACAGGCAGATATAAGTGAATAAGAACCAATGAGAAAACCCTTTCAAATGCAAACACCAACCACCTAGCATATAATTTTGTTCTTTTGGGACTACTGAAAAATCCTGCACTTACTCAAGTGATAATAGTACTGAGCTTTCCATTTCAACTGACCAGTGTCATGCCATCCTCAATTTATCTCTCACACAGAAACCAGTTTCCAGTAAAGAACCTCTACAAAAATACTGCATTGCGTACTGTGGTCATAAAATTCTGAGGGTGCCAGCAAACTCAAAGATTGACAAAGCTGTGATCAACACTGGCAAAGCAAGTTGGAAGACAAAGTTCAGCTTCTGTCCCAAATATAACTCTGCAGGAAAAAGAAAATATTAACTAACCACAAGTAGAAGTTAGAAGTCTTTTGATCTGGAATCGTCATTCTGTATTTAATTCTGGTTTATGTGATGCCCTCTTCCCTCCACGCTCCAATTTTAAATTTATTTATTTTTTATACTGGAAAATGGAGTTTAAGTATAGTTATCCGTTATTCTTGCTGATCAATACCATCTGTGGCAAAAGACTAGGGAGTTATACTGGACAGATTAGACACTGAAAAGCTTTTAAAATTACCAAGAAATCAAGTGCAACATACAGTTCTGTTGACTGGTCTGGATTAACTCCCAAAATTGGCCGATAGAAAGATGTGAGAATCTTTCCAAAAAGTTAAAACCTGTAGCTAATAAAACCAGCTGTAATATGAAAAATTAGGTCTTTCTCCCTTTAAATCACAACCCATAGAGGCACTGAAGTAAATCCCTTAATCTCTTTTTAAGTACCTATTTTATCCCAACTTCCTCTGTGGTTTATACCCTCAAAGCATCTACACCACAACTCAAGAACAGCCTAGACAAGGAGCTTCAAGTTTCTTTTCTTCAAAAATCAACTAAAATAAAAATTAAAAAAAAAAAAAAAGAAAAAACTCACAAAACCCACCACCAAAACCATACAGAAAAACCCCAACCCCACAAGAAAATAAAAAAAGACCACAAAACCACAAGAACCACTAACCTGATTTCAGTCTTTCTGATCCTATAACCCCTTGTCCAAGACCATGCATCAAAAAGAAACATTCATAACTCTTAAAGCCACATTATATATTTACTTAGGTGTGCAAACAGTATATAGATCATTATTCTCTTCTCACCCTTGTAAACAATTTATGGACAGGAAAAGTGGAACAGCAATTTTAAGGCCTCAAGTTTGTATCCATTTACACTTTCTTCACCACAGTATTCAGTAGGCAGGTCCAAGGATATCTGTCAAGATTCAGTGCATGGCAGCCAAATTAACTCGCTCAGGATTTCTACCAAGCCAAGGATGGATTGAGATGCAGACCCAGAAATCTACATCTCAATCTCTTGCTGAAATGTAACAGCTGATGGAACACCTTAGCAAAACATTTCAGAGGAAAGATTCAATAATGCTTTAAATAATGATATTGTTTCTCAGCGAAAACCAGAAAAGTGTACCTCAGATGTTCGACTATGCCTTCCTCAAACAACAGTAATACCACAGAGTCAAAAATCTATGCCTTACTCACTAAACAATAGCACAAAAGGTGCTGGATTGTGAAGGTGGAAGTTGTCCCTTAGACAGTCTTCAGCTTAATGATGACACACAAACTTCTCCAGGAAGGCAGATGTCATTACCTGCACACCACAGCTGGGAAATCCCAGGCAAAACAGTTGGGTGACACACCTCAGACCACAGGGGAAGGAAGTCCTGTCAGTACCCGGGGGAGCAGAGCCTCACCCTCAGACTCACATTCACACTGTGCCTCTCAAATTGCACACTAGGCCAGTCTCCATCTGATAACAAAGGTCACGCCTACCTTTCAGTTTTTATGGAGAATAACACAGCAGATGTTGACAGCTTGTGGGATCTCGATGATCCCACTAGCTCAGCAAAGGAAACACCAGTGTAGCAGTGAAGGTTACAGACTAAAGTGTAGGCTCACCAGATTTTAAGGAACATGCCAGAGGCAGATGGTTATATAGTTATGAAAGGGGAGCATTGTAAACTAAAACCACATTCTACAAACTCCTTCCTTGTTTAGACATATGCACCCTGACTATTTACTAAACACATGACACATCTTTACATTTCATCATCTGCATCAGCTCTGAAATATTTTGTGTTTGCCTTTGCTTAAATAAAAATAAACAGGAATCTTCACACCTGGTGTTCACATTTAAAGTCACAACACAGATATAGAACCACTCATGAACTGGGAAAGGGACACTCGATATTTGAATTATGGGTTCCCATAACATTTAATTCCTTTGGTTAATGCATTTCTTTGAACTCCTCTGTCCTAAGTGCACAGGATATATGAGCATATCAGCACTTTCATGACAGCCCAAATCACCCACTTTCCATTGTGGCAGATTGACATGTCATGGAGAGTGTGATTAGGAGGTCATCAGAGTACACAAAGCACCAGATTAAAGCTCAAAACCAAGACATATTTGCTCCTTGGGTTATTAAAAAAAAAAAGATCAGAAGAGGAAAAAAAGCCCTGTTGCAATTGAAAAATATGAGGGCTAATATATTGTTGAAAAGCCTTCTGTGCAAGGCTGCTGGGAATTTTTTTAAGCCAATAGTATTGTATCTTTTGATAGTGAAAATATGCATTTATTATAATGTAGCTTCTACTTAGGCTGGCTTCAGGTTGACAGGCCAGCACCACTTGTTGCTGCACTAAATTCTTAAGAAACAAAGCAAGGGGGGTGGGGATGGGAGGGGAGGAGGGGGGGATGTAAGCAAGAGGATGAATATTTTCCTGAGATCTTTCTGATTCTGCCTGTAGATCAAACTGCTGATTATGTTACAAAACAGAAGATAATTCTTTGGATCGCCGTATTTCTCTCAACTCTAGCCCACTATGATCCAACGTCTGCTTTTTTACATACAGGAATCCAAGCCTGCCAGTTTGCTATCCTTTCTGAGAAAATCCATCAGAAAGAAGAGAAGCAGGCAAGCTATCATCATATCCCACTGATGTCCAGGAAATGCCAGCCTAGCAGCTGTCACAACAAAGGGACTTCAAAGTCCCAGCAAAAAAACGAACAATTGCCCTTACTAACACTGTATCATTAATGAAAAACTTTGTAAGAACAAGAATCAGCTTAAGAAGGAAAAAGAATAATAATAAAAAAAAAGAGGGTAGGCAGAGTGGTATTTGGTTGTTTATTTTCCCCCCCTTTTTGAAGGAGAGATCCAAACACCCACATTCTCCATAATGTCCTTGATTAAATTCTTCAAGAAAGTTATCATTCATGCCACCTCTAACCTTATGTCTTCTTATTTAAAATTTTCAAAGAAAAAATGCTTCCATCATGTCCTTGGTGCAAGAACTCGAGGATGTGCCTTTCTCATGAGCTCAGAAAATCTTAAAACTCCTTGTCTCCTTGGATGAAGTAAACAGATGTCTGCCAAACACTTAGGTTTACATAACATTTCTTCTCTCCTATTTATTGGAAAAAAAGAGGCTTTTTAGAAAGCACTTCATATTTTGAGAACACTGGATGCTTTCTTTCCTTTTTTTAGTATTTTTGGCAAAGTACGTTTTTGATTATTTAAAGATAATCTCTATAGTAAATTGCATCTGACTCACATAACCTCCATACTTTAGAAACCACAATAAAAGTGCCATATATTAACTATAAATGAATAGGGAGTGAGTCAGTGAACAGTTAAGGACATTCCATACTAAGTTTTTAGAAAAATATTCTATTTAACTTTTAGAATTAACAGTATAGATTAGCTGGAACAAAGAAAATACTGAGTTTTTCTTAAAATCCCAGATGAAATGTGCTTTATTTTCCTTATTTTCTTCATCAACTGTACAAAAAAACCTGTAGTGAAGTGACAGAAACAGTGGTGTTTTCAGAGAAAAACTAGTCACAACTGCTACATACCAAAGGATTTCTGTAATTATGAGGGTGGTTTTAACTCTTTCACTGGGAATACATAACTTTTTGGCATTTGCAAGGCCATCTTATAGAAATTACTTTAGGGAAATCATATGTTTTCCTCTAGCTACTGGGTTCAAGTGGGCTTAAGTTCAGTGCTTTGAGTATTAAAGAAAAAGAGACAAAAAAGCTGATACTTCTACTTGTCAAAGCTTGTATTCTCAGTAATGTTTTCATACTGAATATATGAAGAAGTTCATTAAATACAATTTTTCCTGCACCATCATGTTTGCAGATCCAAATGCTGGGGAGTCACGCCCCTTCCACATGCATCCCAGATCCAGTAGGCATGGTAAAAATAACTACATAAAATCGTAAGTAGGGGACATGACACAAACAGAATTCTTACAGCACAGGGTTATAGTCATAATAACTCCCATTCTATCAAACCCCTAGCTGCCATCTAAAAAAGAAGTGTTTTCAAGATCAAAATCTGACAGAGGTAAAACATTTACTACAGATGAACCTAAGACATAGGTTTGCCATTACAACTTAAAAGCAACAAATGCTGGCTGGACCATAATCTGAGAAAGAACTGTAAACATGATGTGGAAACATATCTACGATAGGGCCTTAGCTATCCTGACAGAAATTATTCACTTCCAGAAAAGCCATTAACCATGTAGGTGCTGAGCATGCTGGAGCACAAAGCTAGGGAAAAACAACAACAAACCCCACATGGTAAATAAGGAAATGCTTAGTGGACCCAGGTGTACTAAAACCATAGGCATGCAATATTCTTTCCTTCCTTTCTTCACTTAGGCTGCACAAAGAGTTTGGATGGAGAATGCGTGTTGAATTCCTACAAAATTATGCAGCCACATCTCAGCTATCCCCCTGGAATAGACAAGTAGGCAGTTAGGGACACCCCAAAAATAACAGAAGACAACATTATTGATTAGTTATTAATCTAGCACTGAAACATGGGGAATGATGAGAAGAAGCTCTTGAAGCCAGTATTCTGCAGACATAAATTAAGGTCATGAAGAGCTCTGGGGACAGACCACGTGTTAACCCCAAAGCCTGTGTTGGTGGAATCTCACCTTATTTCAACCCCTGCTCATCTGTCACTAGGACACAGGGCAAGTTCAGGGTTCAAAAGACAGCCCACCCACCTATACCTTTGGCTCCCAGCAATCGTCTCTGTCAAATGACAGCCTGGGACAGCAGCTCTTTGAGCCGAGTAACTAAATAAAGAACCCACAGGCAGGCTACTAGTAACAAACCTTAAATCAGCGGCCGTTTTCTAAACATGATAAAATAAGGATTTCCTCAAATGAGACTGGTGTGGGAGACCTAAATCCCTTCCTACTTAATCCCCATAGGAATAATAAAAAAAAAAAGGTGTTCACCCACACAGCTACTGCAATTCTTTTCACCTCTTCTCCAATGGAGACATACCCTCCCCTGATATCTCTGCCAATAAAATGAGAAGGAGGAGCGAAACTTAATGAGATATAAAAATATAACTGGATTCCTTTTTGTATCATTTGCTAGTTTTATTTTTGGACTGTTTACCCACTGAGGTGACATGATCTGTAGCAACACAGCATAACCCCAAAACCCAGAATCCGTCTCGGTAGCACTTGCTCTGGTGCACCCAGGCTGAAGCTAAACAACGGCTGATGGTGCACAAGCGGATCATCCGCACTCAGAAAATGAAACAACTGACAGAAGGATAAAAAATAATTCTTATTCCTGAGGTTTTACACTTTTACATGTAGGTGGCCACATGTGCAAGATTGCTAAGGATGGAAAGGCTCCTCCCTAGAGTACGACTGAAGCAGACAGCCCAGCATTTTCAGCTGGGAAGGTATCAATTCCAGCGAATCAAGGAAAACAGCAACTGCTTTCTAGCATGTAACTTTTTCAAAGACATTTTTCAATAGCAGAAGAACTAAATAGGTCACAGCAACACCTCACCTGCTGTCAGCAAAGATTGTAGTGGTTTCCCGGAACAAATCTCTTCTGTAATTGAAAATTGCCCATCCCTCCAGCCTTCCCTTGACAGCCTTCCTTTGTGACCTCTGTCTCACCAAACAGCCTCCTGTTTTGCCCAACCAGGTGCTTTTACAAAGCAGAACAACGTGCTTTTATGAAATCAAAATTCCCAGTCTAGCATACCAGAGGACATTTCAAAACTTATCTGGCTCACTTGGTACAATTCCCCCCTCTTCTTCCAGCAGCTTAAAGTTTAAAAATTACTGAAGTTGGGCATGCTCCCAGATTTCTATCTGAAGTATTATAAAGAATGGCATTTGGTTTGCTTTCTCCTGTACATACCTGTGAAGTAGGACCTCCTTATATTCAGCCACTCCAGAACTGAAATATTACGGTAACCTAATATCACACAAGCTTAAGGGCCATAGCCCAGATGTTTGCTCAGAGCTGTCCAGTGAATTCAAAGCCACAAACACAAACTCATTCTATGCACAGAAAACCCTTTAACAGAGCTACTGCTTCCCAATGAGTTACAGTATGCATGCAATGCTGGGTACTGCTCTGAAGTTGGAAGCAAGCACTATTTATACTGCAACAGAGAGCAAGTTTGGTCTTAACAGGAGGGATGCCAGCTTCCCAAGCTGGCATGCAGGATGGTTTTGCACACAGGAAAATAAAAATGAGGAACAGAGGGCAGAGGGGGGAGCAAGAACTGTAGTCCTCGCTCCTTCTGTCTGTATCTGTTACGAGTGCAAAACCAGCTGTAAACAGTAAAGAAGTCCCTATTTAGCAAAAATGCCATCCCAATTATACAGTGGCCATGACAGTTTAATATTTTTAGACTTAAATTAGTCCACTACAATTCACTAGACCTTCCTAACTAAACTAAACATACAGTCTAAATTTCAGCTTTTATCGGAATGAATAAGTACGTGTTGATGACTCTTAAGTTGCAGGGAAAAGTCTATGAAAAACAGTTTTTAATGTGATTGCACCAATCTACAGAGATGAAAGAAGAGGATAAAAGGAAAAATAAAACACCTAACATGTCATGTTGATTCTTTGCCAGGATATTCCAAAGTGCTATTCTTCATTACATTTCCTTGAGTCTTCTGCATATATTCTGTTAGTGGCAGCTTTATTCTGCCTATGCTTATCAAATGGATGGGTGCATGCACACCCATACAATGGAAAAGGCTTCTCCATAAGAACAGCAGCTGAGGGCAGCTTGCTGCCACCAGAATGAACCCTCCATGCTGAAGCTCACTCTGCAGAAGCCCTTGGGAAAGCCCAACTTGGATGGTTCACACAGGTGAATTCACCTGCCCACAGTCCAACAGCCACCACTGAAGCATCACTTGGTCTCAGCAGCTCTCAGAAATGGGTGGCACCAGACTGGAGAGCTTTCGTGTGCTCTTGTGTGTGATCTCTGGGCTATGTGAGACTGTAGGCTTTTTACCACCTTCCTGAAGAATACATTCCAGGACTTCAGCTCATGCAAATCTCAGTAAGTTTTTCATGATTCATGCTGAAATTTTTCCTTGCTGAGTTTTACCCCTTTGAACATCTTAAAATAATTCCTTTTTTGTCTTAATATTTTACACCCTTCAAATACTTGTAGATTGTTATCATATGTCTTAGTCATCATTTAGTCCAAACTGTACATATTAAAATCTTGTAATCTTTGCTCATATTTCAATCTCTTCAGCCTCTTAACTTCTGTTGCTCTTCTCTGAATTCTCCACTGAATTCTTGACAAGTTTTTGGCAACGGAGTGGTCAGAATAATAGTGTCATGGACACCTTACGGCTGTACAGAGATGAAGAGGGAAACTTGTGCAACACTAAAATGACATTAGCTCTTCCCCAAAAATCAACAAATATGTCTAATCTGTTGTTCAGGATCACTTATTTTTAGTGGCTGCATCATGAAATACAAGAACAAATATCCACCTAAAAATACTAACTTGGAGACAAGAGTTTAGTGTAGTCAAACTGTATTTAATAAGTCTTCATGTCATCTGTGAGGAAGGTGACATGGAATGCTATTTACCTGAAATACACAAGAGCAAATGGCTGAAGGGAAGTCTAAAAAGACAGGATCCACAGAAAAGGGACCACCAGATACAAAGAATCCAAAGTTTCTTCACCATAAACCAAACCAAGGAATAAATTACAATCAAATATTCAGGAGACAAAGCAACATTTAAAAAAGAAATTATTTTAAAATAGAAGCAACTCTTCCAAACTCTGGAAAATCAAAGCATACAAAATCTCTCCAAAGTAAGAGAAAGCATAGTAGCTTTCTGTGTTGTATATTGGGACTGTAGAAATATTCTTCAGGTAAATCTCATCAGACATGGAACCAAGATGCATATAATCTATTATCTTCCTGAAAGTTAGATATCTAACTGAAGCAACCATAAGCATCTCCAGAGAGCCATTAATCCCATCCTAAAACTGTAATATATTTAGGATGAATAGCTCTCTAGAGGTATTTCTCCTCCCCTCCACTGATGACAGGGAGACTAAATAGCTGTCTCAACTGCATTTTCCTTGAAGAAGACTAAAGTTAAGTAACCTGTACCCAAATATCATTTATAGCAGCTGGTCTCTAAAGGAATTAACATAAGCAATCAGGTTGTGCAGGAATTTTAAATATTATCTTCTCTGGAATTCTGGAATTTTCCAATTATTTGGTATTATAAAGCAAGCAACCACCTAACCAACAACAACAACAAAAAGAAGAAGGAAAAACTTACTGATACATATTCAGATGTCCTCCCAAATCCTCCCAACTTTCCAAGGGCTAAATCAAGGACTACTGAATATCTGCTTGCATGGAAGATTTCCTTCCATACAAGCCTTCAAACATTTGTAGCAATATGACAGGTTCAGGATGACAGAAATCTATGACTGCCTTTAGAGGAAGGATTCAAATGCTCTGAAGTGGCTATGAAGTGACTAAAGTTTGGGAAAGAGCATTCAACCTTCATCTAGTTCACAACAGGCTCAAACAGAAAATGAACATGAACAAAGTTACTCAATAGAGAAGACTCACACAAAACTGGGACAGAAATCAGGCAGAAAAGTTTAGTTTTAAAGGACAATTATAGGAAACCATATGGTTGCAATGGCATTGATCTACAAAACTTCCAAAAACTTCCATTAAATTATGTCTGAGGAAAAGTGAGAGAAGAAGATTAAGTCTAGTAAGACATAGCTGACAAGAGAGAACACAAACACTTGCCACAAGGAAATGTGCAAGCTAAAGGAAAGGAAATAATTTTAAAGAAGAAAAGAAGGAGGAGTTTAAAAAGAAAATTGAAACCAGAAATATAAGAAAACAAATATAATATATTGGTAATAGAAACCACTTTTAGGTCAATAAATTCAGATTACAAAGGAATTAAGTGGCTTTTAAGTGAGGTCAGGGTATTCTTCTGAACATTCCAATTCAGGGAGGCAACACAGGAAGAAAGCACAACAAAAAGACCATAAGGAATAAAAACAAAAATCTACAAAAAGCCACCTGAGGGATATCAAGGCTCAAAAGTATTACCATTTTCTAGAAGCAAGGCTGAAGGAATCAGTGTTCCCTATTGTCCTCACAGCAGAGGCAGGGATCAGGCAAGGACTCAAAGACTAGAGATAACTGCATCACACATGGATACAACCAGCACCTCCAAAGAGGGATTTTACTTACCTGACCATGGGAAACGTGGCTAAGGACAAGAGGACATTCACCTCTCACAAAAGGAGGAGAATGCCTGGGCACTAACTTGCCAACCTACTGGAAGGTCTTTTAACAAGCACTAAAAGGGTCAGCTAAGTATAAACAGCTAAGTATAAACAGCAATTTATAATGAAACATAACAACAACAACAACAATAATGGAATATAGGAATAATAAAAGCATAGGCTGTCCCAATAAAGAGGAAAGAAAGAGAATAGCAGGGTTGTAACATCACTAAAGTACAAGCTCTTTACTGCTACCAAGACAGGAAAAAAGTCCTGAAGCAAACACGGTATCAGAATATGTAAGTATAAAAATTACACAAACATGTAGAGACAAAATCATAATGGTTCAAAGCACAAAATTAACAAGGAATGTCAAGAATAGCAAGAAACCATTCTATTAGCACATTTAGGTAGATGAGGAAAAATGTGGTTCTGTTAATCAATGTAGAGGAAGTTCAACTGACAGATGATGTGAGTAGGCTGAAATGCTTAACACCTTTTTTTACCACCATTCATTCAAAATTTCAAGTGGAGAGACATGGGTAATTCTTCTCTAACTTAATAACCACAAAGAGGGTTATGGTCTTACTCCAGAAGGAATGGCAAACAAATTAGAGAGTACTAAGCTAAGTTAAATATTTTTCAAGTCATTTGTATATGAATTCATCCTGATCTCCTTAAAGAATTGTCTGAAGCAGACTTTGTGACTCTGTAGAACTCAAAAAAAGGTTCAAAGAATAAATCTAGTACCTACCATTCGAAGAGGGAAAAGAGAAAAAAAAAGGAGAATGGGGAAATTCCAGACTACAGAATTTAAGATTAATTCCCAGAAAAACTAGCAAACAATGAATCAAACACACTTTTAAGCACCTAAGTACAAAAGATGAGTAACACTCAACACTGATTTAAGAACAAATCATGCCAAAGCAGCCTAATTTCCTTCTCAACGGGAAAAGAAACCTCGTAGAAAGCAAATGTCACATACCTTAACTTTATCTTCACCTTTGACATCTTATATATTTTTATATGCAAGATAGGAGCAAAACAAGCATATCCATGGTATCACACAGATGTAAATCTATTTTGGATAAGGGAATCCACGCAGCAATTATAAAAATACAAGAATGCATCAGCTCATTTTCTGCCCTAAGTTTTGTTCGATTTGACATTTTTATTAATAACCTAGATGATGGAATAGAAAACATTTTTATTAGACCTGTAGAAAAAGGAACCTAGGAGGGCAATGAGTGGCTGAATAAAATTCAAAATTAACTTGGCAAATAAAAGAAACCTCAAGAGGCTCTGGATGAGATTCAACAGGACTACAGGTAATTCACCTGGGCAGAAATTATTAATGACACTAATACAAGATGGTGATAACTGAGCAGGCAGCAGTTTTTCAGAGAAGGATCTAGAGTTCCAGTGAATGATAAGCTTGATATACATTAGCAATATGTGACAAACAAGGACTCAATCATATTTTTAAGGTTTCTAGCTCCAAGGACAGAAGAAGTAATCTTTCAGTTCTATTCAATTTGGGCAAGTTTCATGACATAAGAAGACAAAATATGGGTTGTGTTTTCAAATTAGATGTGAAGCATCCACCAAAAAAACCCCATATTAGAGACTAACAGAAAGTCTTTAGAACAGAATCCAGCACCTGCTAGACCTTTCCACTAGCCTGATGCCAGTACAAGTCTCACCAAAGTAGCAGCAGAAAATTAAAAAAAAAAATTGGTCATCTGCTTACTATCAGAGAAAGAAAAATGAATAAAATGTATGAAACTCCTTGAAAGCAGCAGCAAAGGTACAGTGCTGGAAATCAATTGCACCAGGTCTTTTTGGTTTTTAAACAAAATCTTGACAAATTTGTTAGCACATTCATCAAGACTGTACTACTGTATTCAGAGAGCAGAAAATCTAATAAGTGGGCCTCAACTCCATTTACTTTCAATGTTTTCAAACTTTTCCAAAAGCAATGAATTTTCTTGGTACCAAACATTGGCAATGACATCTACCAGTTCTGTATTGAACCCCAAGTGTGCACAGGTGGAGACATGTCTGTACTCTTCTTTCTTTCCTTTCAAAACAGACCCTTACACCCTGTCACCTTCCCATCCTTCTAATGCAGATTCTACTTACACCAGCTATTTACACAAATCACTGTCGACACCCTTCTGCCATGGCTAATCCTATGGCACTGGTCCCTGCTTCATTCTCTTCCTGCCTTTCTCACTCCCTCAAAACCCCCTCCTCTTACCCCCTCCCACTCTCTGCTCTGTTCCCCATGGCCCCTGCCCCACTGCCTTGGGTGTCCTCCCTTGCCTTGAGGAGAAGGTGCCGACCCTGCCAGGGTCAGTGTTTTGGCAGCAGCTGCTGGGGTGGAGCAGGCTGGGTTACCACCACCAAGAGAACCAAGTCACCACCTGCCACATCACTTGCCTGAAGCACTTCTCAGATGTTCAGGGCAAATACCTGAAGAAGAATGTTTATCATGTGGTCAGATAAGAATCTTGGCAGCAGGGCTGGGAGCTTCTGGCTGTTTGAATGGCTCAAATGTCTCAATGGATTGCTCCAGTCTGTGGCAAATATCATGAAAGAACACTGCAGAGACATGATTTCCCAGGTCAGACCTCATAGCTTTTTGCCTGCCTAGAAGACAGGCACCTCAGCTGTCCCAATGTATAAGACTTCACACAGCAATTCGTGTTACCTGGGCTGTCACTCCAGACAAAATGCCTGCTGGCAGATAGATCTCCCTGAGCTCAGGACTTCACTTGGAGGCGTAAAACCCTGCAGATACTGCTAAGCACCATGGTGACTGATTCCCAGGATCACACACAGAAGACACAGCTGGCCAACAGGGTGGTCTGACGCATCTCAAATCCAGAAATCCGGAGCAGAAGAGATGCTGCTGTGCTGCTTTTGCCAACACGTGGATTGCACACAGCATGGCTGAGAAGTGTAATGCAGAGAGTGACCCTATGAGCAAATCCCAAACCTGATAGTACCCTGCAAATCTGAAAGATCTTCACATAAAAGAACACAAAGGCTCTTCCCATTAACTAAAGTCCACCTACTTGACAGGGAGCTATAAAATAACAATAACAATGTCTCAAAGAGACATAAATACATAGTATCTATTGCCTCAGGAAACACAGGAAGTTCGCAATTTTTCTGAATAACTAATACAGGCATAGGTATAAAGACCTGTTCCTACTAACGTGGCGGCAGAATAGTTAGGAGAATGTGAACAAGATTAAGTTTTAACATTTTTTGAAGAAATTGAACCACTACCCAAACTCATTATTCAAATACCTCTTATACCTTCAGACTTTTTACCAAAGCACTACTAGTAAACATGGGCATAAGTGTAGGAGTAAGCACGCATATTAAACTACTCTGTGTATTTCTGTGATGACTCCAGCTAACCCTGAAGCCACTGAAATTCTGCTAATGACAAGACACACATCCACATTATAACAAAGCTGAAATACCAGGAAGCAAATCCATGCCATAGTGATTCATGCTTCTGACTGTGTCTAGTTCCTCAGTGCTGTCTGCTTCTACATTATTTGAAGCCTCAAATATCCAAACAGCTTTCCCAATATCCACATATAAAATTTCAAAAAAATGAAGCCATTTCCTTTCATGTGTGAATCAACTTGTAGATTGCACAATATCTAGTGCAAATTAACAGTGAGATGAAGAGCTTATTAAAAATAAACAAATAAAAAAATCTCTGTCATATGCCCAAGTATGAATATCCATTACTAAGTCAAACAGAACTCAAACTGATTGAAAATGGACACTGCTCAAAGACTTGGTCAAATTTGCCATGACAGAGTAAGGTAGAAACTTCTTCCATGGCTAGTTTTTTCCAGACTTGTTAATGAGAAGGCTTTCTTTATCTGCCTCAAAAGCATTTGGTACTTTCAGAAGCTGAGATGACAAAAGCATGCACACAACTTGATTTCTTTAACAGTTCCTGCCTTCCTACAAGATAGCCATACTTGTTACTTTCATGTAAATATCACACTCTGCAATTACACAACTTCTTAAAACAATCTTTTTGGCAGAAATGCCACGCCATTTATCTGGAATTTCTAAGCTCACTAGACCAAAGAGCCCTCTGGCCAACTGTTACCTAAAAATGCTCTTCTAAATGCATATACCAGAAGTTCCTTGCAGCTTCAGCAGGTGCTTTGGGGCATTAAGAACTTTGGTAGAAAAGCGGCTACTTATTTAGAAACATAAATACAGAATTGGGCAAGCAGGATGAGATAATTAGTTCTTTCAGAGCCTATGACTTGACAGTTTTAGGACGTATGTTTTCATATGAAAAAACCTCAGAGCAGTTAGCATATTTGAACAAACACCCTCTCTTTAATGCTAGCAGGGGACTATCTCCAATGAAGCTTTCAAGCTGATTACTTACTTTCTGTACTAGCCTGATTGAAGTAGAACCTACAGATATTTTCAAAATCCACCCTTATGTAGAGGGTTTTCACTGTCAAGTCCAAAGTTGTTTAGCATGGAGGTTTTACCAACTAACTCACAATTATTCATTAATTATGAAATTTATGAATTAAGAGCACTTTAACCTTATATGTGTACTGAAGAACAAGGTCAAACTGAACAGCTCTAATGCAAGTAAGGTTGGCAAATGCACTCTAAAAGATTCTTCAGAGCACAATCTCAGCATACAATTATGAGCTCCTATTTTCACACTCTGCATAGGCCTCTTTAAGAGAGAATGAGTTTCTCCCAAGCAACTTGTCATTACTGTGCTCCCACCATGTTCTGTTCTGCCATCACAATCAAACCAACCTATCCCAAAACCCTCTTCCTCATCTTTGAACTACACTGGAGTAGTCAAATACAAGCACAAACAGAACTTGTGAAAATGCTTGCTTTTCTTGTAATAATTCTAGAGTTCATTGCAAATATCCAATATTTGGTATGTTTTGGTCCCAAATACACAAACTTCGGTATGTTTTACACTGGAATTTTTTATGTACAAACTGACTGTAAGAGAAAGCCATCCCCAGTATCTGTGGACCCTTCAAGAACTGCACAGGAAAACAATGGTGTCCAAGGAGAGGGAGGGCAATCAGTGCTGCTCTGTCAACAACACTGCAATAGCTGGCGTTATGATATTTCCCTCAAAGCAAACAAGCTATTGAAATTTGTTTTGTTTTGGATCCCCAGTACAGAATTAATTGCTTGGGACAGTTTATCTATCTCTTAAGCCAAGCCTGCATGGGGACATTGAGAATGTTAAGGCAAATCAACTAAAGGTTTGACACCAATGTGCACACACTTAATTGTCTCGAAGCTGTGAGTAGATGCTCTAATTCAACAGCAAAGCTCCCAGTAGCTCCTTATTCAGTTAAACTAGATTGGTCTAAGACTAATTTACTCCTGAATTAAAGCAGTCCCCCAAGGACTCAGCACAACTCATTTTTGCATACTAACTTCATGCACTTAACCAATTTGCCTCAGCTCTTCCTGAGCTCCCCAAGCCCTATGGAGTTTTCAGCCCACAGCTGAAGGGAGCTTGGCTGCTTCATCTCCAATGCTGGGAACACCAAACCGAGTGTTTTCCTCAACACTTTACTTCTAGAACACAGAAAAAACACCCACATTTAAAGAAAATGCCTTGCATTGCTTAGCTGCTTCCCGCTCCAAGGTGACAATTCATTGGATTTGGAGTTGATAATTACCTTGCTCCTCTACACTCAGTCTTCAACTTTGTGGAAGCCAGCTCTTGAAAACTGGCATGTTCACACATACACAAAAAAAACAGGCACAGACAATGAAAATAATGCAGGCGGACACTAATTCCAAAGTGGGATATGAACTGTCACATCATCTTCTTTAGAGGCTTCAAATTGTGTTTAAGCCATGATCTACTGATACTGGTTTTGTTCCTCGTGATTTGGAAATCATATCACCATGTTCTATTGTTTCTCATCACAACCATTGCTGTGGTACCTTGGCACTCTCTGGGAATGAATCATATCCCATTAATTCAATACTATTTCAGTTCAATGCTAATCCTAAACTGGGGTTGATATTACTCAAAATATTCTAATAAAATTATAGAAAGGATTGATTCTTTTTAAAACAATTAGTTGCTTCCTTACTGTGAGAGCTCAGCCTGCCATTTTATTTAGGTCAAAATGCAAAGCACTTCTCAGACTATAAGCACCTAGGAGAAGTAAAGATGTTCTTCTTCCATTCAGGGTCATTAAAAGTTACCTGTATGGTGGCTGTACTTGGGGAATACTTTGTTTTGGCCTTACTGCATGGATGTACACATTTCAGTCATGCTTTGAGTGTACCTACACAGACACAATTGTGTACACGCTTGTAAAGACACTATCCCAAGGTACCTCATAAAAGTAAGTTCATGGACTGAGCTATCAGAATGATGAACTAGTGTTAGAAGCTCAACTGTACAGCATCTAGCTGAAAGGAGAGTTTAGAGGAATAAACAAATATATATAATGCCTGCCGTTTCCTTTCTCCAAAATAAAATCATTCATTATAAACAAACATCATCATCTTTAGAGACTTCAAATCCTATCAAAGCTATATTTACTGACACTGGGTTTTGTTCAGCACGATTTGGAAACTGCAGTCTTATCACCATGCTCTAACATTTCTCATCACAACCACTGTTGCAGTACCCCAGCACTTTCGGGAAATGAACCATATTCCATGGATTCAATCATAGATCTAACACTTTAAAACACCACTCAAGCCAGGCACCACCAGAATCCAGTGGGTAGTAGGCAACATGGGATGCACTGGAACATGGACTGTTCAAATTTGCATTTTCAATTCTAGATGTTTATGAAACAAAGTATCTAACCTCTCAGTGTCAATTAAAAAAAAAATCCCAATCCCAAAGGGATTAATAACAAAAATAAGTATGCAAATGGAGTGAAGCCCTCTGGACAATATTTTCATTGATTTGCTGGAGAGAAGGACCCCTAGTGTCCAGCTGGATTTTAGCCAGCTTGGAGTCTGGTGACTACACAGCATCCAGGATGAAAAAACAACCTAGCTTGTAAAATATTTCCTGCAAACACTTTCCCATCCTTCCTATTTGGAAATTGACTGATGAAATGAAAAAAAAAATATAAATACAGTTCTGCTTTCCTAAACTAATTAGTTCAAAATATAATCAAGGTATCATGTGATCACCTGGACTCTGAGGATTCATCATTACTGATGAACAGGAATATGCCTTGGCACAATAGTTTCACTGGTTGATTATGCACTGCAGACACCTATAGATAAACATCTCTATTTGTAAAAAATGAGCACCGTCTCTGAGAGCAGTTGCTGATGAGGCTTTAAAAGCAGCATAAAAAAATGTAATGCTAGAAGGATAAGGCTGCCCAGCCCTGTCATGTAGTAGCTTTGCTTTCTAAGGGGAATAAAAAATCTGCACGATTCCTTATGATCAGGAGTTTACCCATTGATTTAGATAATCATTCAAATGGCTAAACAGACCTCTAATTTGAAAATAAAAACCGACTGATGCAATCACAAACAAGTTCTGAAATTATGATTTATAAAAAAGAGGGGAAATCTTGTTCTAAGCCAAAACACACACACAGTTACCTTTTTCTAATCAGAGCATTCATTTCTCCTCATTATGATCTCACAAGCACATTAAAATCTTATTAACATTAATTACTTCTGAGCGTCTATGCATGAGCAGCGACAGGCTTGCGTGCGCTCGTGTGTGTGTGTATGTGTGTGTGTGTCTCTGGATCATATCTACATTTATATACCTTGCTGCACTTTGCTTATAAAACATGTGAAAATATTGCTGCTAACACCAATTAGCTAATTTCACACACACAGATAGTAAGCTGCTGTCTCACTGCACAGCTTATTATAGACCAGCAGACAGATGGACAGACAAACAGACGCAAAAAGCATCACGGCTCCTCCTAAATGCAAGATCTAAAATGCCTGGCACCCCCAGGAGTGCGAGTTTCATCCTCATAAGTCTGAGGGAACAAAATGACAAAAATAATAAAAAAATAATAATAAAAAAATAGGAGACAGCCAAATATCCTATTTTCTACACAGATGGGTTCAATGATGAAGTGATAGAGACAAAGAAAAAACTGGCAGGCAGACAAGCAGCAGGCGCACAGAGAGATAGACAGAGACAGATAAACAAAGCAACAGAGAAAGAGATGAAAGCATATTCATACATGTGAAATTGGGCTAAGCAATAGTAACTTCAGCCCACCAATAAGGTTAGGAAAGAAATGGCAGAGGCAAGAGTCATCATAAGCGTGACTTCACATGCAAAACCCTGACACTTTACAAAACTGTTTAGGGATTCTATTTATGCTGAGCCCACTAAATGCAGCAGTGCTGCTGGTGACACTCAGCTCCACCACAAACTCCAGAACAAACACAGGAATCTACACACCACTATGGAACCGTGCCTTCCTCCTCTTCCTCACCTTTTGTTTCCATCTAACTTAGATTCACCTCTATCCTACTTCTAAATCTCGTCCTCCTGAACTCTTCTCTCAGCCAGGGGATAAGATACAAATAACATCAGCATCGATCATTGTGCAAAAGCCATGTTTATCCATCACTGAGGAATCAGCTTCTCAACTGGCTCCTTTGCAGAACCCAGATGGACACTTGCTGGTCATTTTCCTCTAAGCAAATACCCATCTCTGCTTACATTCCACAACTCTGAAAAGAACTGCAACCCTGAACTGGAATTGAAACTTTCACTGACGTCAGTAGGATACAAGGCTTAGAAGTGTCAAAATTTGCCTTTCAGCCCTACTACCCTTTCTTCCACTTCTGTATTCTTCCACTGATGACATCATCAGGCAAAACATTATAAGGAGGGAAATTATTAAAGCCAAGGAAGATGGTTTCCTTATTGGGAATTTTTTTGAAATGAACATATCTTAATTTCTCATGGTAACATATGTGTTTGCGTTTTCCGCTCACTCCTCTCAGATCAAGAGAAGTTAAATATGGCAATAATTACTGTGTTATCCCCAGCCTTTTTTACCTAAAGGTTTCGGAGCATTTCACAAGCTGTTCATGAAACTTCAAGGCATGCAGAAGGTTCTCCCATCACTCTAGTTCACTGCTAGGGAACAGAAGAGCAGAGGTGAAGTACTCAGATCAGTACAAAAGTCTACAGCAGACAAAACATCCTTTTATTTATATTTTTCATATCTTCTCTTCTTGCACATGCCATATCTAAGGCCATTAAAAACAGCACCTGAATTTTTAAAAAAATAAATAAATTCAGTATCTGAAGATTGTACTCAGGATCCATGATTTGTACTAATCTCACTCATGATCTTCTCCTAATGCTGCTTTATGCAGAGGAACCCACTCCCATACAAACCCAGCACAGCTGCTGAGAAAACTACCAGGAATTCAGTCAAGCAAGTTAGGGACATATTGGGTGTATTCCAAACATCCAAATCAACTATGGTGCATTCTCAGCAAACCTGGTGATTCCAGGAAGCTTTGAAGCTCCTGAGCATGGGCATCATTACAGTTTTGCACAGTAGTGGTGAGCTTGGTGCACCTTCCCCGAGTTCTGCCCAGCTGGGTTTTACTGTGCACATGCAGCAGATCTGATTCCACTGCAGAGCAGGAACCATGGCATATGGCTCCTTCTGCCACAAGGAGCAGGTTCCTGACCTGCTGAGGCAGAAAACAAGGAAACAAATTGAACACCACTCCATTTGCTTGGCTTACTGTGCTTCTTTTGTTAAGGTTAAATATACAGGTGTTCAGAATAAGGATATAGAGAAGTAAAAGGTGTATAAAATAAACAAAGAACAATAAAGATTTGAAGCTTTACAGTTTCATGCATATGACAAAGTAGGCTTTTTCCTGCATATTTCCTAAAAATAGAGTATAGACCATTAAAATCTCTCTCAAATAATGCAGAATTACTTCCTCTGAGAGGAGGCAAGATTCTCTCTGACAAGGCAAGAAGCCTCAACAGTTCTGGTTAAAAGAGGTTCACCCAGAAGTTCAGCTCATTTGCTCCGGCTTTCCAGGAAGTCTGGGGAAATCCATGGCCTGTCATTCCTCCAGATTCCAAACTCTCCACTGTGTTCTCACCTCACTGACCTTTAGGCACGTTGAAACTTAAGAAAACTTGACAGCCAAGCAAAATTTCCCCCTAAACACATCAGTGATCCTCATCAAAAAACACACAAAGATATGAGTTCAATAAAATGGTTAAGAAGTAAGGATCCTCTAGATTTGCTGACTTAATACCTACATAGTTGTTGACTCTATAACCCATCTTTCCCCCAAACCCATATAGATACATAAGGGATCATGGCACACAGAAGTAAAAATGGTGTATCCTATAAAGCACTGTTCTGGCATTTTTGAAGATTATCTGGATCCCAATTAAATATGGTAAATGTTGTACCTCAGTAAGTTAAAAACCAAATCTAGAAACTGATTTATTAAAGTAAATGCATACCACTGAAGGTGTTTAATGACAGAAAAAAGCTAACAGTTTTTATTACTACAACAGCATGTAGAGGCAACTGCGCAGTAGGGAACCTTTGTAGAATATTCCCATATCTGAATTTTGCATGTAAAGTGAACACAAGTATCTTAAAGACTAAGAGGACTCAAATACAATTGACTTGAGGATCTTTCAAAGGACCAGTGCTTATCAGCAGAAGTAATCTGAGAGACCATTCAATCTAAAAAAATGGTCACATATGTATGAAAGGGCAACAGGGGAAAGACATCTACTAAGGGATGTAGAAGGGGGAAAGTTATTTACAGCCTTTCCTATACAAAGAAGCTTGATTTGCCTTTCTCAGGTGGGAAATATCCCAGTAAACCTGGTCTCCAGCTGTTCTATTCATCTACTTTGTGAACCTTACTGTGTTGTGTCTGCCAAAAGTTCCAGAAGGCTGAGACAGTATGAGAGAACTTAATAGGTGCCCTTGGGATCCAGACCAGCCCCGAGATCCAAACCCCTTTGAGTCCTTTTGGAGGTTAATAAGACAAGGTTTAACTGACTCTATCCTGGCTCTTATAAGCTTCTTGGGGATTACTGAAATTGGAAATTGCATATGAAAAAGCTGGTTCATCCCGTTTTTAGGAGGGACATTCATCCAATTTGCCCTTTGACAAATGTGAGACATGCCTGAGGAGTGTTCTTTTTTATAGTCTCGCAAATAAATCCAGTGACGGTGAATCCGTATGTCTCTGATAAAGGCAAAACCTTATTGTGCATTCCAGCTTTTTCTTTTGTAAACATACTACACTATATGAATTTGGCTCTCAAGGAAGAAAGTATTAATTGTGCTGGCTAATAAAACTTTCTGTTGCTGTCCTTCCAATCTGGTCTTCTAAGCATCAACAGACATTAAAACCGGCTCTTGGGAAGTGAAAAAATATCAGAGAGCGGTACAAACCCAAAACTTGTTTGCAAGTTTTCAAGAACTGAGATCTCAAGATCTTGAGAACCTCATTCTCAAGGAACAAGAAGTTAAATGCAGCTATTCCTTGTACAGTTCTCAGGTTGAATATACAAGCAACTCAGTTAAGAGAGTAATTACAGAAAATAAGCAAATAAAACATCAAAAATGTTTTTTTTTCTTAAAAAATTCTGCTGTTAAAGACTTTGTTGACATGTTGGTGTATTAAATGTAATACATTTATGTATTTGTATTTGGCCTCATGCATTTGGCCTCAATATTCAGTTACTGTAGAGTCTTTGTATCTCATTTTGGAAGTAGAAATAAGACTTTAATGGCAAAGAAGTTGCATATGTGTTACAATACCACAATGATGATTAAAAAAAAAATAAAAAAAGAAGAAATCTAACAGTCTTTAACATAGCCAAGAATCATCTGAGCTTCCTTTGTCCATGGAACATGGTCTTTACTTTTCCAACTCCCATCTGCATGTACAATACACTGAGGAAGGAAGAAAGAAAGGCCTCACTTCCTTCTTCTCTCTATGCCTCGATTGTTTCTGATTAAAAAATGGAAATAATAATGTTGATTCAGCTACTGAAATTAGGCAAAACTAAATTAGCTACTTTCATTAAACACTGTAAAATATTTGAATAAGTTTCTTCAGAAATGCAAAGTGCTATTTATCTATATCAGCAGCTATCTATGGCTAAACTGTCCTAGAACCTTTTGTGAGCATTCTCTCCTCCTGCTGAACTCAGCTGATAATTGTTCTTTGTTTTGAAGGACATGTGTAACTCCTTTATCTAAAAAAGCCTGGGAAATATTTAGACAGAACTGGCACATCACTTTTTTGGTTAATGAGAACAAAGCAAACCAAAACAACATCAACAACGACAAAAAGAAATCACACAGGGTCTCAGGATTAAACCTATGCAGATGATAAAAAAAGGCATCATTTTGAATGCTAAATTTTTTGCTGCCTTTGCCTGAGCATTATGAGAATAATCACCAACACCTCATAAAAGCAAACCATTTCATCAAGTGCATAAGGTGAGATTTCAAGGAGAGATCTGGAAGAATCTTATTAATACACCTATGTATCCTGCCACAAGGGAGACCGTATCTAACACAGCAGAAATGAGGTCAAATGCAGCAGCACTGTCCTAAAGAAAACTGTCTCCTGGTCACAAATCACTTGTGGAGTACCATGCATCATCTTTAGTGCTTCAGACACATGCCAGCTGCAGCCAGTAGGGAGAAATACAAAGCTAAATTCAGCTTTTGGTTCAAGGCTGGTTCCTCTAAATTTCATGGAATTGGTCCACTTTTACAGAAATGCAACTTAGGGCAAAATACAACCCATAAACATTTTAGCAGATACACAGACATTCAGAAATTTCACATGGAACCTCTTATCCTAAGAGTACAGTCCTCGGAAGAGGATTACTCTATGATGATTATTCCAGCCCACTGCTCATACGGAAAAAGGAAAGGGCTGTGGCCTTGTCCCACAGCCTCTCTGCTCCTACTCATACAGAACCCTGCTGCTAAAATTTTCTCCCTCTCTTGCCAGTGGGACCTAAGTTAGCCCCTCTTTTTGCATGAAGTTCAGACTTTTTGTCCTCATTTTCTTTGAACAGCTCTGCCCCCTGCCTGCATGTCAGCTTTTATTTCTTCTAGCTGCTCACATTCTTCACAAACCTCTTTCCTAAATGCTCCATTTGTATCCTTCTACCACACTGAAGCCAATGTTCCATAGTAACATTACTCCAGACTCTAATAACTCTTTAAAACAGCCTACAGTCTATTAAACCGTGTTCCTGCACAAGCAGACTTCACCAAGAAATTCCAGAAAAGTTCATTTTAACTCATTTACTTTTTGCTTTCAACCTTTTTTTACCTGCAAAAGATACAGAATGAAAATTAAATAAATTCTGGTAGCAGAATAAATTATCACAGGGCTGGATATGGATGTGATCTACACAAGAGGGTTCTCACTCCAGCATAGAGACAGTTTTAACTGGGATAGCTCAATTATTAATAGGAGTTTGGTCAAGACAACCTAGGGCTGAATGCTGTGAAATTACATGGCTCAAAAAACATGCTAATTCACCTGAGATGCAACATAATACAGCCTCCATGAGCAGGGCAGAACAGTTTTACTGTCATCCAAACTACCTAAGTAAACACTAGCTCTTAACCTCCATGAGGTAAAAACCTTTCCAAAAAGAAAACAAAAACCCAACCAAAACCCAAACCCCAAGACTTCAGGTGTCAGTTCTAGTCTGACATGCCAGAGAAAGACCACAAGTATTCAAAAACTTCATGGGGAGGCTAAAGGAAAGCCATTAGAGTAAAGAAAGAAGTTGCAATGCATTTCAGGGTGATAACAAGACACAAACTCAAGAGGGAAGTATAAAACTTGCTAGTACAGCTACAGCTAACACCCTTCTACCTGCTTGCAGAAACTGACAAACGTTATTATCTCTATCCTGAAGAAAAGTACCTGAGACACTAGGAATTAACTGACTGATTGAAAATAACACAGAAAACTAGAAACAAACGGTGAATCCTGCTTCCCTAATGCACAGCTTATCCTCATACAGCATACAGCAGCGACTGCACTGCAATCTGATTAAAACTTCTGATACTGCACTATGACTCCGTGCTCACAAAAATATTTAAGATCCTTGTAAACACATTGGGGAAAAAAAAAAAAAGTTTGTCTACCAAAGTATTAAGAAAGGCTTGGATTGGGATCTATTCCCCTGTAAAAAGGGACTCAGAGACTAGCAGAAAAAGCAAGTTAATTCGAGAATCCAGAAATGCTCATCACTAGGGAAAAATAACTGAGCTTTCTCTTGTCCGACACAAAGTTGTGCATAACTGACTGTACTGCAAAAAGCACAACTGGTTTTTAATCTCATTCAGGAGCAGCTGCTTTCACAGCAGTGAAATGTTTCAGGATGAGCCTAACTAACTAGGTGGATAAATGGTTTGAGGTTCGTATAGCCAAGAAGGAACCATCTCTTTTAGGATATATCACCATCTTAAAAACACCTTTTCTATCCAACTGGAGCAAGCTTTGAATCTTTCCAAACTTGGCCTGGAGAGGAAAATAAAAGCAGCACTTTCATGAAATGCTGGAAATTACAAAACAGGGCTTGGATTTCAAACAGTCCACCAGGACAGGCTGGGCGTTCATGTTGCTTCTAATCACTTGTATTAGTTTAGCACCAGCAAAAGGTGCCAGATTTGTAGCCCCAGGCGCTGTACTCTCTATTCATCCCCAGAGCAGGTACAGCAGGATGGCAGGCTGTCACAGAGATGCCAAGCCCTGCTACAATTCCTCCCATCCAGGGACCTGGTGAGAGAAGGGTGATGAGGTCTCAGTGCTGTGAGTGCCCACACGGGGGCCAGGGCCCTGCACTACGATTCAGAAGGACAGGATCCCAAACTGCAGGGCGTGTGAAAGGGAAATAAAGGAGCGTCAGTCTACAAGCATCATCCGAGACACTGAGATAGAAGGACCAGGGATCTTCTTCTTTGCCTTACATTCTAGATGTCTCAAAATGAATGAATACTTGAGAGAGCAACGAGGCCAGAGAGAGTCAATGTACTAAGAACAAATGAGATTTATACGTGGCTTGAGTCACTCCAGACAATTAGCTACCCACCAGGCTGTTTGGTTTATTGTCCCTACCGGATAAAGATTTAATAAGCAGTCACCTAGATGGGAAACATGAGACTTGCAGAAAGGAAACTTTTCATTACTCTACATGGAAAACTTGAGCCCAGTCCTGCAACAGCTCGGCACAGCTGATTCCCACTGGTGTGTCAACGGCTGCAAGATGAAGCTCTTTTTCATGACAGTCCACATAGGTGGAAAATATGGGAAACACAAGACCATCTATTACTGAATAATTACTATGTCAGAAATCTTCCACCCAAATATTCTATGGAAATTAATACAGCTTTTTTCAGTTTTTTTTTCTCTCCAGTACTCAATCTTACTCAGGACTCAGACATTTTTTCATAGCATAAAAGCACAAAATGCTGGATTTTAAAAACTTATCTACTGGGGAAATATGCTGTGTAGGGAATATATTAAACAATTCAGTCTATGTTTGGAAAAGAAATACAGATTCATCACAACGAGGAAGGATGTTCAAGAGCATCCTGAAAAAACAGCTGGTATTCAAGCCAAAGGACAGGATGAAGTGGGCACAACAGTATAAAGCTGACAAGCAGATTTAACTGACAGTGACAGAAAGAATTGGAAGCTGCCAAAGCCTAAACTACATTAGGGCTTCTTCAGATAGTCCATACACTAAAATTGAAACTAAAAGTATCAATGAGAACATTTGATAAAAGGTTCAGATGGGAAATATCCTAGAAGCAGGCACAGCAAAACAGAAAATACAAACTTTGGGAAATCATAGGAAAAGGAACCAAATGTAAGACCGGGGAAAAAAAAGTGAATTACAGATTGAACATTTCATGACCTCTCAGTAGTCATGCCTGCTATCCAAGGCTTTAACACTCTTCATCAGAAGACTTATTTTGCTGTTACTACTGGTCGTTGCAAGAGAGCTCAAAGCCATTCATTTGGCACAATTTTTGTCAGGCAGTGCCCCAGAGGGTGTGGCCCGGTCTCCTGGGAATAGCATTTGTTAGTTTTAGAGAACCAGCAGAGGGAGCACATCAGCAATTAAACATGGTTTTCTTGTGTTTGTGCCTAAACAATGAGATTTTTTTGGTTGGCTTTTTTGTTGTTGTTTTGTTTTTATTCTCAGCATTCCTCTGTCACTAATGCCTGTGACTCACTTAGCTCTCAGATTGCTGGGAGTTTAGGAGCCAGAGCCACAGAGAATAGTAGGCTCCACATCCAACCCAGATAAAAGGACAGCAGACACAAGCTTTTACCTAGTTGTCTTTCTTCACTTTCTCCTGATGTCAACCTCCATCTTACACATTCCTGATATCCTGCCCATGAAATCTTGTACTGCCACATGACAATTTACTTTCACATTCCTGTACTGTGACCACTAACTTTCTAGTCAGAAAGAGAAGTATAGGGATCTCTAGGGAGGAAATAGAAATCAATAATTAACTTTCAGTCAGCTGAAAGGACAACTCTGAAGTCTGTAACAAAACTTTCTCAGTCCTACTTTTGTATCCTCAAGGGATTCATCATACAGCTATTGATGATCTTAGAAGTAAGATATTAGAAAGCTTGTCTTTTAGCTGAGAAGGGAAAAAAAAAAAAAAAAAAGGAAATTCAGTAATTCCCATGCTCCGAATCAAAAGACACACTATATTTGCTTAGATTTTTAGCTCCACCATAACCTCAAGATAAATTCATTCTGAAAGTGTAAGATTAAGAGGTCATCTATGGGTGTAACTTAAAGAATGGCACCGTGTCTGTCTGTGAAGGATTTCCCATTGGTGCTCTGCAGAGAGTTGGAAGCACTGCCTATTCACGTTTCCTTTCTTCTTTGCTGTAGTTACCAACTGGTTTTAATTCAGACTTTCATAACCACTGGTTTGATAGTAGCTCAAAGATTCTGGAAGACTTTACACGTTCTGGTTCACCTTTGGTACTGTCATTTACACTTGTGCAAACTGGACATAAAATTTTGCCTAGTGATCTGTGTCCACCCACTGCAGAAAAGTACAAGAACTATGACACGAGGTATTGAAGAAGGAAGTCCTACGGACTGCCAGGGTTTGATTAGGTAGGACTAGTTTGTGTTAGAGTCCCTATCTGCCACGAAAGATCTTGAGCAGCAGTGCCTGAGAACAGCAAGTACAGCACAAGCTGCAAATCCATCCTCCATGAGGCTGGCAGAGCAGATTCTCACTGATGGGATGAGGCCATTCTTGGCATGAAGGGATTTCAGCTTTTGTTCTGGACTAGTCCATGGCCTTTCCTCCCATAGTGCCACCTAGTGCCAACTCAGCCAGCAGCTTGCTTCTCTGGGAGGTGGACATCTGCTCCCTCAAACAACCTGGGACCCTACCTGCTCATTTCACCAAAGCCAACAGCCAGCTGTGAGAAGAACCATGGTTTTTTTCTTTAAAGACAGCTTTATCCCATTAGCCTAATTCCCCATTCCTGTATTCTATCTACTTCAAGATACACTCTTCCCTGCACATGGTAAAAGCTGAACTTCTTTCCTCTTGCAAACCTTAGGGATGTATAGGAACCTGCCCCATGGCACCGGCAGCCCTGGCTGCACCAGCACCTATGGAAGAGGAGGTGGCACATGGCCCTGTGCCTCTGGTGACCATTTTACAAGGCGCATCTGCAAATGGAACTCCTGCCAGTGCTGGGCGGTCAAAATGCCGTCATAGCACATGATGGTGCTGGAGGATTAAGTACAGAAGTGTAAGAAAACATGAAAGACATAAGCAGTAGTCATTCTGAAATGACTCCGGAGAATTGGATCCGTGCCGTTAGAACTAAACATTAACTTTTATAATAAATACCAACCGAGAATATAGTCAGCACTATCAAAGGAAAAACCACCTGGACAAAAGCCTTCACCTTTATTTACTCCTCACTGAAAGTTTAATACATCTGTGAAAATCTCTTCAAGTTAAAATGCTACAGATCTTACATAAGCATCTCAAAATTTGGTGTACGGTCAAACACTACTTTTCACCAAAAGAAAACTGGCATTGATAAATTATTAAAAAGCCAAGTTATTTTTCACAGTTGATACTGTTTGTTTACTTTGTAAAATTTTCTTGGACCAAGCTAACAAGAACAGTGAAGTCCGTTTCACTGTGATTTGCCATCATTTCCCCTCTGCACCACAGTGTGAATGTCAGACTCTTGAGAGGGAAAAAGTTACTCTTTAACAGTAACTATTTTCAGTGCATTGTTTCAGTTAATAAAAAAAAAAAAAAAAAGACTTTTATAAAGGATTTCGATTTTCTAAAAGTTTTGTTAAAAGAAATATAAGTAACTTGAAGTTAAATTTCAGTCTTTAAATTTCCATTAACATTTATGAATCTCTTTTAGCAGAAGCTCTTTACCATACAGATTGCAGCTTAAAGAAGTCCTATAAAAACACACTGGAGTGAAACCAACTGAAATCTATAAGGCCACAGCATGCCATCAATTTCTAAACAGAACTTCTATTCAAATTATTCTGCTTAAAATCTCACACGGTTGTCAAAAATGAGCAAGGTTTTCTTGAAACTATTTAAGTAACAGTTTATCTAAGACTGTAATCTCTCTTGTATGGGATTTGTAAACCATCCTACAGAATTCTCTAGCAGGGGACACTATTCTCTATTTACATCAAAGTTTTATATAAATAATATTACAATTTTTTTTTAATTCTGCAGCTGTTTTCCCTTATGAATAAGCTGGGCCTATGAAGAAAATGTGAAAATAGGAAAACTGTGAGTAATATTTATAATAATGATATATTCAACTCAGGAAATTGCTACAACTGTCTTTATCAAAATAAACAAAATAGATATTTTTTCCCCTTTTAAGAGAAAAACAACATCCTCCACTATTAAAAATAATTTGACTTGGTATTTGTTTGGTATTTGGATTTAACTGTCATATATCCCATTTTTGGTCCTGTTTAAAAAAAAAAAAAAAAAAACAAACCAAAAACAACAAAACAACAAAATCCTAGCACAAAAACCTACACACAAAAACCCCCAACAGCACTGCCTCTCGTCTCCCAGGAGTGAGAGCGGCACATACACACGCCATTCAGCCCAAAATTGCTCTAGCTACAGGGCATGGCAAGGCATGAAATAACTGCTCCAGAGCACTTCCTCGTGTGGGTGTGTTAGATAACTGTCTGCTCCAACACTAAAATAAAGCGCGGTGACCCAAGGGGCAGCGCCAGCCCTGCCCCGCACAGCTGCCCAGGCTGCGGGCAGGACACCCCGAGCACCCCGCGCCAGCAAACCTGGCCCTACCTCCCTGGCACACGGCTTTGGCATTCCCCGGGCTCCAGCTACATCACCATATGCCGGATTTAAGTTTACTCAGGCACACTTTACCCTTTGCTGCTCTATCCAGATTGCAAACGGACTTTGTGCTATTGAAAGAGCTAAAATTTGTTTTGTTTGGGTTTTTTGTTTGTTTGTTTTTTGTTTGGTTTGGTTTGGTTTCTCTTTTTTTTTTTTTTTTTTTGATAGAATATAGTTGGGGCTCAAGGAAAATTACATCCTCCTAGTGAAAAAGGTTTTACTATTAGAAGGAAATCTTACCAGATTTTTCTTACCAGAAAAATGTTTCTGCTACTGTGACTCTCCTTCTCTGCTTGAATTCTTCTTGCCTGGAGTTTTCATAAAATCAAGAGGTATCTTGTAGTCATTTTTAAAGTTTTTCCAAAATGTTCACATGAGCCTGGGCTTCTGCTAAAACTACATGCACAAGGACCTGAGGACAGGTCTGTGTGCTCTCCTACACAAAACCTGGGCTGTTGAGGAACATACACCTGCACTGGTGGAGGAGAAAATGACAGGTGCCTGAAAACCCCTGACCCATCCCACCACGAGCAGGACGGCTGCGAACACTCCTGCTGCCTCACTCCAGGCTGACACCATCTACAGGCATCAGCAATCCACCTTTAAGACCCCTACATTTTTTTGGCATAACTTCAGCACCCCCTCTACAACCAATCTGAGTTTCAAAGCCTGAGATTCAAACTTTAAGAGAGGAAATACCTTGCTACAGTTAACAGGTCATTTACAGCAACAAACACATTTTAAATCTATCAACAAAATATTCATTTAGAAGTTTGAATAAAAATTAGGAGGAAAAAATTAGTAAACAATAAATGTTACTCCCTAGCTAAGAGATGAGCCACCAGATTTTGGCACACTGATATATAAAACCTTGAAAAGTTTCACTCATGTTCTGGAAAAGCTGCTAATAAAATGGAGCAAGTAGTTTCTGTAGTTAAAATGCCAGTGAATAGATCTCCTGCTTTGGATTTCAATTAACTTAGTTTGTTCAGCGAGGAGGCACTTCTGTAGAAATGGGGACTCGTAAGTTAAAGGACAGCTAAAAAAACCACCAAACAACAGCAAAAAAAAAAAAACAACTGTTGGCAGCAAAAGTTCTTTCTGGTTGCAAAATAATGGATTTTTAAGAAACATTTCAAAGGATTTGAAGGTTTTGGAGAATCTCCTAGGCAGTCTCAGGTGGGTTAGGAATATTGCATTATGGACTTCTTTGTGCTAAAAGGAAGGCCTAATGCATGTTTTTAAGAAGTCCGCCTCTTGCTATTAAATAAATAATTTTCTATTAAAAAAGGTGATTGTTACTGCTCAGAGATCTCCAGTGATCAGCGTCCATTTTATATAATTACTTAGGATTCTCCAGAGCACTTTATGTAACAAACTTCCACTATCCCGTCTCTTTTTTCTTTTTTTTTCTTTTTTTTTTCTTTTTTTTGTTACCAGCAGAGTAGCAGTTTTACTCTCCAAAAGAAATGACAAGAGCTCAGATAAAAAGACCATTTTAAATGGATCAGTTTAAGCAGTCTTTAGAACCCATGATAAATCTGGACTCCAAAAACTCGACAATGCTAAATGGGCTATGAAATGCATCACAAATCCCTCCCCAGAAAAAAAAAAAAAAAAAAAGAAAAAAAAAGGAAGTAAAAAAAAATCAATTCAGAGAAAAGCTTAGATGTTTGAAAATACAAATAAGCAGCATATTTGTAGAATGAAAATGGTAAATAAATAGTTACTATTTCTGGACAAAATGGCTCGATAGATTTCATAATTTGCCACCACTGTAAAAAATATCTATTCCCTTCCCCCCTCCCTTCCCCGTCAGTACACACGGAAACACAAGCATAACCATGCATAAAGTGGGAGGGTGGGGGGCAGCCAAGGATACAAACTCCCTCTTAGAAAGTTTGAATTCTTATTAACCCAGTGATGCCTCCATAATGTTACATTAGATCAGCAACATAAAAGTTAGAATATATGTCTCCTTTCTTCCTAGCAAAGGAAACTGCAAAAACACTAATAATGAAAAATAGATGTTAAAAATATCCAGGAGGAAAAAGTACATGTACAATAACCAAAATTAACCCACACTGCCCCCAAACCAAAACAAATAAACAGCAAAATCTCTGAATAAAAATCCTGTCAGGAAGAGTGAAACCTGCCTTCTCTTTTTTTGCTTTTATTTACTGTATGCCAAGCATGGACTTTAAACTTACAGTGTGCATATATATAGAAAACAAAGAACGAGAGTCACCGTTAACCCTGGTCACCGGCATTACAGTTAAAAGTCATTGGCAAATACTAATAAACCCCCATTTAGCAGTAAATAAGGAAAACATGATATATGGATGGACAGATGGAACTGCATAAACAGAAAAGAAAAAGCAGAGAGACCCACAAACATACGGAGAGAGCTGTTCTAAAAGAGTGAAAGATATTGATTTACTTGGAACTAGTGTTAGAAAACAAACGTATTTGTTTCCTTCATGATTAAAAAAAAAAGTAATTAAAGTGAATCATAAGGGGGCACACCCTTAAATAAGTCGGGGGGGGGGGGGGACATTTGTAGAGGGTAAGGCCTTCTATAGATGGTCCGAATTTTAAGCTAGCAAATAGGTCTGGCAAACTTACATCTCTAAATTAAAAATCGAGGGGGGGCGGGGGGGGGGGGGAATAAAGAACTGGTGGTGATTTAAGGAGAGTAGAGGCTTTATTCTTTTATGTTTTATAAAAGTTGACTGGCCTACCTTGTTCCCCAGTCCTCAGTTTGTCTCCTCATAGTCGCTGTCTCCCTGGAAGTACAGTGTGAGTGGTAATGACTGCCTGCCTCCCTAATGAGTCCATTTTCCTGCTCTTGATGTTGTGTATATACACACACTGCAACCTACCTTCCAAACCACAGAGACGGGAAAGGGAGAGCGAGCGAGAGAGAGCGAGCGAGAGCGAGCGAGAGTGCGAGAGCCGGGGAGAGCGAGAGGAGAGAGAGAAAGGCGCACACAGAGCAGACAAAGCCCTCCTCCCAGACAGCAGACAACCCTCCTTCCCCGGCTCGCAAAACACAACTCGCCCAATGCAGCAACAGGTTCAATGCTGCCAGGCTGAGCCGCCGGAGCTGAGGTACGCCGCGCTGAGCAGGATCGCTGGCAAATAAACACTTGGCTGCCGGCTGGCTCCACCTTTCTTATTTATGTTACAGGATGTTGGAATGCATTGTTTCAGACAGTCCATATGATTATCATAAATACATTTTTTTGTGCGTATTAGCATGGAGCGCCGAAACGTATCAGCCATTCTGCTCCGTAACCTTATAGCTCTAACACATGCAGGGAAGGTGTAAACATATCTCTTTTGACAGGCAGACTACACAAAGCCCACTGATGATTTTAAAGTCATGAGATCTTTCAAGAAAGACGCTCCTGGAGATAGGTTTCCCCAGACAATAGGGGAGCAGGGAAAATTGATCTTGATGAGGAAGAAGTCTTCCTAAGAGACTGCTCGGTAAACAATTGAAAAAAAGAGGGCTATTCTCCCCAGCATTCCCTCCTTTCAAAAAATATATATTGGGAAGCTTCTGTCCCTACAGCTATAATAATGTGCTGTGCTTATGTCTGAACAGGTGCAATGCATATAGTACATGGTGTTACAAGGACAGAAATAAATCTCTCAAGTAAAAAAAACATTTTCCCAGTTGCAAACAGGCCAAGGTTATTTAAAATACAGGTCTAATCTGAAGAATGTTCTCCCCACTCCCTATATATTTTTGCTAGGGGGAGGTGAGGGGATGGACGGGTGGTAGAAGGTGAGAAGGAGAAGCAAAGATGGGAGAAACAATACATGTAACCAGTTACTATATTTTTATTTTTATAATATTCTGTCACATCTGAAGAAGATGTATGCTGCTTCTAAAATAATTTTCACTCAGCTCTGCTTCTCATCACGTGTAAACTTATGCTGTCACAAAAATTCTATTTATTTTAATGACAACTACAGACATGTCAAAGTAGGAAGACCGGGGAAAAAACATTTTGCACCTGTGTTTCATCCTTGGCAACGGTTCTTCAAGAGCTTTATCCATAGGGTGTTTTTTAGATGGAGATATTAAGTAAACAAAAAAAAAAAATTAAGTGATATTGCCAAGGTTATGTTGTAAATCAGTAGAAAAACAGATGAGAACTCACATCTCCTGAAGCAAAACAGACTTTTCCTGGAGTAACTCATACCCACCTAAAAGTTAAGTATCCTGTCTAAGCCAGTTGTGTAGGCTCCCTCTATTGTCAGTGGAGAGACAGGCACCTCCCAAATGCAATTCCTCCCAGCTTTCTCTGTCTCCCCACTAAAGAGGGAGCCTACACAACTAGATTAGGCTAAGCAGCTAGCTTGTAGTTAGCTAAATTAAGTAAAATTAATCTCACTTTTGATCTAAAGCTCTATTACAACATCCTGCTTCCCAAAATACATTTTTATTATCACATTTATTATTAGGCAATATATGCCTAAATTGTAGTGATGGAAGAGGGATAGCCTGCTGAGTAAAAGAGACAGGTAAACTCCCTAGATTCATGGATTTGTACCCTCAGGCTGGCTGGATATTCATGATTCACAGAGTCTTTATAATATTAACCGGCCTGGTGACTGGTGAATTTGATTAGCTTTGTTCACTGGTACACATTTTTGTATTTCACTTATAAACATTCTGGTTTTATCCAGATGTACAGTAAATACAGAAAATTTAAGTAATATATTTCAAAAGGTTAATTTTCATTAGTTTTTTCATCAAAACACAGCCTCTCTTACCTTAGGGTAAAATATCAAGAGTAAAAAGCTCTAATAGATGACTTAAGTTAACTCCTTGTGTAATATTTAGCTACGTACACACCTGGCATATGTAGAGGCAGCTCTCCAAGTTACTCTAAATAGATATTACAAAAATTTAGTAATATTGCATATTTTCTTCTCTGGACTTTATGACCATAATCACCTTATTGAAGGGTATGTAAGGTCAGGAAAGCAGAAGGGGCATTTGTAGACTTTGCTTCTAACTGTGGTAACTCGATCTGGCTGTGTAAGTACCAATTGAGCAGTCATTGCCTCAGTTTTTCCATCTGTAAAACAGACTCAACTGTAGCTCCATGAGTAGATGGTACTGTAAATATGTGAAGAGTCTTCCCATCTCGGCCTGGCATCTCTCAGAGTTTTACAATGGCAAATATTATGGGAAAAAAAATAAATACTTTGTCAATGGGACTTGTATCAAAGCAAGCTGATGAAAATCACAAGTTTTCATATCCTTATATTCAGTACAAATAGTGGGAATAGTCTCTGAAATTTAACGTTTAAAAACCAGGTCTACACCAAAATGAAGATATCAGATGTGAGAAGTTCTTAGCAGCCTGGAATATTTGACCCCAAACTAACATTATTTCTTTTGTCCTAGCAATCTTATAAATACCTGAAGAAATATTTAAAATGTACCAACTGTGCATAAAAAACCAGACTTGAATCCTTCAAATTTAAGTCATTTGGATTGGAAACTGTGTACTGAGTCAGAAACTCTAAAGTTTGAAAAATGTTCAGATTTGCATTTGATCCAGATCCAAAACCTGTAAGTTGGAAGGTACCTAGGTCCTTAACTTTTCTCTAACTTTCTAGAGATGTCATATATGCATCTGAACCAGGGTAACAGGCCAAACTTCCTCATGTTTTGAGGAATTCTGAATCTCAGTAAGAACACTAGAACTGAGCCCAGTGCCTCTCACTTACGACAATGCTTAGACCCAAACTTCAGCCCAAAGCCACCCCTTCCAAAGTCGCATGGTTTTTGTGTACTCACAGAACTATAGAACTAAACCAAACACTTTCAAACCTCAAGATTGTTGGAAAGCAAATATGCAGTAGATTCCAACTTAAGCTAGTTTTGACCTTTAATCAGAAATTAATTGAATTAATCTTAATAAAATCCAAATATATGTTTGACCTGAATGAAAAAACCCACAAGATGTGATTTGCACTACTGGTTCCTTGCCTGGAAGTCTTTCTTAGACTTAGATCCTAACCATCAATGGTTCAATTCTGGGTTGTCTTATTAATCATTTAGTCCATCTAAGACATTTTTAAAAATCCTGAGTGGTGCGATTTGAATGGAGAATCCTGATTTAATGTTTTGTCAACATAAAACTGCCCTTTTTCTTGCTTTAAAATGCTCAATGAAAGCTTGTTCACCACCACACCACACTCCTGTGGGCCTGCCATTCCTCCTCTCCATTACCTGAGGAGGTCAATGGCTATGCACTTGGATCATTTGCAAGAAGAGGAAGAAGGACGTGTTGCTGCTGGCAGCTTTCAGCTCGGTCACAGGGCTGGACACAGACCTGCTGTGTGACTGTGAGGACCTGCATGGCAGTCACACGGCCTGGCCATGCAGCAAACAGGCAAGCAAGCCCTTGGCATGTGCCAGGATCGTACATCTCCCATGACACAGACACCAAATTTTGGTTAGGCCATACATGGTGTCACCCCACGAGAAAGAGGCTGGAACAGAGGACTCCTGGCTGGCTTAGTAAAATGCTGCACTATCCATCCTGAATGCAAGAACAAGCAATGCTGGTCTACCTGGTAAATGATACTCCTGCGGTTTTTTTTTTCTGCAAACTTGTCTTCTCAGTCCAGAGTTAGTTTCTAGCAACGTCATTAGGGAGGCAAAAGAGCCCTAACCCCTCTAGCAAAGCCTCCAAAAGAATGAAAAAAATACTAGCACCATAAAGGCACATGAAAGAGTGGTGTGTTTGGTGCAGCTGGAGCACCCATCTCCAGTTCTGCCAGAGAGCTACTGAGCCCTGATTTTCAGTAGTAAGGGGAAGTTAGGGAAAACCAAAGTGCCCACCAGAACTGTGAAAGATTCTATTACAAATGACAAGATTCTGGATGATGGTTTGAGAAGGAAGGAATGTACTTCAGTGCCAAATAACGTATTCTAGACTGCTCTAGTTTTTCCTCTCCACTTTATGTCTCCAGGCGCACCAACATACTAAGTTTAGACATATCTTGTTGGCAGCCAAAACTGGAAAAGGAGTCACGGCATCATGTAAACATGTCTGAGGATAAGAGGTACTTCCTTCAGGAAAAAAAAAAAAAAAAAAAAAAAAAATTAGCTTCATAGCAGATACCTAAGGGTTGATTTTCAAGTGCTGAAGAAATTTAAGTAAGACTGACTCCATAAACTGGTTGGGTACCTTGCCTATCCCTATGATGGGCTAAAACACTGGTTTTGATGTACTTCACATTTTTGCTATGTGACATTTCCATTAAAACCTTCAGGGAGCTCTGCATTACCAGAATCCCAAGAACTGTTCCTAGAAACCAGGCTGGTTTAACACCATACTGCTGTTAAAAATCCCAGGCAAGCTTCCATGACAGCTCTGTTTCAGATGGTATAGGCAGGACCTAGAAGGAGTCACAGCAACATGTCTGAACTTGATTGCTTCCACTCCGTCCCCTTAATCATGTCCACGGGTCTCTGAGACTCCCCTGGTGTATCACACCACCTTGTTGCCAGCCCAACAGGATTGGTGATTCACATGTCTCTACTGGTGTCCTGCAGCGTCTCTGCAACTTTGTGCAAATGTAATGAGAGAGATGCCAATTAAAAAAGCTCAAGAGTCCTGCAGTGTGGCAGGCTGATTCAAATTAGATACCTGTATGAAGCGATTAAAAATAGGTTTTTTAAACCTGAAGATAACAGGAGGACAATATGTTTGATTTACATCAGCAGGGGCCAACGAAAAACTTAGAAGGACCACACAAAGCTCTTTATTCCTGCAGATTTACTGGTGATGATGCTGAGGACAGGAAAGGGGAAATACAGTGCACTTCTGGTGCCTTTCAATATGCAAAGAATGTCAATTGTTCTCCCATCTCAGCAGTCACTACTTACTGCCAGACCTCCAAATAAGTAATACTTTCCTTTAATATAGAGACTTTGGTTCATCATACCATATTTCAGGTGCATGTAATCATAAATCAAATCTCTCAACTTCTTTTGGCAACAAAACTACTGTCATTCTCATTTTACAGATAGCAAAAAAATAAATGGAAAAAGTTAATCACCCTGTTGAGAACAGAAAGTGAAACTGGGATGTTAGCCCTTCCTGATCAGAAGTTCAGGCTATGTTGCCTCTATGGATCAGTCTCTCAGACAGCCCAGCTGATTGACAAGACTGGGATGCACTTACTGAACCAGAACTGGCTTTTCTATTGTTTTTTTCTTTTCTTTTTTTTTTTTTTTTTTAATCTCAGAATGTCCTGAATAATAAACCAGATGCAAAACTGACATGTCTTCAACAGTTTAAATAGATTTGTGTAAATATGTGTGCAAGTAATGTCTACCAAATACCCACTTTCCTTTCTGATGTACTACCTGTACTTCAGTGGAGGAACACTTTGCATACTGTCTGTTCCCCTAGGCCACATGCATTAAGGCTGCAAAATGGTGTTTCTGTTGCATAATCATCCCATGTCATACATTTCTCTAATACTGTGTTGGCAAATGTTACTGCTACATCAGTAAATCGTGAGAGTGATATCTCACAATGTAACAATTTTTGTCCCAGCAAGGCCAATCCCTTGCTTTTATATTCATCAACACTGGTGTACATCAATCACCACCTACAGGGGCTGAGAGTCCTCATCAACTCCAGAAGACAGTATCATACCAACATATCACTTTCCAATTCAAAAACCAAAACCATACAAAAAGCCTTTAGACATAACATGCACATGAACTTGGGATGTCCATGTGTTATTAGCTGTCTGTCCTGGATGTGTGGATTGTGATGCAATTATTTAACTCCTAGCAAGGTACAATAATGTATAGCCTTGGCTATACATATATGTTCATCCTCTCCACTTACAGGGTGCTGGGATATTACCTTTATTTGCATGGGTAGGCCATTAGTGACCAATTTAGCTGTTGAGCTAACATGCCAGGCCCTCATGCAAGCTGGGGAGTCACAATGAAGTCAGATCTTGTTACATAGCCCACTGCATTGTAGGGGGTGCACCCTCTTATATAACTACAGGGTTCCCAAAGGTTACCTCTGATTCCATTAGAGACACGTGTTGCAGTTCAGCCAACATTTAAGGACTTACAAATTTGATTAATTATTTATGAAAATCCACACTGAATCCATCCCAAACTGAACAACAAATAGTAAAAAGTAGTTTTATCAAATGAAAGGAGCTTTGGTAACAAAGCAGGATGCACATTCATCATTCTCTTCTGCCAGATAATCAGAATAACCAGGAAAGATTTCTATTTTTGCCTCAGAAAGTTAAGGAGCATGCAGACTATTAAATGCTGTCATAACGATTTCAGAAGTGAAAATTCTGAAGCTCAAGGTGGCCAGCATTTCTACTTTTACCTTGTTTAAATAGTAGGGCGAAAACTGCCAACAAACCAACACAAACTTCTGCAACTCTAGCGATTGTCGTAGCAGTTGAGATGCACTAAGATTATAATGAATGAAGATCTGATCTAGATGGGGAAATAAAGAGAGACACATCACTAGCAGCATTTTGGAAGATGTTATTTTACCCTCTGGGTGAAATTGAATAGTTTCATAAGCCTATCAGCGTGAATCCATTCTACCTGGAAAATATTTATGTCAGCATTTTCAAAGATGCTACTCATTCAAGAGGTAATTATCTCCTAGTTCAGAATATCACACCTGAGAATACTGCCCCCCAAATGAATAGCCATTTCTGGAAAAATAAAAACAAAAATGTAATGTAAGTGTATCAGATGTATGAAGATGGAAATATCATACTTGAACATTTATTGACTATATGAAGTGGACAAAAACTTCTCTACAGAAAAAAAAGATAAAAACTGTTGAAATTTCAAACATCCGAAAACTCTTCAGTAGGCTCTAAAAGTTATGTGATTGTCTTAAAAGCCAGTGTTTTTTTTAGAAAAATCTCTGTTATGAGCAGTAGCATTTTTAAAGCTTTTTTATGCAATTGTTAAAACTAGAAATCTCTCTATGTATTTCTTAAAGCTAAGGATGTATGACCAAAAAAAAAATAGTATGTACAATAATGCTGCAATATTTGAAAGAAGCAACACTAAGTGGCATTATTCATCTAATATGAACAGGACTTCACCATGACATCCTTTCAATGGATGTAGGATTATTTTCCTCAAATACAGTCATATAGTGAGAAAGTTTCTCTATAAGCTATTCCTCCATGTATTATAGGCAAGGGTAAACCCATGCTTTTACCAGGCAAACTGAAGTTGTAAGTTACTGAAAAGTCTGGACTTTCACTCAAACTTCTTTGGTTTGTTTCTCACTTTGAAGCAGTTCAGCCCAAAATTTCACTGTGACACCTATTGTCAGCTGGCCCAAATTCCTGCAAAGTCCCTGTGCTTAGTGTTTCTGGATATGCACCCCTAAAATCCCACTGCCAGCTAACAGAAAACATAAAGCCTGGGGACTGGGGGCATTTAGGCCACGTGGCTCTGACCTGTGAGCACAGAAAAGTGCCTGATTCTGTTTCAGGGCTAACTAAATATTGTGAGGCCATTCAGTAAAGCAATGAAAATGAGTAACACATCAAGCAAAGGTTTATCTTTGACAACCTCAGAAGCCCACTCCAACAGCAAACTGCTGAGCCCTGTATCAAACACACAGGAAACATTGGTAAGATGTAACCTTTTTACTAAAAGCAGTGCCACCAACTATAGGTAAAAAGTCTCATGTTCACAAACCTTGATTATGTGTAGACCACCTCAGGATTTTTTCTGTGTGTATATGGGCAGGATTTGTGAGCTTTGAAACATTTAATCAGAGTTTTCTGAAGAATAAAGAACCAAGATGCACTAGATGTAATAAAGAAAAGGAATGTCCTGGTCTCCTTCTTATTTTTCTTTTTTTATTTTCCTTTATGTAAGCTAAGCTCTATTAGAAAAACCAGACTGGGTTGAATTAGTCCTTTAGTTTTAGCCTAAAGGAGAATATTTTTTTATAAAGTGAACACAGTTTGCTCAGCTGTTTTAAAGGACACATTTAGAGGTGCATTTATTTTCCTGAAGTATTAATTGAAGTTCATTTTGAAAGGAAAAGATGAGAGAGTTTATTATTTAAAGCCAAAGAAATTAAAAGCAAAAAGTTGTAATAACTGAAAATTAAGCCTCAGGTCTTATTTTACACAAGAACAGAGATAAGAACCTTTCTCTCAATCAAACCTGTCAAAAATAGGAAGACCTACAAGGTTAGTGGTGGTGTAAGTCTGACAGAAATGAGCTTTGGTATCCTATAGACAAAAAACACTTTTACTTTGCCTGTGATTGAACAAAAGGGCCTTTCATTACAGAACTAGAACATACAGAACAAGGTGACATAATATTTTCAAAATGATATAATAGAAACAAAGTGTACCAATTTCAATGCCACTCTTTAGTCAGGTTTTGTAACAAGCCCAAGTCAGGTACTATTTTATGGTCAAAGGGCTCCTTTTCTATAACTTTCTTTGCAAATATTAGCTAGGACTGTAAGATTTTTTATTGCCACCAGGATTATCTATGATTATATAATGAGAGATCCCCTTTGTAATATCTGTGCAATTAGGCATAATTAAGTTTGTCAGAGGAACGTTAATTTCCTGATTTTTGAGTAAATAAAGAATCAATGTTAACATTGCACTAATCAGTACTAACTAACACTTAATTTGTTTTGTTTCAAAGTCAGAGGTCATATTGTGAAACCATTTGATGATATGCAACAAAAAAACTCAGCAAAATAAACAGAAGTTGGAATAAAGATAACTTTATATTAACTGGTACTTTGCTGTCCTCCTGTTCCATTTGTTGAGTTGTCATGAAGCCAACAAAATATTGGTAAGAATCAGGATACAAATATGACTTTTAGTAGTCTCTGTTGTAGTTTCACAATGCATCGACATTTGTTTTTAACACACTGTGATAATATCACAGATGTTAGAACCATAAATGCCAGTATACCTTTAAGCCTTCTGTTTCAGAAACAAAGGTACTACCACTACAGCTACATGGAATTCTCACCGCTTCAGGAAACCATTTGAGGGCCAGGCACCAAGCAAGGGAAGAAAATCGTGTCTGACAGAAATCCCACATAAATATCGAGCTATATATCACACATCCATCCAACTGAGTAAGCAAATGAGTTTCAGCCTGAAATTCCTAGGGATTCCCAGAGTAAAGCTGCAATGTACCATAAAAATTCATTGGGGATTCTCAGATATGGGATTATGGGGGCAAACTGTGAGCAAGTTGTTAACAATTACTTGGTGCAGCACAGCTATTCTCAGTCATGAGAGCTGAGTCTGCCTGTTTAGGCACCATGTGCAGCTCATGTAGGCATCTTTAAAACAGGTATGAGAAAAATAGCCACAGGGTTATAATGAAGAGAATTTATGGGGGATTACTCTCCCACATTGCTGTTTCAACATAAACAGTACTCTGGGCTCCAAGTATCAAAATGTGATAATGCTGAAGGTCTATGTAACATTATTATATCTTCTTTTTCTTGAAAAAAAAAAAAAAAACAGTAAAACAGTAAATAGTTTCTACATTGAGATGACTGACAATTGTCTTCAGAGTCAACACTGCTTGACACATCCAAGATTCTTGTGTTAGGAGACTGACTGGAAACAAACAAGTGTCAGCTCACATCTAATGCAATCTTTAATTAGAACCTCACAGTCAGGCAGGATACAAGCTTTCTACATCCTAAATTAAAGCTGTAATTTTGGAGCACAAAAAGTCAACCACCAGGGAACAAAAGCACATGCATACTGCTAAAAGTCAACTCAATCTGACCCCTGCTTCAAAATATGAGGATAAGTGATAAACTACATTTTTTGGAGCAGACAAGATATAACAATTGATATGTATTTTTAGTGTTAGGTACTTAATGATGCTTGAAGTTCTTTGGGATAACTACAGGCTACTCCTCTAAGAAAAGTTATGTGCAAGACAAATAAAGCCCAAAAATCTGACTTACAGGTTCTATCCACATTCATGTTACTACAGCATCCACAGGTCTCAAAGCTTAACATTATCCATTCCTTTCTACAACAGGAGTTCACTTTCAGAGGAATGAGAATACTTGCTTCACAATAGCTCAAAGGTGTTCAAATCCCTGCCAGACACTAACACTTCATTCCATTCATTTTAATGGAAAATAGATGTCCAAATTCCCAAAGACAGCCCTTTTACCACTGGGCCTAAAGAAGGAGATTACTTGAAAATATCTTTTTATCACAAGAGAAGACAGGAAAAAAAATTCCAATTAAAATTGGTGGAATTGATCGAAGAATGAAAGCCATCAAGGAACAAGACAGGCAAAATAGGGAATAAAATAAGGGAAAAGTGCATAAAGTTATCACAGTCTCCTCAAGGAGTAAAAAAAAAAACAACATTTCCTTCTAGAGTAAAATAAGATGTTTCAAGTTTGTTTTCTAACTGCTAAAAAGAAGTGTAGATTCAAGACTAGGAAGAGGATTGAAAACTGTGGCAAAGGCAGACCATAAAGCTGGAGGGAAAACATTGTACCATGAATTACTCAATTGTCACAATTAAATGGCCAAAAGTTACTCGAGTGTTTTAGGAGCAGCCATAATCACCACTAACATCACAGGTTTAACTTTGAACTGAAAAACTGCTCAAAAAACATTCCTAGGCAATACTACTTGGACTAAAAAAAGTATTTCCTACAGCAGTCTTTAGGCTTATCATGGAAATCTGCACACATCTGGGATAGGCAGTGGATTGTGGCATGTAGTTAAAAAAGTACACTAAAAGACCCCAGCTGAGTTGCAGCCTTTACCTTCTCCTCTTAGCACCTCCAATTCTCCAACACCTCCCTGCTAACTCAGCCTTTCAGTCCTCACTCATCTCATGTGCACTCAAGATTAGATCAAGTCCTGGGAATTTCTAACCAGAGCTCTGGGCCTAAGACCATCCCTATGGGGACAGGGAATTTGATGAATAAAGAGCCAACCATCCTACACAGTTACTACTCCACACACTTCTCCCACTGTGGCCATGCTCTCAAGCCACAGAAAGCTTCTTGGAATTTCCTGCGGTACCTGATACATCCTTCTCACTCTTAAAGCAGCATATGCATTTCCATCTTTGAGAAAACATCACTAAAGCGTTTATATAGTTACTTGTAAAACTAATAGCTGGATTTTGAGAGAACTACAGCTAAGATTGCACAGAGAGGGTAATCATAGCATCACAGAATGGTTTGGGTTGGAAGGGACTTTAAAGATCATCCAATTCCAACCCCCTGCCTTGGGCAGGGACATCTTTCACTACACCAGGTTGTTCAAAGCCTCACCCAGCCTGACCTTGCACACTACTGGCACACGGATGCTCACTACTTTGCAGCTGTGAGAGAGATTGAAAAAGCGAACAAACAAAAATCCCCAGAAGCAAAAAAAAAGGCAATGAACTATTGAGAACCACTAAATATGATAAATATGAACAAAAGCAGCACAAATTGTATGGTACTGGTAAATTAGCATATTTTTCTTTTTTTAGCAATAGAAAGCATCTGAGTTGCACTGGCTTTTAGATGGGTACTCCCCGTGCTCTCCCATGTAAAACACCAAACCAAAACTCACACAGATGTGATTGTAAAGACAAAGCCTTGACAGACAAAGCTTGAGGTGTTCCAAAAGCAGAAATACATTTGACCAAAGATGGCCTGCTCAGCCCCTCACAATAGACCCAGGGAAGATGTTATAGCATTTTGCTCCAGGAGTTGCTTATATATAGTTTGGCAAAGAGTCCATGAGTCATGTTACCTATATTTACAATGTCAGATACAGAAACAATCCAGTGCTGACTATTCAGGATCTGACACTTAGAAATGTTTACATGAAAATAACAAAGAATAGGAAGAAGTGATGCTTGAAAAATCAGGCTCTATTTTCTATCTGCAAGTGAGAAATTTAAACATTCTAAGACTCAACAGGAAAGTGACATGAGTAAAGCAGTTTTGCCCTTCTTAAAATACAGCAAAAAAACATAAACTCTTGCCTTCCCACTTACATGGGGAGTAACACTTTCAGGGCCTGATGAGAGACATGCTACTAGTCAATGGGATATTTTTTCAAATTATGCTAAAAAAAGAGTAATAAACAAAACAAGTTTGAACATGAATATATAATACTTCTAGTATCCAAAAACTTACATTAAGTAATCTGAGTATTCTTTAACAGGTCTAACAAACGCCAGCACTCTCACACAGGTTTTCCATCCCAACTGTTAAATCCAGACTGCAACCTTCTTGCTCTACTGTTAATATTAAAGATACCAATATTACAAACTGAAGCTTAATGGTCAAGACACTTAAAAATATTCATTTATTCGACTTCAAGAGAAGTTGGAGAAAACAACAAGTGTATGCAAGTAACAAAACCCAAGATAATTCTTTAACAGTATAGTGGAGGCATTGTCAAAATTGTTCAAGAAGTTAGGATGACTTCATATCCATCTCAAAAAATGCAGATGATTTATTTTTGAAGACTCCTCAAGATGAGATGTCCTTGTAAGTGAAACTACTCAAGCAGGACTCTGATGAGTTTCATGATCCTGAAAGTGAGACGTTTTAATGCTGTCATTATCATTATTAAACATAGCTGCAATGATGATTTAAATCTGTGTTCCAAATCTCCTAGATGCTCTTAAACATTAGACACCTTTGTGTTTTGAAGACCCAGAAGTAAGCTTACCAGTTGATTATGCTGTAAAGAAAATCTCTGCTTAACAAGACAGATGCAACCTTATTTTGTCTTAATGATGTTGCCTTCAGTGGAATACAAAAGGAGCAACTGATAGCAATGATTGAAACATTTATTTTAGAGACTTGTAAATTCACCTGTCCACTACAAAAATCTCCAACAGAAGAAACAGGAGGATAATAAAAGAAAAAGTAACAGCATTGAACAGTGTTATTAGTGCAGGTTGGCTACCTGAACATGACAAATGATCTCCTAATGACCACAAGTTTACGGACAATGAAATGTATGTCTCTGTATGCTATTAAAAAATGAAAACCACAGGTAGTGGTACAGTGTTACCAAAGATATCCAGAAACGAGAACTGCATGAGAAAGATGTCTTTACTATTTGGTTAGACAGAAAAAAACAAATTTGAAACAAGAATGTTTAAAACTATTTCTTCTGCTTCTGATATATGGCTGCTCAGTGCTGTATTTCAGCCACACTAAGTGAAAAAGTAATGGCCAAACTCTTCCAAACCTGTACTATAGAGCCTAAAGACAAATCTGCTGTTACCAGCAGGCTGGATAACTCCAGTGAAAAAGGGTAACCTGAGTGAAAAAGTGCCCGTGGTTCCCAGAGACACTCAGTGTTCCTCTCAGGAAAACGTGATTCTGCATTTGCATCAACAAGTGTCTTGAAATTTGCACTGAGAACAAGAAGGACTTTGATCAAAAAATAGCACACATTTTTCTCTGCAAGGAACTTTACAGAGAGGTACTAAATTTACAAAAGCAGTTGAAGGAGGTTTCAGAGGGACTTGACAGATTACAGGCTGATGACACTACCATTACAGCCTCAGTGGAAATGTGGTTTGATCTAATTAACAACAAAGAACTAGAACCACTGAAGAACAAAATTAAAAAATTATTCAAAGACTCTTGGAAGCTTTCCATTTCATAGCCACCAGGATGGATTCGAAACACAGACGGATGGGATTAAACCCAGGATAAGACATCATTGAACAGATTCCATGTATCTCCAACATTCTAAGATTAAAAATATTTATTCTTATACATATTTTGCCCTCAAAATGTGATTTAAAAATTGATTTGATAGAACAAAATTAATTTAATCAAACAGGTGGAAAATACAGATGTTAAATTAGGGCAGACAAGATGGCTGAACTTAGAAATGCTGGATTTTAGAACAGATGCATTGCTGTCCAGCCAACTCAGCATCACTTTTTACACATTTTTAGTTTATTCATATTGCTTTCATTGAAACTCTGTAACAGCATAGGTGCTAAAATCAAAGAAACTAGTGAAGCGCACCAATATACAGAGTTAGATATAAAGCTTCATAGACCTAAATTTTTTCACAAACTACAAAGACTGCGAAGATTTTAAGTACAGAATCACACACTTTGCATTTTAGGTAACGTGTCTTTTTGTGTTATGGATAAATACACCCATAAAATACATCACATCATTTGTGTGTGCTGTTTCAGTGAATAATATATTGCATTTGAGTGATTCCTCCAATAGGCTTTTGCAGAAAAAAAACAAAAAAAAGTCATGCTGGGGAGAAAATTTCAACTTTGATACATTGGCTGCTGTTTCCACATACAAGTTTTCTCTCCACACCCAACAGAGAACACATACCTTAGCTGAACAATTGTGAGCATATGTTAGCTATGCCAATATCCTGTGGAAAGCAACAAAAGGCTTTAACTTATTTTTAACTGAGAGAATCACATAACTACGAAAGCTTTTCCTTGAGAATTTCGAGTCAAATTGGGATTACTGTACTTCCCTCTTTGGGAAGTTGCATGATTATTAATCTTATAATTAAAAAAGTAGAAGTTAATGAGAAAACATGTTAACATTGGATGATTTATGGGCCTATTAATACTAAAAGTGTATTGGGAAAAAAAAAAAGGGGGGAAAAGGAAAACTCCATTGTGTAATCCAGTTCTGATGAAATGCTGGACAATTTTGAGACTGATAAAGTGAGTCACTGCCAACTGACTCAGCATGACAACAGGAGTTCATTGTTGCCTTCGGACTGAAGGAAGCAAGCACGCAGTTGGTTCGTACCGGATTTGTTCTTTCACTAAAATGTGCTATTTCCACCGTCTTCTTCTCCTCCTCTCACATCTTCCATCAGACCCTCTGGTGTCTCCAGTACACACTGCATTTATTAAGCCCTGCAGTATTCAGCTAGCATTGGATACAACACACATTAAGCCCTCAGATGCTGCATGTTACAAAATTAACTTAAAAGGCTGGAATGCAGCTCCATTTTTAAGTCCCAGTATATTTATATTTCACATATGGTTTTCGCTAGGCTATTCACAGGGGGGACTATAAAGCATCTCAACATGTGAGGTACTCTTGTAAACCTCACCATGTCCTCAATTGCACTTACTGTCCTCAGGCATGGGGGATGTTGTACTGGAAGCATTAATATGTATATACGTGCTGCTTTTTACATCCACATTTCCTTCTGCTTGTAGGTTTGGCAACAGCAGGATTGCTGAATTCAACTCAAAAAATGGAATTCCTGTTTGTCTCCACAGCTTTCCAAAGATTAACTTCTGCCAGTCACTGCAACTTCCCCCCAGCACCCTCTGAAGTTAACAAAACAAGGAGAGCTCAGCAGCTCCCATGGGGCTCGGGACCTTCCAGGATCTGGGCAACAGAACTAAACAAAATGTACTGCCCCCATCCTTGAGATCTCTCCGTTATATGAGAAGGGTTTCCTCTAATATTACAATAAAGTGGATTTACATTATTTACATACACAAGACTGACGAAGAGAAGGGCTCACCTGTTGCACAACATTGCATGGAGTGCACAGGGTAATGTTACAAAATCTGGTTTGTGGCTCTTTACCTTCTCCATACCATCATTTGCTATTTTCTGCTTTTCCAATTAAAGCTGCTTCTCCTGAAGTCTGAAATATGAAAGTCATATTTTGAGGGTTTTTTTTAAAGGGATTATTAGTCTTAGAAGTCTACTGATTTTACTGTAGTTTAGAAAAACTTTTAGAAATAAAATTAAATTATTTTTGAAAAAAAAACAAGCAACAAGAAAGGTCTACATTTGTTCCAGCAGCTAAAGCATATCCAGCCATTACAATAGTTTAAAATGCGTATTTTGCCAAAGGGAACTATGCCACATCAAAAATTGTCATGCCAGATGAGAAAATCTCAGAACTGAAGGGTAAGATAGGTGATAAGCAAATATGGGTTATATCCAACATGAAGGTAGAAAACTTGACAGGTGACTTGAACTAAGTCATCTCTAAATATGAGTTTATCCAGTACAGGAGGCTACTAATGCTTTCCTATTTCAGAAGGGTATCTTAAAGCTTAATTAATTGTTCATAAAGAACTCAGATGCTCAGATGAGAAGCCTCAGAAAACTCCAAAGTATTATTAATCTCAGGTGCCAAAGAATTATCCCTGCTCTTGCATGGAATAGGTCTGAAATATTTGTAATTTCTATGAGACTAATATCCCCAGTCCAGTTTGCAAATGATGAGAGTTATCCAAGTAAAATAAATGTTTGGCCATCAGAGTAAACAAAGACATCATTTTACGAGTCCAATCTAAATTGTAGAGATAATCAATATGAGAATAGCAGTGCCCACAATGAAACCTGTATTAATTATGAAGAGAGTTTATGAAACAAATTAATCATTATTATGGAGTTCGCTGTAGGAATTTAATAGCATGAGCCAATTCTACATGACTCTTATGATGCTTGAGGTCAAATATGCTGAGTTTGAAATAAACTTTAATCTACTCTGAACTAACTTTGTATAAAAAAAGAAAACTTCTCATAAGTTCCACTGTACTGACCAAAATAATAAATCTATTTTACCCCATAAGCGCGTGTGGTCTGATATGCCATCTTGAAAATTGTTTCTAATGTCTCTCTTCCCTCTCTTTTCTTTTGTTTGACTTATTTTGTTTAGATTGGTGCTATAGGAAAATTATATACACTGATTACAAGAGAAGATTTGATATGGGAGACAAGCAATGTATTTTTAAGCTTACTTTGTTGGTTTTTTTTTTCCCTTAAGTAACCACTCTTCCAAAACAAACAGAGAAATGTTTATGGAAATAAAGAAACAAATTATAACAATTTTAGGTAGCATACCACAGTCAAATAAATACCATTTTCTAATAAAACAAACTGGGAGGAAGCCTAGTTGAACTTAACCCATAGTAACCAAGAAAGCAGCTCAAGGGACCTTCTGTTCCAGAATCAGAACCATTCTTGAGAGCTAAAGATTCATATCCTTTGATGAGCTTCAGAATTCCTTTTGTAGGATTATAAATTCTTCTATGACTGCAAGTGTTGAAAATGCTCAATGTGGGCTTAATTCCACCTCCAGTCAAGTCCCAGTTGTGTTCAAAGGGAGAAGAGTGAAACTGATGCTCAGAGCATTTGAAAGGCCTATACTTTGTATTTATTTGTTTTTGTGAAGTTCATCTTACACAAAGTAAAAGAAGGAAGACATAAGTAATACCCGATATCACTGATGTGAAGTCCATGCATGGCAAGAAGTCCATGGATCAGAAGTAGGCAGGGAATTCTCAGGGGGTCTCTTGTTTGGGGTACTTCTGAGATTGTATGTTTGTGTGTGTGTTTGTGAGGGGAAGGAAGCCAAACCACTGGGATGCAGCCAAGATGTAAGGGTTGACTACCCCTCCATGTGTGCTGGGAGATGCAGCAGTAGTGTCTTCTTGTTTTTGCAAAATATGGTATTAGCCATTTTGGAGACTCCTAATAATGCATGCAAAGTTCACAATATGATCAATAATTAGGTGTGCAACAGGAAGAACAAACCCTTAAAATTTAACAAGAACACTCTCCAATTTAAAAAGTCAAAAACGGCTAAGTGTGAATATTTCTCTGAGCTTGCTTTGTTGATGCTGTAAGATTTCTTTGTAGTTGTACAGTTCTGCTTGCTAAAATTCTCTTGGCAACTACAGACTTCCTTATTTCTGATCTCATCACACACAGATGGCTCAGGCTTGTAAAATATTATTAGGGGACGTGTTGGAGTGGCCTGAACATGGGTCACTCCAGCAGCGTAATCTGACTCTCACGATTTCTCTGGATTTGTGCAACCTAGAGTTCTGCCAGGGCTTCCCAACCTGCAAAATGGGAAAAGAGTCTACCTTCTAATAAAGTGACGAGAAAGTGTGAGTGAATATATGTGCAACTCTATATAAAAGGAAGAGTGTTACTGCTATTTGGGGAGAGTAAGATAGCGTCATACGGACTTTTACTCTCTTCTCTGAAACAAACACCGACATAGATAAAAATAGTGCCTGCAGAAAAGCAAGGGATGAACTTCTTTATGTTTTTTTAAACATTCTGTAGCTTTTGCATGTAAAATCTGCTTAGAAGAGTTTTGAATAGTTTAATAATTAAACCAAAAATCTTTAGTTCCAGAAGTATTAACATTTACCAGAGTGGATTTATTTTTCCAGTGGTGTCATAAATTCACAGTATTTACCCACCAGTTCTGGTTTTCATAACAAGACTGTGGTTTTTATTTTGATCCCTGGGTAATTTATTGCTGCAGCACATCATTTTGCTTTTCTTTTGGAGGTTCTGAGGAAAAGTAATTCTTTACAGACACTGTTCAGATGGTATTTTTCAATTAAAAATACTTAAAGCAGAAAGGAACAATTGTCTGGTGGAGGACTGAAGATCAGAGTTCAATGCTTGGCTCTACAATAGACTCCCTGGGGACATTTTCAAAGGCACAAATGGCAGGTTGGCACATCACTCCCATACTTGCTTTAGTGGGAGTTAGTTGCCTCTGAAAACCTTATTTCCTTTCCCTGAATTATCACGATAAAATCATCTAATTTTTCCCTGTGTCTTGGTCTGCAACCACAACAGTGGAAATGCTAACATTTTGTTCCCCTCACCTCTCTCCTGACTTGCCTTTTTAACTAAAAGCTTCCTGAGGCAGCACCGCTTCTGCAGCATGTAAAATGCCCAGCAGCAGTGGATGGGGCACTGATCTCATCTGGGACTCCCCAGTTCCTGTTAGAATGTACACATGCAAATATCATCAATACTAATTGGGAATCTGCAGTTAGCTTGCTTATCAGGTCAGGTCCAGGTTATCATGCTGTCCATGAGCAGGGCTGCTCAGGGATAAAGCACCACATTATCAGCCCAAGTGAATGGCATCCACAGAACTGGGGCTGGACAGCAAGGCTGGGTGAATGTCTCCCAGTGGCACCAGCATGAGCCATCACTGAAAGAGGGGAATTATTAACCCTCTTCATCTCAATTCTTGTTTTTTTGGTAACTTCTGTTCCATTTAAGTTGACGCCCTTTCAAAAAAATGTTACATTTTTCTGGATCAAAATGCAAAGCCTTAACAAATGTCCACAAGGCCTTTCAGAAAGTAAATCATGAACCTGAGTATGTATTTGCATCACAAGAGTACAAGTACTCAGCCACTGTGTTACAAAACCAGGTCTGTCTTATTTATCTTGCAAGACAGGATTAGGCACAACAATTTTTGTTTTCAAACCACAAATGTGAAATTCCCTAAAATGTGATATGTGGAACTACTTAAAGGGAGTGAATGGCAATATACTGACTAAATGTGCATGACCAGTAAATTAAAGAAAATATTGATCTCTATTTGTTTATTCAAAAAGTGGAGTGCCCCACAGAATTATTCTACTAAAACTAATAATTTTTTTCCTACTCTACTGAACTTAAATGCATTGTGACCATGAGTTAAAATAAATTAAAAAAAAACCCCACAACAATTCATATTCCATGTGCACTTGTTAATTATCTCCTATCCTACCAGGAATTACCACGCTTGCCAAATGAGATGAGCTAGTGCTCATTATATTCCAGAACATCACCACTGAGCAATGACGTCTTTCAGATACCCACTAGTAGTTAAACCAGGCTTTTTATATTCGACCTATTGCATAAGTTATTCTCTAAGCCATTCATCTTTCTCAACCATTTCTTTCTGACTATAAGCAAGATCCTAAGTTTTGTGGACAATTTTTTTTCCCTGAAGTTAACACAGCAAAAGTGAGGAGCATTACAGTAGGAATTATTTTTATGTAATATATTCATGAGTCTAAGGCATATCTTTATGTTCTACACACATCCTCCCATTTCTTTCTGCGTCATATTGTATCATCTATGCAATCAGCCCAGTATGCAATGCAAGACAGAATTCCAACAGTAGATGTAAATAATTTTTAAAAATTTTGTAACTCCTCAGGGAAAAATACTCACAGATCACCGGTTCACAGAATTTAAATGGATGTCAGAAGAGCTCCAGGATTATTACAGACCAACAGTGGCAAGGGTTACTAAAAAGTATCAGTATTCTTACAGTGTAGAACTGAAAGTGGCTTTGATTTTGGATACATTAACAAACTTCAAAAGGATTGGTCTAAATCTGCCAGTGGAGGAATGTAACTTGATTGCATCATGTACTGGGATGCTGCTGCAGTCGGATCCAGAAAGAATGACGCATCACTATCTGACATAGCTCTGATAATAGATAAGTAAACTGTAGGATTGCCAAATGAAGAGGTCAAAAAAAATCCCAACAAAAGCAAAAGAGCTGACAAAGCAAATTACACCAACAGAATTTGCAGTGCAACATGAACAAAAGAAACCCAAACAAACCCCATTCCTATTACTGATAGGATGCCCCTGTGTCCCACATGGCATCACTGCAAATGGATTCTACAGAGAATGAAAACGACACAAGCCCACAGTTCTGCAGTAGCAGCAGTCCACACAGAGTATCTCCACTTGCCAGCTGAGAAACCTTGACCTACTGGCCACGTGCCTCCATTGCTATCCCCATGATCCACTAAATCAATCATGCCTTAAGGTAGATTGCAGTCATAGGTGACAAAACCCAAACCTTTTCTGTTTGCAAAAATCCTTGAATTTTCCTCCCAAAAGCAAACCATGCTAAAGACATTCTTTATATGTCCAGAGGCCAACAGCCTGTCACTCTCTTTACACAATGAACCACATGTATCTAGGACACAGAAAGGATTATTTAAAAACTCTAAAGGAGACATTTATACCCAGTACACTTCCAAAATAAGGATGGCAAGTTGCTGAAATAACTTATTTAAAACTTTTTCTCAAGTACAGAGTGATAGAATTAGAGTAAAATCATCTAGAAGGGGTTGGAAACACTTTCTCATGAAGTCTTAAACATCACTTCAAGTGACATTAACTTGAGCTACACGTCCCATCGGAGAGCAAGTGTCAGCAAAGTAAATGCATTAGTTAAAGCTTAATAGTAGTTTGGTGTTCAATATCCTGAAATATTTAATATGTTTTTTTCCCAAAGTAAACTGTTATTCAGTTTTAATGAAGACATTAACCTGCTTGATTTGTAAGCTCCTGTGGGAAGTCAGTCTAAAACACTGTCACAAGAGGTAGGCAGATGTAACAAGAGCTGTGACAGGAAATCAAGCATATTTTAAATCTTAAAAAAGCAGCCAGACAATAAGTCTCAATATGCTCTTGTTTTCTTTTAGTTTTGTTTATTTTTTGGTAATATGATTTCTGCCCTTTAAAAGATGCCAATTAAGGCTGGCTGTAATGTAGTCTGAAGGTAACTGTGGGTACTGAAATCTACGTGAGTCCTCACCAACTATCTTGTAAACAAGAAGTGGTAGGATATAGACACTAAAAAAAAAAAAAAAAAAAAAAAGTTTGGGTCAGATTCTGAACTTCAAGACACTTGCAGTCTCCAGCATTGTAGGATGACAGCTTTAAACTGGAATCCACTGTAACACTTTTAGTCACAGTTTGAATTTTCCAGACTGACTTTGAATACAGTCTACACTTCATGGGAACAGCCGGTCTTGTGAGTTTTCAGCTTGAAATGATAGTGATATAACAAGATGAGCAAAAATGGTGAGACCCCAAGCAATTAAGGTGGGTGTGTACTCTTCCTGAAATGCATATTGGTGGTTTGACAAGGGAGACAAGCTGGCTGCTTTGTTTCACAGTAGCTGTGTTTAGTTCATGCTGTCAAGCGTGGATTCTGACACTTAACAGTATTAATATTGCTATTTCTATTGATATAATTAGCACTTCTATAAATAATAGCTAAGGCTGCCATAGCTAAGTATATTACTGCAATCAGCACCATCAGGCCCTTCTTCGTTACACACCCTCCTGGAAATGCAAGCTGATTGATCTCAACAAGAAGACAGCCACTGAGCAACGCTGTTGATTCTAGCGGCCCAGCGAGGAGCAGCTCCCACCACGTAGAAGTCTCTCCTAAACAACTAGTTTGTATGTGTGAGACTAACATTTCTCACCAGTCTTGCACCTGCCAACGTTTGAATGCTATAAATAGGGACTCTTCTTTTCAGCCACACGATAAAAAAACCCTCACATTGAGTTCAGTGGGTGTTATTCATACACTACAATGGCGGAGAAGTCCTATAAATTGTTTTGGAGACAATCTGGAACCCACATTTAAACTCCACCTAAACAACACAAAGATTTTATTTATTTACTTTACAGTTATGAAACAGAAAACTGCTTAACAAAACAGATATTGCTGCTTTTACCAGAAGAGCAGCAGCACCTGCGATTTCAATCCCTAATTTCATTCTGGTACATTTTAAAATAGGGAAGAATGACAGTTTTTCTAGAGGCCCAAACTTCAGGCACTTCCAACCTGTTTCCCGTAACTTTGCTGTTTTTGCTGCACCTAAAAGCTGTAACTTCTACACGAGTTTTGACAGTGTTTAATAACTACCTTGAGGTACTTATGCTCAATGACTGCAACTTACAACCAGCACCATTGGGAGAGGGAAGTGTACAGAACCAGTGGTGGTGGAAATAAAGCCTCAGGGTCTCAAAAGATGCATACAAAAATACAAGCAGTTAAAAATTATCACCAGTTTTGAAAACAGTGGGTATTTTCTGCTTTCTTCATCTTCCATAAAGTGATGTGGGTAAACACTGCACAAAGCTATTCTGAAGGCCAATATTTACAGTGTCTGGAAATAGAAAGTGTTATGTATAAGAAAAGCAGCCTAGATGTCTGACTGGAGTTTGCTACAAAAATGCTTTAAAACTTCCACTTTCTTAAGCTTTAGTCAAACGGATATGCTAAAAGTCACATGGAAAATTAGGCAATTCATTTTCACAATTACTATTGGCTAGGAGACACACAGTTTTGAATCCTGGAAGCTCTTCCAGAAACAGTACTTGCTAGCTGCAGTACTTAAAAAATTAAAATGGTAGAGAGGAGACTACAATTCCAAAGGAGCTTTGAACCCCTGTACTACTAATACAGCTCACTTTGTATGAGGCCAAAGCACTCAGAGAGCACTATGTCTTTCAGCAGTATCAATGCCAAAATCATTCCTGTATAATTCCACTGATGTCACTTCAGTTATTTCAAAGAGGAAATTCATGTCTAAGCCACCTTCTGTTTTCTGATGTAAACCTAGAATAACTACACCAAAGTTTATAAAACTACTGACACTGGTATTTATTGTCAAACCAAACAGCCAATGGAAAAATTGGCACCTACCATCTGAAATTATTACTTTAGATATTATTTATAACTCTGATGGTTGCATTTTGGAATTCTCCACGTACATACCTTTGCAAATATTCGTGATGACAGTACATGGTATTATTCTTGTTGCACAGATAGGAAACAAAGAGTGAGCAATTTTTCCCTAAAGTCAAATATGCTATTCGTGGCAGAGAACTTCATGAGGCACAAGTTTTAAGCCAGGAACCCAAACCAGTAAACAAGTATTCAGTCTTCAATATGCTTTCAAGAAAATATAAGAAGCAGTAACTGGTTTGGACTCCATGCTGGATTTAAAAAATAAGGAATGATGAAAGAATAATTATTTATTTGAATAAGCTGTTAAAGAATCAAAATCAGAACTTTCTCTTACAAAGGAAATTTGATAGCAAAATGTCTTATTCTGGTATTCCTTGAGGCATCTTTCATTAATATCTGGGAAAATAAGAGTATAATCTGAGATCCATTTATATCAGTAAGCAAAAAATTATCTACACACCAAAATCTTTTTATTTCCTGCTCACCCTACTCAGGTCACAAACATGGGACTTCCCAAAGGAACACAGACCTTCCAAAATCACCTCTGGTTGTGAAAACTAGTCAATGGCAACTATTTTCTTCTGTGTCAGATATGCTCAATGATTCTTCTCAGTGAATATACTGCTCATGAAAATTGAAGAACTGAATTTTGACTTGCTTGGGTTGCTCTGATACCCAAGATCAAGGGTCAGCATGCTTGTGTAAAGGCAAACAAGCAAAGTTTACTAATAGCTGCCAATTTGAGACACTGTAATTTCTTTGTTTATCAATAATATAATGATTTGTGCACACTCTGCAATACCTCTCTCTTCAGAGAGCCTAAACTGCTGGTAAGATTTCTTGAGCAATTACCGATGAATTCTGCTTACTTAACATTAATTTGGTACTTCGAGCAAATTAAAAATAATTATTTTTCCCCATAGCATCTTCTACATTAATATCTGCAGTCACTCTGGAATCTTAATGAGCTAAACTCAGTAAATTCTGTCCATTCTTGGCTAGAAGACTGCCTTCTCCTTCATGATACACATGCAATCATTTGGGAACAGTTTGCAAATCTAAAATTCCACCTCGCTTGAAGGGATTTACAGCCTCACATGACAAACTATACTGAACAATACTGAGGCCCTGTGAAAAATAAACAGAAAGAACACACTTATTTTCTAATACCTGATGGAAATATTAAGTCTTGAGGGCTGCCTGGATTTTGACCAAGGTTACCCAGCAAGGATCAAATCCTATTTGTCTTAGGCAGGCAGCCCTGCCGAAATCAAATAAGCCTACAGCACAGATCAGTATACTAAGGCTATGGTTTAACCTCTGAGGCATGCTATAAATCCTGTGCCACAAAATAGGTGCTATGGATTAATTTCTAATCCCAAATTATAACTCGTCACTGAAGAGCTGAAAACCCAATTCCCCTCACAGATTTACATAACAAGAACAGAACCATGCTGAGATTTAAGACTTTACTTACAAAATTTCCAACAAAATATTTTCCAAGATACTCAATTCATGCAGTGACAAATAAATCACACTGAGGTAACAAACCATACACTATGACACACCACCTTTTTTTTTTTTTTTTCCTTAAATCTGCCTGGTTTTCTAGTCATTAATTTACCCAATAAATTAATTCCACAAGTGGCTCTCCGAGTCATCAGTTTGAATTATCAAGTTTCTGCTGTATTTCCAAAACAATGCCAGGCATGCATGTGCGTAGGAGGGATGGGACAATGAAGCCAATAGGTGCAGCTGTGGCCTGGGAGGCAGAAGGTCTGTACAAACTCTGTCACTGACTGCTTTTTGACATTGTGAAATAATTTCAGTGCTGTTTAATTCAAAGTCTTGCTAGCATACAATATTTTAGCAATGAAGCCACTCCTCAAACATTTGGAAGGCAGAAACAAGCATTTATGAACTTCATGAAATCTTATTTTCCCCTGAAAAAATAGCAACACTGGGGGAAAGGGGTGTGTGCAGCCAGTCTAGATTTCTGGTCTTTATAACTTCCCCCCGTGTAAAACAGGAAAAAAAAAAAAAAATCCACCTTCACAATGCATCTTTATGCAAGAAGAGGTGAAAAACCAGCTCTTAAATTCAGACAATCGAATGGGCTAGCTGGTATCTCGTACATCTGACAGTGCTGCTGCACAGGATCTGAACAGTTCTTCACTTTAATATGAATGCTGGCAGCCCTGATTTTAAACCAGAGGGCTTAGGTTCCATTCCTAATGTTACATCACAATAAGACCAAACATTAAATCCTCAGCCAGAAGGATTTTTCTCGTATTTTACTTCTGTGCTACTGCAACAAAAGGGATACATTTTAAGACTCATAAACCATTTCATTTTGGAAGATACAAGGCATTCATATCTTTAACAACTGACTAGTCACAGATTCCACATGCTATCAGAAAGTTTTCTTCTCCTAGAAATGAGGATTTTTAAAAAACACCTACAGATTAAATGATGAGATTTAAAATAATGCTAAAATTTTCTGTAATGTTCTTCCTGCATTACAAATGGACTATTAAATCAGTGAAGTGCCAATCAAATGCTTTTGTACTTTGAAAGAAAGGTTTAAATAACAAAAGCAGTTTTTCAGGCCTCTCTCTCCCTCGGTAGTCAGTGTCACCTATGCACTAATTACAACATATTTACTTGCTTTTCTAGTAAGATCACGATTGAATAGATTTTTTTTGAGAACATGATTTTTAAGAAAAGTTGCAATCAGAGCCTCGTGGATTCTGCCTCTTATTAATCCAGCTTGTCTAAGAAAAATATAATGTTGTGCAGCAAACTTCAAGATATATGACAGGATTGAATAATAACAGCTCTGGATTCAGTTTCCAGCTTTAAAAATCAACTCGCTGCATGACCTTGGGTGAACCATTAATTAACTAAGGCCAAATCCTCTGTGGACTAAACACAATGGAACTAGCTAGTTTGTACAAGCCAAAGATCTGGCCCCAAGTTTCCAGAAGTTTTGAATCGGGCTGGCCAAATACTGGAATTTTTGTGCTGTGAAAAAATACTTAGTTCTGTTTCAGAGTAAGAAGTAAAGCTCTCACGTCCTTTGTGGAATAAAAATTCCAAGCAATTCCTTTTAAAGGGGAGAAAATGGGAGAAAAAGGAAAAAAAAAAAGGGGGGGGGGAAAGGTGGAAGTCTTTAAGGGGAAGATTTTATTAACTGTGCTTTCTCCTTGTAAGCAGAAAGTAGAATTGACAGAAGTCTGCAAGGCAGGTAGCCATGAACCATCACTTTAATTTCCTGGCCAGAATAATGTAACTTTTTTGCTCAGTAAAACTGGAACTTTCTTGCAGAAAACTGCTTCACAAATACCACATTTTCCACTGGGGAAGGAAGGATCCTCCCAGTCAGCTCTAATACTGTGTCCTCATTGCATCCTCTGAACAGCTGAAAGATCTCTTGCCTCTGAGGGGTTTTTGTGTGTATCAGAGAAGGATACAGTACTTTCCTATCACAGATTTATTTTTGTCTTGAGTTACCCTTTCTTGCAAAGCACCCCGAGACTCACAGATGCGAAATGGTTCTGCATTTCTACAACCTCAGCCCCGTAAATACCAGAGACATCATTTCTGTATGAGAGCACATCCAGGCATTCAGAAAGACCCAGGAAAGCGCTTGGATTTCAGGACTGTGATCCGGTAGCTGTAGACAATACCAGCTTTTATAGAGATACTTTTTGCTCCCAAATAATGACTACGCGCAGAGAGCCGAGCTTCAGGCTTTGCACGTTAATTCGCTTTACTCGACAGCGAGTCTTACTTTCCCACAATTTCCTATTTGCACAGAGGGCTCCAAGGCTGACAGGAGGGCTTTTAACCTGCGAAGCACCGACTCGCCGGGCTACAAAAGGAGGCGAAGTGTGGGAACACGACGGGCAGTGCGGCAGCCCGTTTACTCCTCCAGCTGCAAACCCATTTCTTTCCCGCTGACTGCCAAACGCCGAGCCCCCTCTCTGCTGAAGGGACACGGCACGCCGGGCACACGGCGCTGTCCCCCCGGCACAGGAGCTGCCCGGCGCTGCGAGGAAGCACAAGGGGCCGACGGCTCGGGAAGCGCTCGGGTGGGACCGCGCTGCCAGAGCCTCCGCAGGGAACACGGGCAAACAGCTGATTGCTCCGTGAGCGCTCGGGGACGGCAGCAAAAACCAACCAAACCCCGAAAAACTACCCCGGCAGCTGAGCTCTGCCGTGCGGGAGGACGAGCAGCTCCTGCCCAGCCCGGCATCCCGGGCACCGGCACTGCCTTCTCAGAACCACCGAAGCACAGGCTGGGCAAGGCTGGAGTGGGCCACACACCCGCTCCGACCTCTCTGCTCGAGCGGGGTCATCCCGGAGCACGCTGTACGGGATTGTGTCCAGATGGCTCTTGGGCATCTCTTCCCTCCCCGACCCTCGCTCACAAACGAGCGCCGCCAACTTTTCCCAGCGGCGCGGCTGGAGAAGGAGAAGGAGGAGGAGGAGAAGGAGGAGGAGGAGGAGGAGGAGCAGCGCGGGGGGGGGGACAGGCGCGGGGAACGTCGCTGCCAAGTCTCCCTCTCCGGCCGCGCGCACCCTCAGGGGAGCGGCCCCGCCGGCTCCAAAACTTTTTCGGGACAGCGAAAAAGCTCCGGGAGGCGGCGGGTGCGAGCCGTTCCCCCTGCAGGACTAGCAGCGCCGCTCCCTCCCGGAACATGAGCGCTCCCTCCTCGCCGGGACGCGGCAGCCCCTCGCCCCCCCCACCGCCCCTCACCCGTCCGCCCCGCCCCGGTGGGCGGAGCGCGCGCGGGCCCCGCCCCCGGCCGCGCGCTGACCCCGGAAGCGCCGGTACCTCTCTCATCTTCCCCTGCCCCGCGCTGGGCGCCGCCGGCTCGCGGCACTTTCAGAGGCGGCCGCCGCCGCCTCGCAGGGCCCCCTCATTGGCCCCCGGCCCCCCCGCCCCGCCGGCCCGCACCCATTGGCTCGCAGCGCCGCCACTCAAGGCGAGCCCCGCCTACCGCCGCCGTCTGGGCCCGCCCCACTCCTCGCGACTCACGGCTAGTTCTCGATAGGCGAAGCCGGTCCGCTATGCGCCCCTCCTATTGGAAGGCGCGAACGTCGGTCAAACGTGCGGCGCCTCTGATTGGCTGGATTTTAGAACGCTAGGGGGCCGTCTTCGCCGCTCGGGAGCGCTGACTGGCTAGGCGGAGGTGTCAGTCGTGCCGGCACTCGGGTACCGATTGGCCGCCGCGGGCCAGGCAGCAGGTTAGGTTGCGCTCCCCCCCGTCACGCCCCCCCCGCCTTCTACGCATTTCTATTTCCCGCTTTATTTATTTATTTTCCTCCATAAACTTAAATGACCCCGGAGGGGGCGGGGCCTGGGCGGAGCCCTCCCGGGCCTGGCGACCAATGGCGGAGCGGCTGCGGGGTGGGGCCGGCGGCGGCGCGGGCCAATGGGAGCGCGGCAGACGGGCCGCGCTCGGCCAATGGGGCGGCGCCCCCGCCCCAGCCCCTGCCCCAGCCCGCGGCGGTGCCGGGGGGGCCGGGCCGGGGAACGGGGAACGGGGAACGGGGAGCGGGGGCGGCCGCGGTGTCCCGGGGCGGGAGGAAGGGACACAGGGTGGTTTGGATGGTTTCCTTCCTCGCACGCAGGAGCCGCGGCAGCGCGCCCGCCCGCAGCCTGCGTGAGGCGCTCACCCCGGGGAGCGAGGGAAGGCGTTTTCCCAGAAGCGCCTCTCTTGGCGAGGGGATCCCTGTGGGGCCTCTGTCCGTAGGGGTGGGGCAGGAAGCCCCTCAGGCAGAGCCCGCAGGTGTTCTGGCAGCACAGGCCGCCTTCCTAGGTGCTGGACTTGCCGCCAGGTGCGGAGCGTTCGCCGAGCCCCAGAGCGCTGGTGCCTCCCGGAGGGACCCAGCGCTGTGTCAACCTCCCTCCTTTCCCCTTAAAGGGAAGGCCCAGGCCCTCCTTTGTTCTTACACTACTTCTATATGGAATTCTTAACTGTTCTCAACGTCTCTTGGGGGTTTTTTGGGTTTTGCTGGTGTTTGTGATTGTAGTCCTTGGTGCTTGCACTGTTGTTTCAGAGCTCTGCCCATCTGACCTACCTTCCCCTTTCTGCACGTTCCTTCTCGTGTCAAATCAAATTAAACTCATACCTTATATAAATTATTCGCTTACTATCCTTCTTTCCTGTGCACTAGTTTAGTTGAGATTTGGTGGTTGTCATTCCTCTGGAGAACGCTGAGCTTCCTACTTGCCTATTTTCCCCAAAGACTATTCTTGTGTGATCCAGCATTAACATGTATCCAATTCCCTCATCCTAGCAATTGGTTATGTTTGCTTTTCTCTGTCCTGTTAGTGTGGATCACCCAATGTAAAGTGACCAGCCTTACCCTAGTTTCTTCCATGTTCCCATCACAAGTGTTTATATGTGTCCCTTGGAGCCATGCAGGGAAGCAGTCCCATTGCAGATGGTTTCTCCATCTTCCATGTCAAAGTTTGTCACCAGTGTTCCAGGAAATGTCCTTTGTTGAGGTCCTTCCTGGACAACCACCTGTCCCATTGCCATGAGCTTGGGTGGTTCCACTACCTGCTTGGAGAAAACTCCTCTGTCCCATGAGTTTGTGGGAGGTCCTTTCCAGGACAGGGCCTGGCTTCTTCCCTCTCATCATTCTCAGGGGCCTCTTTTGAAGCAGCCCTCACTCCCTTCGCACATTTCAGAGCTGGTGTATAAAAAACAAGGCCATCTCTTTTCCTCCCCTGTTACCTCCCTGAACAGGGCATTACCTTTATCTTTTTTTTTTCTGCCTACATGGGTTACATCTCATCTGGGACTAGAAGAAGGTAAAGACCCCCATCAGACTCAGATCAGTAATGTAGCAAAGCACTAGGATTTTAACCACGGGCATATTCTGACTGCATAGCTGCTTCAACATAAGCATATGCTGAGGTTCTGTGCCCAATCAAAGCTTTAATTTCCTTCTCGTTTCTTGTGGCCTGTTCTGCATTTTTAAGATGAGACAGAGTGTGAAATAAAATACTCAGAAAAATAATTTCTCTAGGGCATATTCTGTTTGATAATGTCATACCTGGAACTTCATCTGGGCTGTCAAAACAATGTCGCATGACAGTTAAACTGAGCACTCTTCATATACATAAATCTTCCCCAGTCTGTAGCTAAGTATCAAGAATGAGCTGAAGGCTCCTGTAGCTGAGCTATTCCACTGAGTGAGAAATGATGTGACCATTAGAGAGCAGATAGCTCCCAGCTAGTAACTCCAGGTAGCACCGTGTGCAGGTGGCAATTTATTAATACATGGATGTACATTTATGAGGCGTGCCGTGGAGGGACAGGGCACTGATTTCAAAGAGGTACAGAAGAAGAGGTTCTTCTCCTTGAACACTGTTTATTGTCCACCATGGCTCGTAAGGCCACGTTTCTGGTGGGAATTGTTGTTGTATCAGTGATGCCCAGCAAGTCAGCGGTGATTTCCTCACACAAGAAGGAACAGCATTTCCAGTGGTGATGTGGGTCTGCTTCTTTTTGATGCCGTCATTAACAATCGTAGGATAGTGAGCACACTTTTAAAATTTAGGGTTAGAAATCGTGCTAATGTATGTTACAAACCTCTCAGAAGCTGTGAAGAGAACCAATTGTGTTACTTTCAGGAAGCGATCCAACCAGTACCTGGTATTTTATAGAATTGCTTAGCATGATATAGAAATATGAATCAACTATAGAAGAACTATAGTTAAGAAATTTCCTCCTCGAGGAGGCAAAAAGATGGTATAAAAGGACTAGAGAGGTCAGGCTAAATCACGAGTGAAATAAAAAGCAAAGGAGAAGAGGACAAATCTCATGCTAGGGTATCCAAACACAAGTGTCATACCAAAAGTAAGCCCAGGGAGAAATAGTTCTTCTATAGGCAGTGTCAAGGGCACCTCAGCTGAAATACAGTATTTCGTTTCATACACTGCATTTAAAAGAGGTTATAAAGATCAGAGACTAAAATCTTTGAAGTGGCAATGGTAAGAGTCTTAGAAAACATGGCCTGCAAAAGAAGAACAAAGGAGCTACATTTGCTTAGTCTAGAAAAGGAAAGAATGAATGAGGGAAACAGTACAAAGTTCTGGCAGTAAAATTCTGTGGGTTCAGCGCTGTAATAGTCTTTGGAGGCCATAGGATCCCTGATGGTGGATGCTTTTAAAATTACAACAGATTGGGGTCAGCTGCCCTCTGGGCAGTTGCCTCAGGCAGCAAAGCAGGAAGATCATGAGTGGCATGCTGCCTTGCTGGGACAGGCTGGGAACTGCAACACAGGGAACAGAGCATCTGCAAGAAACCACCCAAACCTTCCCAGGGCTTCCTGCTCTTCCTGAAGACATGATAGCACCAGTCAGCTCCAGGGTAGCATGTCACCTCTTTAAGCAGCAGCATGTGCCAGCTTCTGCTTAGCTTTGTTGTTGGATTTCATGGCAAATCCAAGATTACAAATACAGTCAGGACAACACTCTGGGAGGCTACCAGGCATTAGGTGTCAGATCCTATCGAGTGCTGTCTACGCTTGTCCCTACAAGACCTTTCAGGTCTATCCTAGCATTACATTCTTGTGAGCAGGGGTTTGACTAGAAGAGCACCATAACAAAAGGGCGCTCTGTAAATCCACATTTTTGTACTGACTGAGCTCAAATCACATAGGGAACAATTCCTTTCACACCAGTAGAGTTGCAAACAAATGTCTTTATTGGTGAAGTAAGATTGGACTCTTGTAAACAGCAACATTGAAATGCATTGCGTTTTTGTGGTAGCTTTATGCATGAGAATATCAAATTCCATACAGATGTTTACAGAATTCAAGTTTTGGGGAATGAATGCCCTACCTTAATTGGCAGGAATGAAGAAATAGTCCCTCATCAGGCAGAGCTCATAGTGAAAGCATAAAAAGTCTAATTTATTGCATATTTTCAATATGACTTCATTTTCGAGCATTTTGTGACAATCTGACCTAATATTGCACTGATTCACACAATAGAGCTGTTCTATTGTACTTTAATGACTGGAAATGTAATTTGCTTCCTGTTTAATATTTAAGCCAGCAATAATACCAAAAAGGCTTATTGCTCCTAAGAAAAGATGAAAGGGGCATAACTCTTAAGGTTTTTTGTGTTCAAAATTTGACCTACTTTTAAAACACTAGAAACTCATGGGAATGGTCCTCAGAATTAAAAATACCAATATAAGATTGTTGCCTGGGAATTTTAAGATACATCACTTCCAGCTCATAGAAAAGCAGAATTTCCTTCCCGAGGGAAATCCAGATAATTCAAAATTAATTTTTTTCCCAAAATACTGAATTAACAGAGTTTTTCCACGGAAAAAATGAAGTTTGAAAAGAAAAATAATATTCTGAACTTCAGAAGTATTTAATTTGGGTTTGATGACTGTCTTGAAATTTTTCAGTCTGGCTTAGCTGAAGAGGCATCTGTGCCTGTCCCAGCTGCCCTTAGTGACTCTGGCATGACCAATGTTCTGTGGCCTTGCCTCATGATGTTCCTTGGAGAGAACAGCTCCATGGCCGTTCTACCTTGCCCGTACAGCTTTTCTGCGGGGAGCAAGGAAGACAAGTTTTGGTGTAACATGCAGGGAAGACAACTTGCAAAGGCCGATCTGAAGAGGATAACTGGAAGGTCCATTATCTGAACTGCTACAAAAGTGAGGTAGGTATATGGCGGCTCAGACAGGGATGCAGAACCATGGAAATAAAGCAGCTCAAATGGAGAACAGTACAACTAAAGCATAACTTTCACATGGGGCGCAGTGCTGAAGCTGCCCTACTCTTTCCCCCATTAAAGGGTCATTTCCTTTTCATTTGGCATTACTGCACACCCCCTTATACTTTTGGATGATCATATTTGGTAGCTCTGCCAAGCCTTTCTTTGTCCTCTGTCCCCTCGCTTCCTTCTCCCTTTGGAGACAGCATTCCTCCTTGTTTGGTCTCTTATTGAGTCTGTCTCTATCTCAGGGCTCCATGAGCTGAGTCCCACATCTACATGGAGAGGAAGCCTGAGATCCAAGACTTCATGAAATTCCTCAGGGACAGAGCCGTGTCCAATTATGAACATATTACAAGTAGTTAGATGTATACTGTTAAGCCACTGTCATACTTCCACTTGACAGATGGGTATGCTGGTCTCTGCATAAATTTACATTGGTAAATATACATTAAAAAAAAACCCAAACAATGCAAACTATCACAAGTGGCTCCACAGAAACATCTGCATTTTGCCAGGCTTGACTAAATTCACTCTTCTAGAAGCACACACAAGAATTAGAGGTGTCACTGAAAGGAGGACCAGAGAGAAACACTTTCCAATGTTTTGTTTCACTTGGTTTTATAAATAAGAGTGTGGCATCACTTATTAAATCATGACATTTTGAAAAATGATGCTTTGTGTTACCCTTGGGTGAGAAGAAATGTGAATAGAATAGTTTTGGGCAGTCTGAAAACCAGCTTGGGAAGGAGGACTGCTGTGAACTATTCTCAGATCAGTCATTTACTTGCTCCATGTATTTGGATAAGATACTCAGTCGTTATCTATATACCAAGGTTGTACTGCTTCAACTTTAGTTCAGTAAAGCTATACAAACTCCAGTATTAACATGACTATATTGGCATTCAAGTACTTTTATCAGAATAACGTGCTCATGTCGGGCAAATCTTACCACTGTAACACACCTTTGTACCACTACAACTGCCGGCACAGCAGACAGCACTGCTATAACAAAAAGATAAAAATCTCACCCCTTGCCAAAATGCTTCTACCTAATACTGAAGTATGCACAGCCCATCTTTGCTGCTTCACTTTCCTCCATCCAGGAAAGACTTTCAGACCTTTCCTTGCAGGGTTTATGAGCTTTAGTTCCTATTTGCGACAGGGCTTTGCAAAGTCCATGTGAAATGTGCCAGGGCTTATTTTTAGCCAGTCACAGGGCTTTTTTAAGTCTCTAAAAAGTGTTTGCAAGATGTAGCTGTACCCCAAAACATGCCATAGCAGGGGCATTCAGCTGGGCCTGCTTCCTTTTCCTGTGAAGATTTCACTTGGCATTTGACTCAGTCTTTTCTGACAGCTATTTCATGACATATTGACCGTGCGACTGCCCCTGATATTTCATGCATTAATGTGAAATCCCGTCTTTTTTCTCTGGACTTTTGGAGATTGGCTTCTTTCCCCCACCACCATTAGTCTGACAAGCGAAGGTTAAATCAAGAAGGACAAAAATCTTTCATGTTCAAGGCAAAAATACAATCAGGCCGTTTTCCCTGCCGCCTTTTACCCAGCAGCTGAGCAGGAAAAAGCCAAATCAAGAGGCTGCCATCTGTGGGACGAACAAGGGAGGACAACAGAGCCTCCATCCCTGCCAGCACCTGAGGGGAGTTGGGCAATGTTGGGCTAATTGTTGGTGTAAATGACATTAGCATTTGGCCTAGGATCAGTAGCTTCTCTCCGAATAATTTAGTAAGTACAAATATTAAAAATACTTGAAGTTAGACATTAACCAGATGAAATGTTTAGACAGCAATAGTAAAATGCATTTGATCAAGCTTTATGGACTGAAACTCAAACAGAATTTTATTTAGCAAAAATAATGGGGATGCTGATGCAATTTCTAGTTAATCAATCTGGAAAAATTCAGAAGAAGCTGTCTTTTGAAATTAAAAATGTAATTTCCAGGACAGCTTTGGACTTGTTCACAAGAGATTTCCTAATCCACAAATCCATTCTGATGGCTCTTTTCCCACAGGCACTCTCTCTAAGCAGTAGGGGACTGATATTTTCCTCAGGTTCACTGTTCATTTTGAAGCCATGGAGCAGGATACTCTGCAGCAGGGTTTCTGCCCCATTTTGCCTGCTCAGCCCTGCATTGACTCGGTTGTCTGCTACACTAGAAATGAGAGACTCAGATCCAACATTAGCAGGAAAATTCTGGATTACATAGGCCCCAAAAGATGCCTACACTGGACAGGATACATAGGAAGGGGATCATCTAGATTGTCAGGCTCTAAAGGTTTACATCCATGTGTTTTCCAAGTATATAATTAGAACATAGTTAAAACAACATTATTGGCATAAACCCTGCCTCACCTGCTTTCTTCCAAGAAGGATGGGGTTTAGCCAAGATGCAGGGACACCAGGACAGCCAGCCTGCCTGTTGGAGGGTAGCCTGGGGGCAGGAATGTGGGAGGAAGGGTGAGACCTTCAAGAACCTGACTGGATTTTAAGTGCTGTAGCCTTCCATAAGGTCTGCAATCCCAGTCATCTCCAAGAGCGTGGAACTCCAGCCCAAAGCTGCTTGTTGGTGTCTACGGAGTGGGTCACATCTGGCTTGAATTTAGTATTTGCTCTTTGTTAGTGCTCTAAAGGCTGTTTAATTGATGCTCAGGCTGTGTGTGTGTGTGTGCATATGCGTGTGTATGTATTAAGCAAGAGACAGCTGGTCCTACACAGGCAAGGTTGACTGTTACCCCTGAGGCAAGAGGCCCATGGAAAGCAGGGTGGCCAGTGTGTTATTATTGCCCTCTACTATTCTTTGACCTCCACTTGATATATTTTTCCATTACCCTAGGCAGCGAGCTCTTGGTGGGTGGGAACTATCTGTTTGTTATTGTCTGCTAAATGAGGACCTCACTGTGGAATACAGCTTCTGAACACAGACAGATATTACCAACAGGCAACATGGCCAGCATCTGTCTTAACTGGTCCATCACCACAGGCAAGGTGGGTATCACCTGAGCCAGGGGAAGCCTCCAATGGGAGTCAAATGCTGTTCCCTTACAATTGTGCCAACACTGGCAGAATATGAAAGCCATAACACACATTAAAGCATGGATGATGCACATCTCAAGAAGCAATAGCTAGATAGCAGCACACAAAGGTGACCTGCAAACCTCTTGAGAAGGACAGTGGGGAAAGAACACCAATTATGGTCAAAGTAATAGTTTGAGAAACTGCTGCTTCCTGGCATACCAGAGGCACATACTAGGCACTGGTGTTGCCCTTTCAGTTGCATTTGTTGCTGAAAAGTGAGTGATGTCAGCACATCACGGGAACTTCCAGGAGACTTGTACCTGCATTTCTGACCCTCTAATATTTCTTTGTCATGCAGAACAAAGGAGATCTTGCCTTGCCTGTGGTATCTGATATGTGACAATGCTTGCAGGATATCAAAGGAGCAACAGTTAGAGTGGTTGCAATTGCACCATTAGGGATAAATGAAACAAAGCTGTATCAAAATAAAGTTGAGAGGCCATTAGCTCAAAGTAAACATAAATGAAAGGGCAATGGGTATTCCCTGATTCCCCTGGAATAGCATCCATCATTTTGCCATGAAAGTGCTTCAGAATGCAAGTCTTTCCTGGGGAAGCACTGAAAGCATGAGCTGAACGTACCTGATGCAGTATATTGCCTAACTGCTACAGTGGCCTCCGAGGCTTTAGCTTGGGAGGAATTACAAGCGTTCTGTTCCTCTCCAGGGGACATTAACTCTGGAACATAATGCTAGGCATTAAATTACAAAGCATATAATCATTGCACTGCTAATCAACTCATGCTCATACTAGAATTCTTACTTATTCCTTACACCTTCCCAGATCCCACAAGCTCACGTTGCTTTCTACTCAGCTGTCCAATTTGGACTGACAATACCCAAGCCCTGTCTGAGTGGTGGCAGGACAAAAATGTTTGGTATTCTGAAAACCAAAAGTAAAGAGATGAAAGAAACATGACTATAAAAATATACCACATGACCTAGCGACCTCAAGATTGTATTTATTTTCACATTTAATTTTGGTAAACATGTATCTTTAAGATTAGAGTCAGCACAGTCAATGTCTAGTCTGTTGCTCTGTCAAGATAAAAATCCAAGAGGCTTTTTGAAGGGACTGTGTCTAGCTGCCTGTGAGTTTCATGATGATGAAGGGCCCTGATAGTGCAGAATATTGTTTGTGAGGCTGAGAACCAGGACATGCAGATACTGCTTGTTTATGCTCTGCACTTGCTCAGGGTTTTTGGACAAATTTTTTATTTGTTATGTCTTTCACCACCACACCAACCCCCCCCCCCCCCCCCAAGAGAAAGTAGTAATAACTTCTAATATTCATAACTTCTACACAACAAATTAAAAGCATAAAGGAAGAGGGGTAGTGTAGTTTCTGTAGTTTTCCCCCCTCCACGCAGCCCCCTGAATAGAATCCGACTAGCTCAGAGATATGGGGCTGTGAGGGGAGGAATACCAGGAGAGGGATAAATATTCAAAAGAGGCTCTTACCCCAGGGAAGTTGGAACAGCTCTCTTTATTCTGTGGTGTCCATGGAGAGCGGGGCAAAAGAGAGAGAACAGGAAGTCTCAGGGGTCTATATAGGTTTTGGACAGGGTGGGCTTTCCTGGCTCCCTGCCAACCCCGTTGGGGCAGGAAGGAGGGCTCCAGGGGTTATCTTGATCAGAGTCACAAGGTCCCAGGGGAAGGGGGGCACAGGGTGTCCATGAGCTCACCGTAACAGGGTAGAGTTATTACTCACAATATTTACTATCAATCTAGGATAATGAGTAAGTATAGTGGTATAGTGGACATTACTGTACTAGCAGTAATAGAGTGAGATTGGACTGTGTTAAGGTTAGAGATCTATAAAAATGTTAACTTTCTTACTGCTTCCAAAAATAAGCTTATGTCTCTCTGGACAGCTGACAGCACTCACTGTATCTAGTGACAATCCTGAAGTGACAAGTCTCAACCCTGGCTTGCTCCCTCATTTCTGTTCACATTAGGTTAGGACCTAGAGGGTTGCAGGATATTGTGTTGCCTGATTGCTGAATGATGTCATCCCCAATCACTTATGTGTCATGTTCTGGGGCACTGAATCATTTCCCTTTTTGTGCTCTTTCTGATGAAGAGGAACTGGAACTAAACACTTTTGCCTTTCATAGCCTCTAGCTAGTAGTATCTGGCATGGGAGCTAGTTATATTGAGCAGACTGTGCTGGAACTGCACATTTCAACCAGAAACACTTAGAAATTATGGTGCTTGCATCCCATCTAGTGGAGGGATCAGATGAATTCATCAGCTGCTTGTTGCTAAGTAAGCACATACTTCTGCTGTGAGTGTAGGAGCAGAGCTATCAGCCTCGTCAGGATGCAGGCAGTTCACTCAGCATGCTCACAGTGGTGATTCACCCCATGCAGAATGGATTGGGTGCATTTCTTGACATAAAAATTAAGTCTGAAAGTTTACCCTGATGTCAGGCATTCGCACTAGGAAGGAACAACTGGCTACCTTTAACTGTGGGCAACAGCTTTGCTGCTCCAGGGCATCAGCATGAGAACCAGCTGTAATTTCTGAGTAGCTGCCAATGATTAAAACTAATTAGCCATTTTGAGACTAACAAACACTTTGCAATTCCCTCTGAATCCCCCTACAGCCCCATAAGGATCATGATCCAACTTGAAAAAGCTTTCATCTGGTTCATAGAGAGCATGGGAGAGTGAGATGTCTTTTCTTCCTCCATGGAAGAGGCTGCAGAGCCAAAACCTGTTCAGTTGTCCTAACCTGAAAGAAGGCACTGTTCACCAATAGGTCAGGTGAGCAAGGCACGTCACAAACCACCCTAGTGACAGTAGAATGAACCATCTGTATAGATCTCTACAGATTATTTTGACTTGCACTGAAATAATCGGGGGGTGGTTTCTGACAGGTTTGAAAATGAGCTTGCGTGGCTCCTTCTTGAGAAGAGTTCATTCTGCCAGCCCCTGAGCCTCATTCCCCACTGGCCCCCTGCAGCTGCACAGTGCAGAGCTCAGCTGCCTGCCACCAGGCAGACATCTGCTGGTGGTGCCACATGCAGGCATTTCCCACCCTGCATCTCAGCATCTGGGAATCCCAAGTGCCAGGGCAAAAGAGTTATTCCCAAACAGAGGAAGGGCTGCCCCTTCCTGCTCTTTTCCTGCTTTAATAGAGCCTATCAGGCCACCTCTCCTAAAACAAAGTGATCCAGTTTTACAACCAGCAGTTTTTTAGAACCATGAGTCTTGCTGTTACACAGAGAAAGCCTGTGGACATGGAACAGTCGGTATGCAAGTGAGCACACAAGATAGGTGAGCATGCCACCCTCCTGATACATTACCCACTGCCATCTGGTGAAAGCCTGTTTCATAGATCAAGCAGAGATTTCAGCTAAAATAATTTCTTATGCATAATGCGAGTGTTAGAAGGGGGTTGTTCATTCCTCCTCATCTTCATACTTAGTGATCACCTGCAAGATAAAATGCTGTTTCTGTATACAACAAAAATACAATGCCTTCTCATACCTGGCAATGCCTCCAGCCTTTGCACAGATGCAAATCATGCTTTTTTTAGTATGAAAATAAGTGCACTAGATGGCAGTGTTCCTTTTGGATCATTGCAGAGCCACTGCTCCACCATGATCCCCTCATTCAGAAAGCAAGGCCCTAACAAGTGTTGATAGTCATTCCCAGGGTATTCTTCCAAATTTGGGGGTTCCAAACTTGGTGTGTTTCCAAGGTGAAAAACTGCATCTTTGAGTCCCTTCTGCCTCTTAGGAAAGTTTTGTGTTCAGTTGTGCACTGTTTCTTCTTGCTGTTGAGCTCTCAGAGCTAGCACTGGACCCAAAGGGTAGTTGTGTTCCTGCACACAGGGGCTATAGCTCACATATTTCTTTATCTTATTCAGACTGAGTTTAAACAGTAAGTTTTACAGCAATTTCTTTGATCTGTTATCTGTATTGCGCTCCAGATTCTTTGTAAGAGAAGGTCTTTGTTTGTATTATTATGAATCTGAAACTTTCGAGTAACACATGGCTTTCCAGAAGCCAAGGAGATATTAACTCTGGGAGATGCTGGGAATGCTTTGAATCAACACACCTTACCAAGGAAAAACTACATCTAACTACAGATTGGGAGAGGAGTAAGTATTTGGACAGCTTTGTATTTGAGCTTGCTCTGTCCACTCACAAGTGAACAAGAGATACATTGGGATTGCTCATATCTAGTGATAAATTTTACTTCAGCCAGCTCTCTCAACTGTGCTGGTCACCCCCTTTTGTCCTCAAAGGAATACTCCAACTGATGCAACAACTTTTGTACGAGAGAAAGCAACTGTAAACTGCATTCCAGCTGAGGTTGAAGGGATGGTGAGGGCTGGGAGCAGATCAGAGAAAGAAAAGAGGTAAAGAGCAAAACAGTGTTCAAACTGTGTCACAGGCATCTTCTTCTTTCTTTCAGGATTTTTCACAGAGGAGCACAGAGGAAAGAAAGAGAAAACTATTTCTATTTCTGCTCCTTGTTTTCCCATGTGGAATGTGTTTGGAGAATTGTTTACCTGGAGTGATTGCCTGATTGGATTCTGGTGAGAATTGTTTTAGCCTGATGGCCAATCCAATCCACCTGTGTCTGGACTCTTGACAGAAGGTCAGGAGTTGTGAGTTAGATATGGTAGTTAGAAAAAGTAGGTATGTAGTTTTATTATCTCCTTTAAATAGTATATTAATGTATTACAGTATAGTTATAATAAAGAAATCATTCAGCCTTCTGAACTGGAGTCAGACATCATCATTTCTTCCCACCGGGTTCACCTGCATTTAGAATAAAACAGTATTGGTTGACTTCTAACTCCTCATAATGCAGGAATGCAAGAAGGCAATCATTTAGAAGGAAAGCCTGATGGTAGGGTTAAACAGCTCCCAAATGGCTGAAGGACAGCAATCCTGTCACCATAGACTCTGCTGTGAAGTGGAAGGTAGAGCAGCTTCCCTGGTAATGAATCCTGGAAAGCCCCAGCATTGCACTGCTATGTATGGCAGAGCTACATCTACCCTTCAGTGCCTGCACTCAGCTTATTTCTGCACACACTGGAGGAAGACAAAGAAAATTAGCCCAGTCCTCATCCCCGCACAAGTGCTCTATGGAGACAACACAAGCATTTACTTTCCAGGAGACCTGAGCTGAGTTCCAGACCCTTTGACCGATAGGATGAAAACTGATTGGTTAGCTTTCACCCTGGCTCTGGGCTCAGAGTTCAGTCCAGGCAATTATGTGTAAGTGGAGGATATTAAGACTTTTTTTTTTTTTTCCAAAATAACAATAATATCTTTTTTTTTAAATAGTGTTTTCTTTTAAATGCCTCTCCACTGACCACTTGGATGGATGGAAACCCACCAGAGCTTTTTGGGTACCATACCCTGCCACCAACCCTGTACGGCACATCAGATGACGTGCCTGGTCTGCATTTCTTGGGAGCATGTAATCTACATCCTGATACCACAGCTTGGCAGCAAGCTATGGTGTCCTTCTGGTGGCAGAAACACCAGCCCCTGTGGGGTAGTTTGGTGGCAAACATGGCTTTGTATCCAAGAGAGGGCAGCATTCTCCCTCCGCTGGGAAAGGTGGGGAGCTGCCTGGCCACACATCTCTTTCTAGGAAAAGACGTGCTTTGTCAGATGGCATTTCAGAATAGACTTTCAATTTAAGGCTTTATGCATCTGTTTAGGGAGATAACAACTGGTTTTACACCTTAGATTTTCTAGGGACAATTTATCACACACCTGTAAGTAAAATCTAAGCCAATTCTTGGTATGCCATCCTCAGCTGCCGTTCCTGCCTTTATTCCAGCATCAAGGCGTGGCAGTCTCCTTGTAAGCAGCATCCCTTCACAGGTGGTGGCACAGTGGGAAAGGCAACTGCATCTCTATTTCAGAACATATAGCTTTATACTCAAGGTGGTGGTGGTGGAGGAGGCGAGGTAGAAGAGAAGAACAAGTGGGCAGATGCCTTTTGTTACTGTTTTATATTCTTGCATAGGCTATACCAAAACTGGACCTCAGAAAGAGCAGCCAGTAAACATAAGAGGAGACTCCAGCACTTTTCAGTGGCTTGCATACCAAATGGGGCCCTCTGTTTCTTAGAGCTGCATCTGCTCCAGTTACCTGCATAATCCACCCAGGTGGGTACATTGATGCTCATACTCTCTGTACATCTGGCAGCCTTCAAGCTCTGAGCTCCTGATGATCTCAGTGGAGTTGTGGTGCAGCTAAGAAAAATCCAGCCTGTGCTGCAGCAAGAGAGAAAAATACAACAAAAGTCTTTCTCTTCCCAGGTTCCTTCTGCAACAGGTGAGATGGAAAGAGAAAATGTAAGTAGCTACACTGCTGCACCACTCCCTGAAGTAAAGGGGACTGATGGCAGAAGTGTTCCCTATCACTAGCATACTTGGGAAAAGAAATGTTCCACCAGCATTTAATTCTAGAGCTGCATTTCAGAGCTCCTGTGGTATGCTTCTTATTGGCCTAATTAACAAGCTTGAAAGACTAGGAGTCACAAGGTTCATATGTAAAACAGATGGTAGACAGGACATCAATAAAGCTCTTTTAGATTATGCTGGGGAAAAAAAGCAGAAGCTTTTCCTTGAAATAGTTTCAAGGAAATGGCATTTGATTTACAGCCCTAATATGGCATGTTATTTATACTGTTGCAAACCTTTATGAATGTGAGCTTCTCACTGAAGATGAGTTTAACTACAGCAGTGGATGTAGTGCTTAGAACATTGAGTCATTGTTCTAGAGAAGAAAGTCTTACTGCAATCTCTGCTATTGACCTGACATGCAGCACTTCACCCCACCCTGCTGCCAGCCTATTTTAAAAATAGGAATACTTCCTTTATATTATGCTTTGAGATCCTTTTAAGCTACATATGATTAATTATCCTAACAGAGAGAAGAAAATGGAGGGTTATTAGAAGTTCAAATCCTTCAGTTTCTGAGTACTGCTATATTTAAGTTGGCAAGTGTTTTCACCATTTTGATTAGAATAATTTCAAAGGAAAGGCAGGATGAGCCACTCTGCACCGATGCACTCAAACACTGCACAGTTCACAGAATCATCTCTGACTCAGTCCAATCCTTCCACAGAGCCACAGGGAAGGACTTAGGCCCTGAATATACATGTGAGAGCCAGCAACATTGGCATTTGTCAGACTGTACTGGGGACATACTGTTCCCAGTACAGTCCCCCAATTTAGTTCATAAATTTAACATTAGCAGAACTCAAAGCACCATGCTATAGACAGCAGGAAGGATCCAAAGAGCAGTGAAAATATATGATTATGGATAAAGTGTCCTAGCCACTAGACTCTGCCCAAAGGCCAGGCATCAGTTTTTTCTGGCTACTAGCTCTTACTGTCACATCTTCACCACAACCAGACATTTACACTCCCAACAAGTAAGCAAGTACTAGGATGTGAGCACATGCTACACTTCCACTTTTATTTACTGGAACAGACATGGCTCTCAGCTTCACTGTCACTGTGACACTGGATGCTGGATTCAAGCATGAAGAGGAAATCTCTCTGGGACAACTACAGTCACTGTATAACAAACCCAGCATGGAAACCCAGTGGAAACCATGAAATGTGAGTTTAGCAAAAGCTTGGCCTGATCTATTGACCAGGTCTGTTGAAGGACAGCTGGTAGCTGAAAAGCAACTGGGAGCATTCAGAGCTTGATCTGATGAAAAGCTGAGTATGAGCAGAATAGTGCTTTCTGCAGGATGTGCATGCTGGGGTCACAGGGTGTGCTGGATGTGCTCTTTGTTCTGGGGGAAGAAAAGACCCCACATTCAGCTGTCTGTCTTTACCTGAAGCGCTGACGCTGACTGATTTTCACAGAAAGATGGAAGAGACACACCACACCCAATTAATTAACATTTGTGTCCATTGTGCCAATGGTCAGAACTTAGGTTCTGATATGCTGGTCTCCTGTGAAGCATTGAGACGTGAGGATTTGCAGCTCTCAGACCTGTTTCAGTGGGAAGCAAAGACGTCTGGTCTGCTGAAAGCAAATGGGATCAGTCATTTTCCTGTATTTCTTAAATAGGCTAAAGGGACCCAGCTCATTCAAGCCACAGGGAGGCCCATTAATATCCAATAAGCTTTTGGCAGAATACAGAGCAGCAGTAAAACACTTGCCAGAAGGACTGAAATGCAGACTTGGGACTAGGCAGATCCAGTAATAGGCTGGAGCATCTATAGTGGCAATTAGACAGAAGTGCATAGATCTAAAAATGCAATTCAATACCCCTAATCTCCTTTCCCATCATACACCACCCTCCCCCATCCACCAAGACTGTAGGCCTCAAGTCCATAGATCCCTTTAGCCCAGAGGATGTTCACAGTGCTGCTCGTGCAGAGCTATGGGCTGGATAAACCCCTCCACAGACAAGTCCATCCTACTGCTTTTTTCATAGAGGGAATGGACAGTGGGAACACATCTGCATTCCTGTCTAGGTAACACCTGCACATCATGGATTTCCAAACTTAACTTTGCTTCTCTGTGTGCCTGATGGGAGCACCTCTGTGCTGAGCTCAGACCTCTCCCTGCCTGGAGCTGAAGTAGTCAGTACAAACCACTCAAACCTGGATTCCCCCACATTATGCACAACTGCTGACCATGGTCCTGTTCTAGAGAGGCTCCCCTCGGGATGCATTAAGGGACAAGAATTGCTTGCTTATTCCTTTGAAAGGCACAGCAATACACATCTGCAAACAGCAGAGGATCTGAGAGTTATGCCTATGTAAGATGGGCTCTGCTCTCTGCCACAGGTTATTTGTCCCTCAGTAAAAACAGAGGGACTGTCTTCTTTGGGGCCATGGAGGAACTGTTTGCATTTCTCTTAAACTCTCTCCTACCCTTGTCTTTTTGTTTCCTGACATGAGACAAATCATCCAGCCCTTAAACCAGCACCTGCAGAAGCTCCACTCTCAGTATTGAGGGAGCAGCAGGCTCCACAATGCAGTATTCCTGCTGTTACTCCCACACAGGCAAATCCCTCTCTCAGAGCAGCAAGTCCTAGACAAGCAGATGGGCCTCACTGTGTGTAATGACTGTGTGGGCAGGGACGAGGACTTGCTCAGCCCAGAACTTCCCAGTTGCCTGTGTTTTGCCAGTTGCCAGCTGACCCTGAGCTATGCCCTTGCTTAATGAGCAGCTTTATGCTCTTTCTGTGCCATTTATCTTCCCTCAGACACTGCACAGGGAGCCTAAGCCAGTAGCCTGGGCTCCAAGGGCCGCAGCAGCTAAGCACTGCAGCACCCACATCCTTATGGGATGTCACGGGCAGCTCCAGAGAAAGTTTACCAAGGAGACCATCCCATTGAATCATGAGCTGCAAAAAAGATCCCCTTTACTTTCTAAACTCCTTCTCAGGGGTGAGTCTGGGGTGCAGCTAAATACAATCTTAGTCCAAGGCTTGGTCAACATTTTCTGTCTAAAGCATCAGGGAGGTGTAATTGATCCTGACTATGACTTTGTCCTGCAGTAAAAAGGATAGCAACCCAAATGTATTTACATTAAAAAAAAAAATTTGATTTAAATTCATCAAAATGATTAGACCAAAAGATATTAATCAGAATTATTTACTACAAAGTACTGGACAGCTAAAACTGCTAGTATAGGGCACTATTTGAGGAACCAAAATAATTATTAGAGATTGATGTCACTCACCCATATCAATGACAGTGGGCAAATCTCATTGAGGAGTAACCTTGAGGGGCAACCCCATGTCATGCAGGAGCCTCCACACACACTCCAAGAAGGGATATTTTAGAAGACTCTACTGTTAAAAAGCAGGACTGGGCTTTTATAGTGCAAAGTGAATATCAGTTATGTCTTCAGGCCAGTTATGGTAACTCAACAGCTTTCCATAAGTTATCAATACTATCAGTACTTGATCAGATCAATACTATCAATACTCACCAGAGCCCGTGCCAGTTGCTGTCAGGAAACAATGTTCTTCCTCAGAGTGTTTAACTTTGGGATTGATGAGCCAGGCTGGTCTCAGCATTCTTCAACACTAAAAGCATCATGAACCCCGATCTCTGTGCAGCTGTTAACTTTTGCAAATAGGGTAAACTCTGAGCTGTTTTATCCATACCTAGCCTCCTACACAGGATCCAGATCTGCTCCGTGGTAAGCCACATGGTCTGGCGACTAAAGCACAGACTCAGGCATCAGTTTTGCCTTCTGGTTCCAATATTGACATCTTGTGTTGTTAGCTAATACTTCCAGACAAAAAGGACATCAATAGCTTATTGCTCGAGCATGCCTAGCATTTAAGGGAAGGCTGTTCTCTCAGTGAGTATTCCCAGCCTCCTACACATCAGCCCAGGCAGTTCCTGGTTTGGTAACATTTCTTCACATGCTTTCACTTCCACTCACCTTTCATTATAATTACTGAACTTTACTTTAAAATAAGACCTCTGGTGTAATGGTGGTTCATCAGTTGCAAGCAGCAATACCCCTTCTATTCCTCAGAAGGTATTTGTAGAACCTAATTCTTGTCTGTGGAACGCCATCTTTGCCCAGTCCAAAATTCTTCATGAGGTTCTATAGGAAGCCGTGTTGCTCACCTTGCAGCATGGCTACTTCCAAAGCAGAAGACTTACTTAACAGTTTTAACGCTATAAAATTTCAGATAAAAGCTGACAAATAACAGATTGAAGTGAAAGGAAAGGTGTAGATTTGTAGTGCCAGTGCTTTATAAGAGACCTACAGGAATCAATGACTGTACATGGTCAGGAACTCCATTTTAGGTTTCATGCAAGAGATGGCACTGTTAGCACCAGCAATTTATTTAGACTCAGGAGGAAGTATATGTGGGAGGGGACTGATGTATTTTTAAAGGTAGATTACAAACATTAATATTAGAGAGATATTTTTGTTTCTGTTTTGATTAACAGAAGGTTATTAATTTTTCTTTGAAGAAAACTCATGCACTCCGTGGCAAGCATATTGATATTCCACTAAGACATAGGAAACAGAAAAAAGAGTCAACTAGAAAAGGAAATCCAGAAATCCAATGCCAACATTGTTATTCAATTCTTAATTGAATAAGAAACATTAAGGAATGTTTCTTATTCAATTAAGAATTTATCTTTCTCTCCCCCAATGAAAGAGATCTATGCATATATGCAAGTCAAGACTAGAATTATAAAATTGTAATAGGTGACGAATTTTGATTTTTCTTGGCATGCATCATACTAATCTTCAGTTGCTAGATCTACACATATTAGCAAAACATTTCCAGATTTAAAAACCAAAAGTAGAATTAAATAATCACAAAAATATCCACAGAACAAGCAGACTATCAATGCTGAAACACACTACTCACAGCTTACAGATACTTCTCACTAACCTTACACTCACCATAGCTGTGGAGGTATCAGTAAAACTTCAAACCTCGGCTGTTCACTACAGCAAATCAAAGCCAGTGAGCTGCTCAATCCCTCCAAACCCTGGCCCTGTACTGCCACTGCAAGTGATGAAGAAGAGTTGCCTCCTTGGTGAGGCCTGACCTGGCAGGGGTGCTTAAGTCACACAGGGGTAACACAGCACCGCTGCATGAGGACATGCCTTTGCTGTCATAGGCAGATTTGTACCCAAAACTTAAGATATTCAGTATGATGTGAGGCACATCAGGTAAGGAACGGAGCAGAGGCTACTCTTGAGATGTGCTTTTAATCATTTGATGAAAGCCCTCTTTTCCTCCTTCTGCTTTCATGCTAAAGCCCAGTAAAAAGCCTTTAATCACAGAATTTTCTATTAGTCCTTTGGGAGGTTTCCTGCAGCATTTCCTATTAGTTCCCTTGAGTGGTTTCCTGTCAGGCTGTGGTTTCCTAATTGGTGAAGCTGACCAAAGTAGAGTCTGGAAGCATTTCCTCCCTTCACTAACACCCCGGCAGCATGTTTCAGTCCCTGCCCTGTGCCAGTGCAAACACTTATACAGCCAGCTTTTGTGTTTGGTCAGGTTGATTTTCAGCTGGGTCAGCCCTGTGATCCAGCTTCCTTATGCCCCATGAACATTTGTACAGAACAAGGGATAGAGTTGGGGAAAAACCAATAAATGAGGCTAAGGCTGCCCCTTCTGTCAGCAGCTTACTTTTGGGGCAACTGAAACCAAGACAGCACTCCTTTGTTGCCTTTTCTAAAAGGCTGCGTTCTGAATGCACCTTGCCACAGAGCGTCTGAACTATCTCAGCATGGAGCTCAGTTCTTTAAAACAACATGCTGTTGGAGTCTCAGTGTCAATGTGTCCCAAGCAGTGAAGGCATTCATTGTACAAGGAGGAGAATAACTCATGAGAGAAATGAAAACAGACCTTGTTGACCAATTAATTTATTGCAAAGTGGTGGTTTCAGCAGTCTGATGATGCCTCAGTGTTTGGAAACCAGAAAAGCACAGTCACAGTAAGAGTAGTGGTATGCAATGTACATCTAGATCACTTACTTGTAATGAAGGAAAGAAAGAGAGACTGAAGTTTCCTACTCCTAGCCCAGCAGTAGATACTTTTCACTGCTGAAATCCAGATGTGTCCAGATCTGCCATAAAGCAGCTTTCCTTGGGATGTTGGGCAATTTCCTAAAGTTAGAGATTCCATAACTAGAATAGTACTAGATAACACAAAATACACTCTGTAAGGCACTTTAAACACCTTTCAGGTAAGAACCCCTAAAGCTGATGTAAGTGAAGTCACAGCAGGTTAATGTTGCACTTTTTCAGCCAGGGAACAAGATGAGAGGGAACACATTCAGTGCCTGAAAGTTTCCTCCAGTGCCATCCACTGACTGAGGGAAAGGGAGCAGAACTATGACACTTGCATGCATACCAGAATCACAAAGTTCCCTGGCTCTCTGATGAGAATTGCACTATTGCACATGACTCAGAAAAAGCAAAATCAGATTCTGATGCAGTGCTGGCCAACCTGAACAGGCAGCCTGAGGGCCTGCATCGGTCCAGAGTTGCTTTTGGGGAGTGATAAGGCAAGTTTGTTCCCAACAAATATGGGATAGCTGTGCTAGAAGGACTCAACTTTATGAGTGTAAGGTAACTGAGAATCTGCTCAGGTATGACAGAGTAAGGCTCTGTGCTCAACTTGTGGACAGAGGGGAGTTAAATGCTGATCGTTTGGTTGACAAAAGTTGTGGGAGGATTGTGGTGCATCCCCAGAAGCTTGATTAAATAAGCAATATGAAGCTGTTGGCTCAGTGTGCTAGGTGGACAAGTTTCTGCAGACAGTAACACCAAGGGACATATTTGTCTAATGTTACGCCTGGCTGTTTTTAAAAAAAAACACTCTGAATTTTGAAGTATTTTACTCTTGGATGTGTGGGTATGATATTACCCTGGAGAAAGACTCAAACATTGCCTTTGGGAGCAATAAACTCAAATAACAGCCATCACACCTCTAAGGGACTCGGTGTTCATCACAGGCACAAGTATTTGGTAGATCTTAATGGAGTACTTCACTGCCATCCACAACACAGAAGGGATAAATAGGGATGCCTTTTCATCCTGTTCTATCATCTCTTTCCAAGGTTCCTGGAGTTGTGATGTCATTGTGAAGTCAATTCAGGTAGAAGGCTTTGAATTGATCCTCCAGACAAGCTGAGTGAGACCTTTGAGTTGAGATGCTGCATCTCAAGCATTTTCCACCCATGTGCAAACTCTTACTTCACTAAAGAATGGAGATACAGTCTTTCCACTTCCATATGTTCAGGTCAGCTGTGTAGGCAAACATTGCCTTTTCCATGCTAAGGCAATGCTCTTTGCAATATTCCTTGCTTCTTCACTAGAGCATTTCCAAAGCACTGGAGAAGAACTGGAAAGCAACCAGAGCTTGATGCTGTGACTTATTAAACAAAAAATTAAATGTTGACTGGATAGCCAAATGTTTCTCCCCCCCAAAAATGCCATCATTTTTTGCTTCCCCAGCACAGGACCCAGATGGGATCAAAATAACAATCTTTCTACTTTGCTTCTGGTACATGTCATTAATTTAACACAAGGGGTGTTGTTGATAGACACTGGTTTCTCAGCCTTCCAATATTATTAGCGATATGGAATCTGCTGCAGAGTCTGGTACAATGCCTTGTTTGCAGTAGCTTTGCTTCATGAAAAGAGAAGGTCCAGTCACTACAGTTACAGGGATGTATGAAATGCTTGTTCATTAGCATGACTCTTTACACACAGCATGTGTTCAGAGGTAAAGGTATATCTTTATTATGAAGCAACATTTGTTCAGCATAGCGGGTTTTGCACAGCAGAAAACCTTCACAGTCTTCAAAGTTTTATGTTTTGCTGGTGATCCTCTTGCTTTTGAGGATGTAGGACATCCGTGTAGTTTAAATACATAAGTCATCCACCATCAAAATACTAAAAGAAATCTGGGACCTTCTTCTTGTGAGCCTGGCTTGTGACAGTGACTGAGAAAAAAACCCACATAATTTCTTCTCTGGCTGTGGATGTAAAAGCATCGGAATCTGTGGTATTGATGATTCTGAGATTGTAGAAAGTCTCTGTCTTTCTGCCCCACTGCCAAAGAAGCTATAATTCATCTGTGCTGTTTTCAAGGTTGTTTATTCTTGCTTATCTCTAACATGTTCTGCTGCCCTGCCGCAGGTCTGTCCTGCAGGGCAGCGTGTGGGGCTCTGCCCTCAGTGGGATGTTACAAACATTATATACCAGAAACTACCTGTGCTATATTTACAATAATGTGCCAATATCTGTCACCTACGTTGAACAGTGTGTCCCCAGCCTAAACCAGTAGAAAAATGCCAACACTACAGTGAAACATGGAGGGCATGAAGAAGGAGAAAAAGGACAAGACACACCCAATTTCCTCCATCTTGTGCCCTTTGAACCCCTAATCTAGAATCCTAAAATTTTACTTTTGCACCCGTGCCACACTTAATTACTACTCATATCAAACACTCAGAGTTTGTAATTCATCCTGTAAGATTGAAATCTCTTTTCCATGGACAGAGGTCAGAGACAGCGCCTCTCGGGGCTCTGTCCAGGGGGGTTCCTGACCCCCTGCCAGGGTCCCAGGCCTTCCAGGGCAGCCAGAGGGAAGCCCTGGATTCCCACAAAAGCAGATGACAAACCTGTTATGAAAGAATCTTTTCTTTCACCAACAAACAATGGACCTCCCCTGTTTTCCGAGACTAAAGCTCTGGTACTATACCTGCTTCTGACCCCCTGTATGTCTCATGTCCCACCTTGCAGGAAGCAACCTGACACTGCACCATGGACAGGCTTCAGCAGCAGCTGGACCATGCCCATGTGTCAGACTCCACTGCTCCCCACCTCCTGCCTGCCTCCCAGAGCCATGTAAATGGATTGCTATCGCTGGTGCCCGTGCCCTCTCTGCTAATGTTTGTTTCATGCATGCTAATGAGAAGACTGGTAAGAACAGATTTATGTTTGGCTCAGCCCAGAGGTAACACGCATGAAAACGCTGACACAAATGTCGAATAAAAGGGATTTGAAAATCAACATCCCCTACTGTTACCAGCTACAGTGTAATCCTTTTCCAGGCCTGTTGGGAAATGTCCTCGGAGAAGCTCTGACTGCAGTGCAGCTGCTCCTCTCCTCAGCAGTTCAAGCTTGTTTTCACAACTTTGAGGCAAAAAGAAATAGCAGGGAGTGAACACATGAGAGAGGAAAAGATTTCTTCATTTCTTAAACTTAGTTGTGGAGATAACTTTCTTTATATTTCTGAGGATTGAATGGGCAACCAAAGAGGATAGTGGATGGATGTAGATGACTCCTAGGCGCAGCTTTTGCCTTTTTGCATTGCTAAACCCCTCACCATTGAATCTTTTGTCTAATCTGGTGTGGTTGTCGGTAGTTATTCACACAGTCACAGCTCTGCTTTATTGCAGTCAAGTCTCTCAGGCTTTCAGGCCACAGGTAGAAACACAGCTGGGAAGATGTGAGGATATGCATGATCTTAACTTATTTTTCCCACTGTGTCTGCTCTTAATCCCCTAAGAGGGGATTAAGATACTTACTGCACCTAGTGCAGGGCTCCATGACACATGGCTCCAGCTATCCTTGAGCAAGGAAGGCAAATCTGGGAATGTCAGTGCTGGCCTTCAGCCAAGGAAGGCAGCCCAGCTCCCTCTGAGTCTGAACACCTTCACATTTGCACTCCTTCAGAGACAAAGTGGCAGCCCATGGGATTAGATGAGCACTAGCAAAAAACATTTAAAAATATGAAGAGGACTGGAGGAATGTGCAAAAGCCCAAGTCCAGGGCTGCCAATCAGCTCAATCTTGCACATTGTCTGAGGTGAGACAGGGAGACATGGAAGCTTTAATATCACTGGATAAATGACATCCCAGTAACTCATCCCTAGCATGGACATATTTGGAAGCTTTGTGTACTGTAGTTCTTCTGCATCTGTCTTTGCTAAGAATATAATTAGACTGGGCTAAAAATGATCTAGTCTTTCCCAAAAAATAAGAGGTGGAAATAATTGAGTTGTCCAGGTTTCCCCTACAATCTACAGAAAGAGATGAGAGAGCATTGCATCCTCATGTCATCCCCAAATAATTTCACCTATTTCTCCTCAGATGGAGTGAGCTACTCTCAAAAGATGCTTTGTTCACTACCTCTTTTGATTCTAGCAGGCATATAGGAGTATCTTAGACCTATTTTGTTTTCAGGTTGTATCCCCTCCAGATGGAAAGGGTGTAATTGCTGTAAGAAGCACTGCACCTTCACTATAGTGTTGGCCAGTGGGAGCCTGGATGCTTGGAGGACCATGGCTACAGTCAGATTTATTCCTTTGCCCCACTGAAAGTCTCACTAACTGTGTACACACAGCAAGTATGGACACTGAAAAGTAAGTGTTAGGTAATAACTCTTAGCAGATTACTTAAAATTTATAAGTGGTGATAAATAATGAATGATACTCTTCAGCTTTTAAAGCTCTTTGTGCACTCTGAATTTTAAAGCTTCCATTCAACAAATGTATTTGTTTAGTTTCAGAGAATTGCACCTTTTCTTTTTTTTTTTAAGTTTAACAGACAACCTATTAAAAAATGAATTAATATTTTAGGAGCTGTAACAGCCCTACAATAATGTTGGAAACCTGACTCTGTCGTACTGCACCCAACGTGGTTTTTTTTGGTTGTCTGTCACTATGACATTTACGATCCTGCCTCTCTTGCCAACAGGAGGATAAGGAAGCATTTGTACCCATGGAGATAGCCTGTCTTGTCCATTTAGTCACATGTGATTCAGATGACCTTGGAAAAGTCACCTGAAAAACAAATAAATTATTCACTGCTTGTCATAGTGGATCTAGAGCCCAAATCTATAAGATACCTCTGGAGATGCTGACTACTATCATTTCAATGAGAACTGGTGGTAGTCAGAATTAAAAGTTAAAACTTCACAGAATTGATCTTGTGGGTGTTGATAGAAAGCCCATTAAAGCCCAGTGGAAAGCCTGACCATCTTCACTGGGCTCTTAATCACTTTGCTTGAAAGGAACCCATAGATGCAAGATAACAAAACCATGCCAAAGAAAGGACCTTAATACAGCTTTGTCATTGTCAAAGTCCTGTGCAGTAATTTCTCTACATGCCAGTGTGAAAAAACACCCAAAGAGGACCTACCCATCCCAACCATGTCTCTTGCCTGTGCAGCCTTTTTCTGCATGTCTTTAGAGATTGCACTTCAAACTGGAAATACTCTGTACCTAAGGCACCTGTACCAGTCCCCAATGCCTGGGGATTTTATGTGATTTAGAATTGACTTGTGCAAGCTGAGCTTGCGTGATCTCTTTCTGGGATCAGCCAGGGTTCGGAACTACTCATGTTATTCTACTGAGCCATAGCCTGAGTTCAACAATGACACAGACTGAGGAAGAATAAGGATATGTTTATACATAGTATGTTATTGATAGCATGTTTTGAGGTAAATATTGATTCACTCGACTAAGTTGAATATTAGGGATTAGTTTCTTTCCTGCATCTTTTTTCCCTTGTTGTTTGAAGATTATTTGTTTACTTTGTTTTTCTTTTTATTTTTTTTTAAATTTTTTTTTAAGGAACTTTCTGGGTCCTCTAATTTGCAGAATTACTGAAGTAAAAATGAATTCATTAAGTTAGCCTTAACTAGCTGTAATTTCCCTGTCTGGCTTGCTTTGCACAATAAAGGATGTTCAGAAGTTGTGAAGGATTTTGCCAGACCTGTAAATACTGCTGTTACATAATTGCCTCCTTCCCTCCATCTCCATTGGTGTCGTTAAGCAAAAGGACTGGCACCACTTACATAATCCACTCCAATTTCCCTCTCCCTTCTGGTTGCAGTCTTAGGACAGAGCCTGTTCCTTCTACCCTTCCTGTTTTTGCAGCCCTGGCCGTGACCCAGCAGGTGACTTCCCTTGGGGCTATGGTTGGGTGGGTGCAGGCTTTGGGATGTGTTTTTGGGTGGCGGGGGAGACTGGGGCTGTTCCTGCTTTGGCAAAATCTTCCTGGCCCTGATCAGGGAGGGATCATCTATCCAACTCCACCTGAAGCCTCTATCTCGTCCAGTTTGGCATCAATGCCATGCTAGTTCAGGAAGGGTGCTGTGCCTCCTGGGGCCAACACTGAAATCCAAGGAAGTGGTGGGTCTGCCCCAGCTGCTATGGTACAGACCTATGGTAAAGCCCAGCTCCTATGGACAATATCCTTATGGTAAAGGTAAGGGCTGCCCTATGCTGAAAGCCTGAGAGATCACATGCTGGCTGCTCTTTCCTTGGAGCAAAACACACCACCCTTTCCTTCCAGATCTTTTTTCATGTTAAGCTCCACTAAGGAAGACACCTTGGTTTGTAGGATTTTACACAAAGAACTTGGATGAAGCCTAGTGTGTGTCTTAACTCCAGGTGTGGGGACCCGTGGGTGGGCTCTGCAGGACCCCTGATCCGACCCCAAGGACCTGGGCAGGATGCATGGAGCTTGTGCTGCCCCACTCAGTCCTGGCAGGCATCCTCCAGGCTCTGCTCCTCTTGTCTCTTACTGCTCTCAAAGGGAAGTCAGATATCTAGAGGGAATACAACCACAGGATATTACAAGCCACTCACACAGGCTCTGATAGAGGCAGAGTATTGTAGTAAAATGATCCTTTATGGTCTCAAAGGTATTAAAAAAAATCTGCCAGGGAGAGTATTTTGACAAATACCTCATTAAAACCCCCAGAATCTCACACTGCACCAGTTTATGTAAATCCCAAGGACAAAGGAATATTTAACTTTTCACGTACCATAAATAAACCTGTTAAACTAATACATCTCCAAGGAATAATAAAATAGGCAAATACAGTAAATACATTAGTTCTGCTCTACTTTTATGTGAGAGGTGCTTTCCTTTGTCTGCCAGAGAGGCAATTCTTTCTGGAGAGGAAAAAAGGGAGATTTTTATTGATGAAAGGTGGCAGCCTGTTTGAATCTCAAGAAACAAAAGTCACAGCCTTCAGCTGAAGGCGTGGCCAGAGCAGGCAGAATATTTGGGAGATAATGGAAAAATCGAAGGGAAAGGAGAGAATTCTAGTGGTGGAAAAGAAGCATGAATGAAAAAAGGGGTGGATGCCAAATACAGCTCCAGGACTGGCAGTTGTGATTGTTCAGAAGAAATTGCAAAGTTAGGGTACACTGCCTTTCTTCTCAGCAAATGGAGAAGCTCGGACCTTGTAGTTTTAAAATTATCTATTTCTTCTCCATTTCTGGTTATAGCCATCTTAGTTATCACATAAGAAGGTTTTGAGACTTGTGTCACAAATGGCAGGATGTGGAAGGATATCAGAAGGGTGTCTATTCCCAGCAACATACCTGAGGAAGAACCTCCATGCATTAGAGGTCTAGTTCAGGAGTTTTTACAGAACATTTTATAGAACATTTTAAGGCCAGTTTGGATGGGGGTGTGAGCAACCTGGTCTAGTGGAAGGTGTCCCTGCTCATGAAGAGGGGGTTGGAGTGAGATAATCTTAAAGATTCCTTCCAACTCAGCCCATTCTATGATTTTGTGATGATGTAATTCTATGATCTGCTCTGTTCACAACAATCACATAAATCCCTATGCCCTTAAAATAAACTCATGATATATTATAAGATAAAAAATGTATTAAAATATTCCATGGAAGATGACAGGTGGACAGGTCACCACCTTTAATATGCTAGATTGCTGATACAGTAGGGCATATATTAAAAACCAAATAACCTCTTAACCAAAATAAGAACACTGAAAGAAAACTTACAGGGTAAAAACCAAACACTCCACACCAGCTGTTCTAAAAAGTCTGACCAGTGGAAGGAATTCCCTGTTCCTGAATCCAGAGATCAGTTTAACCTTGAGTGCACGTGTGGAAAACAAACCAGCCAGAAAATTCAGTGCAGGTGGACATGACAGCATGCCCTGCCTACATTGAGCCACTGGTTACAGGTGGTGTTAATTCTTCTCTCATTCTACAGACAATTAAAGTATTAAAACTGGGGAGAGGATTCCTACATTTTGCCCAGATAGGCCACCAGAGGAAGACAGACACATTAAATTAATACAATGCAAATATGATGCAAACACTGTTGATCCAGTCTCCTTTGAGCCCCTCCAAAGTACAAAACATGGGACAACCAAGGGTTTTATCACAGTCTGGCTTTCTCAGCTGCAAGGAAACTCCTACTGAGCTGTAGATTTCTTTCCATTGGCTTCCAGGTCTCGGTTTCTCCCATGGAGCTTAGCTAAATTGCTCCAACTAAAAGCATATGCTTTTCTGTGATATGGATGTTTATCCTCTTCCTTTCCAGCAAAAATGAGCTTCTATTTTTTTTCTTTTTTGTTTTTAAAGTCTTGTTGGAGGCGGATAGTGATGGGCTAAGGTTTGGTGCTGCTCTGTTATGTCTCTTCCTGTATGTGAGCCATATCTCAAGCAATATTTTGGTTTCTCCATACTGCCTTGCATTGTACCAGTTCACTGTTCTCTTCATCTCCTTTCTGCTTCTGAAAATGGTGCCTTTAACTCTGTCAGGCTCTTTCTCACATACTGCCTGACGCAGGGAAAGGTGCTGGTAGTAGAGTGGCAGCTGATGATCTCCATTTGGGAGGCCCACATGTGACAGAGGAATTAAGAGCAGCAGTACTGGCTTAGAGTAATGTTGGCCAAAAGCAGATAGCTAAACAAAGGGGTCAGACTAGAGAAAGTATGTTTAGCACAACCTTTGACTATACCTTCAACTCTGATGCAAATCAGGGACTTCCTGAACCAGGTCCCATTTCCAGCCACATGAATTTTACTATCCTCCATTTTTTCCAGCCACTCTCCAAATGCTGACTACGGTTACTGCATACCTTTGTGGTAAGGAGTTCAATTGTGTGTTTGAAGAGAAGTACCTCCTTTGGGGTTGTTTTTGAACCATCTACCTACCAGCTTAATTTGGTGTTCAGGGTTCTTGTTTCAGAGAAGACAGGTCACAATCAGTGTGGTTTTAGCATCTTCACACCTACTTGCTGCTCTACAGTCCTATCAGATGTCTCATTTATAAGCTAAAGATAACTTAGTCAGCTCTTTGTGGGAGGATGGATTGTGAGAGAATACAGGCAGTGCTGAAGGCAGTGCAACCTGAGGGGTTGCAGCTGTACTAATTACCAAAGAGTCAGAACAGCCCTGCCCTTAATAGGGCACAGCTGTGTCTAATAAGGATGGGTGTTATTAAAGAGTGGGTTAGCTGGTTAGTGGCGAGCTGGAGTCAGTTGGCTGTGCTGCTGTGAGGGTCAGGTGTCTGTGTAAGGGACAGTGAGGGTTAGTTTGTGCTCCTAGGGACAGAAAGGGTCTGGTGGTTGTGATAGGGACAGGTAGAAGTCAGCCAGCTGTGCAGAAGAAAGAGAAAGGGAGTCAGGGTTGAGAAAAGCTGCCTGTAGGAGCTCGCAGAGAGAAGGTATGAAAGTTTTACAGTAAGATAACAAACTGGCAATGACAGTCAGTTCCCATCCTCCATTGGTTGGTGCCAAGCACCAACGCCAACAATTGGTGGCCTGTACAGGGATGGGTCCTGACATCCCTTATATGTAAGCTTTTCCATACAACCTTGTTTTTCTTTCTGAACCCTTTACAGCTTTGCTATGCCCCCTCCTGAGATGGGGGAAGGCCAGAGCAGCAGACAATCTCCAACATGGGAATGTAATGTGCACTTCTACAATAGACTGCAGATTCTTTCATCTTTCTTTTTGGCTCATCTCCTAGGAAGTACTAACATTTTAAACCACTGTGGACTGTCATTCTCTGAAGGAAAACATTGAGAAGAAACATACACGAATGGATCAACTTTGAAAGGTAAGAGCTATGTATAAACATTTGATGCAATGTGTTTGTTCACTGACTTTTGTCTTGAGTCCTGCTGTAAGGATCACTTGACCACAGCTGCTAGCTGATATTATAAGCAGCTTGCAAATGAAGGCAATGTGCTAATCTAGAAAGGTTAACATGTCCAAAAGCAGATTAAAAATCCTGTGGATTTCCTAGAGGAAGTCTCAGGTACTGGTGGCCAGAAAGGACAGGGTTTTTAGATAATGCCAGTGCATTCCATAATCTTGGCATCAGAGCTCCCCTTCCTATTTTAGCCCCATATGACCAAAGCAAGATAATCACTCAGTAGAAAGCACAAAGCTTTAATACTTTTTTCATATCTCTATTGGAACCCTTATTTTTCAGCCATCCCACAATCCCAGACAATTTGAGGACTTTTCTCTCTGTGCTTTCTGAACAAGCTCTTTCATTCCTGGCTTCTCAAAGAGGGAGCAGGTGCAGTCCTGCTATCCACCTGAGCCACAGGGACACTGTCCAAAGGTGTTAATCCAAAAAAGATGTGGTAGAGCATCAGAAATGAACCTTCAGATGCCAGGCTCCATCACCCACAAGCTGGAGTTTTAGTTTTCTTGGAAAGTTTGATTAGTGTAAGTGCAGGTCAAAAGAGGCTTTGGTGCTGGCATTTAAATGTTAATCAGCCACATTTGATTAGGAGTTTAGAGGGACTGATCATGTGTGCATGTCAGTGTGTGTGTGGAGCAGGTGGACAGTAAAATTTGGCCATGTCAGGTCAGGCAGCAAGGTGGGCTGTCTTGCTGCTGCACAGTAGAATTTCAGTACCACAGCAAAGCAAAATGGTGCTTTCCAGACTTACACAGAATAAAGACAGCAGAGCCCTGCAGGGAAGCTGAGAGACAATGCCTAGCTGTGTGTTTGTGCTCTGTGGTTATGCACTGACTATGTCCATGGCTGGTAGCAGGAGGGTCAAATTTAGGACAGAGGGATATGCCTTGAAGCACATGCCAGCACATGGTGAGTCTGCTGCAGTCACCCCCACTTGCACTGCTAGCTTCCACCTATCCCAGGGGCCTTGGATGACATCAAGTGTCTGACCTTTTAAGTAAAGAGAGTGGGATGCTTCCCTGCAGGCCCCCAGCATCATGGACTGCAAGGGGACATAATGTATGGCCAGCTCATGTCCATGCTGCTTATCAGCAAAATGTGTACAATGGGGTTAAGGGTGTGTGGGAGGGCTTTTGGGAGCACCTCAGAGACTCAGAGGGTTAGCTAAGCATAGATGTGGGTGGCCAGGGTTTTCTATCCTAGTACTGGGCACGTAGTACCTGGAGCAGTTCTTTAAGGCTTTGTTTCTCTTAGCTGAGATACAACCTGTATAGGCAGGAACTCAATAAAAGCCAATCCAGATTTAAAATGTCTATAAGAGATTTGGAAACCAGGATTACAAAATGTTATTTTCCTGGATGTCATATTTCCTACTGCTCCCTAAGAGGTGATGCCTGAGTATTCTCCACTGTCTTTTGAAGCTGCTGAGTAAATGGGGCTATTTCACAGCCATTGGCTATCACACAGCCATTCACTCACTACCCATTCCCCTGCAATGGGATGGGGACAAGAATCAGAAAAAAGTAAAACCTGTGGGCTGAGATAAGAGCATTTTAATAATTGAAACAAAGTAAAACATAAAACTACTGGTAATGATAATAATAATAGTAGTGAAAAGGAGAAAGGGCAGGGGGATAAAACTCAAAAGAAACAAGTGAAGCACAATGCAGCTGCTCACCACCTGCTGACCAATGCCTAGGCTATCCCAGTCCCTCCTGGCCAATTCCCCCCAGTTTATATTCTGAGCATGATTTTGTATGGTGAGGAATATCCCTTTGGCCAGTTTGGATCATTTGTCTCAGTAATGCTCCCTCACAGATTCCAGAATTGTAGAATAACAGAATCACTTAATCAGTTAGGTTGGAAAAGACAACTGAAATCACTGACTCCAACCTATGACCATACACCACCATGGCAACTACACCCAGGCACTGAGAGCCACATCCAGTCTTTCCTTTAACACGCCCAGGGACGGTGGCTCCACCACCCTGGGCATCCCATTCCAACATCCAATCATGCTTTCTGTGAATAAATTGTTCCTAATGCCCAGCCTAAACCTTCCCTTGCACAGCCTGTGTTCTCTCATCCTGTCACCTGGGAGAAGAAGTCGTCCCCCACCTGGCTACAGCCTTCCTTCAGGGAGTTGTAGAGGGTGACAAGGTCCCCCTGAGCCTCCTCTTCTTTAGGCTAAATACCTGCTGCTCCTCAACTACTCCTTGTAGGAAATGTGCTCCAGACCCTTCACCATCTCTGCTGCCTTTCTCTGGACTTACTGCAGCACCTCAATGTCCTTCCTGTCATGAGGAGCCCAGAACAGGATTAAAGGTGTGGCCTCACCAGCACCAAGTGCAGGGGGACAATCACTGAGCTTGGTGGCCACACTGCTGCAGACACAGGCCAGGATGCTACTGGCCTTCTTGGTCATCTGGGTACATGCTGGAACATGTCCAGCAGCTGTTTACCAGCACCACCAGGTCCGTCTCCACCCCTTGGTTTTCCAAGCCCATAGTGTTCCATGGGGCTGTTGTGCAGCCCCATGGAACCAGGACCCAGCACTTGGTCCTGTTGAACCTTGTACTGTTGGCCTTTTCCCATCAATCCAGCCTGTCCAGATCCCTTTGCAGAGCCTTGCTACCCTTCAGATTGTCAGATAAACACTCACACCCAGCTGGGTGTTGGTGGTGTCCCTGAATTTATGAAGAGGAGACTCGATCCCTTCATCCAGGTTGCCAATAAAGATCCTGAATAGGACTGGGCCCAGCACTGGTCCCTGGGGAGCACCACTAGTGACCAGATGGCTGACCAGATGCAGCACCATTCCCCACTACTCTCTGGGCCTGGCCATCCTACCAGTTTTTAATTCAGTAAAAAGCACACTTGTTTAAGCTGTGGTACCAGCTTTTCCAGGAGAGTGCTATGGGAGAGTGTTCAGTTCTGCTGAAATCCAGGCAGACAACACCCACAGCCTTTCTCTCATCAACCAGGTGGATCACCTGATCGTGAAAAGGGATCAGGTTGGTCAGGCAAGACCTTCCTGCTAAGCCCATGCTGGCTGGGGCTGATCTTTTGGTTTTCCTGTATGTGCTCTGTGATCACACTTAAGATTCTTGTACACCTGCTCACTGGCAGAGCGTGGGAAACTGAAGAGTCCTTGACTTGGGGTGAGCACTGCTTAGCAACAACTGAAACACTCATGTGTTATAAACATTACCCTCATACCTAATCCAAGTTACAGCACTGTACCAGCTACTAGGAAGAAAATTAACTCCATGCCAGGCAGAACCAGGACAGGCTGTAAGATGCACCTGCTAAGTGTGTTCACTGTTAAGCTGGAGGGATGGGGCAGATTTTGCAGTTCACAAATGTCTCTGCTGATCAATGCCAGAGTGAAAGCTGAAGCAGAAACAGATGACTCGAAGAAGCATTTTAGGAGGTAGAAATCTGAGGAAGTAGGTACATGATAGTTTGAACAAAGTGGTATAAAGAAGACAGACAGCCAGGAGAGGTAGATAAGGTGCCAGAGTATAAATCCAGGGCCTCAGAGAGGGACTGTTGATGTGAAGAAAAACTCTAGAGTGTATAAAAAAGAGGCCTTTTACTGGGACTTCCAGTGACATCTGGAACAATGAATGTCTGAACCAAACAGAGATGAAAATATCTAGAAAGAAAAATATGCATCCTTCTCTCTATAGAGATGCAGAAGCCCTCTTGGTAACTTGTGTTGAACTGTTGTTCTCCTGTAACAGAACAGAAAAATTATCACTGGGAAAGGGCAAGGCTCTATTTCAGGATTGCATTTCCCAAAGAAAACAAGAGTGAACTATAACTCTGGGTGTAATTTTACTGCCTTATGCAAGAAGTCAGACATATGCTCATGATTATTTTAATTGTAAAAGGTTGGCTGCCTTTATTGTGTTGAGGAGAAAGGAAATTCCTCTTTCTCCTGATTGTTTGCAAGTCTGGGTCTATGTCAGTAAAGGTGCTTAGTACTTCCAAAACTTAGATTATACATGCTGTGTTGGGCAGCCAGCTTGGCCACCAGTTTCCCTAAAAGCTGGCATGACAGCTCTGATTGAAGGGGACACCCATGCTCACAGGGATCTTCTTCCATGAACTTTAGCTGCCACAACAAAAAGCTCAAACCTTAGATCTGACTTCTCCTGGAGATCAACCTTAAGCTGGCAACTGTCAGAGCACAGTACAGGGATAAAATCTGAAGGAAAATATCCTTCTAGTTAGGGAAAACCACCACACCTTCATTTGTCTTATTCTTAAGATAATTCTAGCTCTCTGCTGTAGAAGTGTGCACTGGATACGTGCAGTATCTATGCACACAGAGAATTTGCTGCGGACAGCTCAAGTCAAACCATCTTTCCTGTCTTTGATAACACCTGTAAGCAGCTCTGGATACTATAATGATTGGTATTTTATGTGTACCCAACAAAGAAGGAAAACAAATTGCAGGATAATAAGGGTGAACAATTGATTACTTTCAAAATAATATGCAGTTTGTCCCAGGGGATATTTCAGTGGATATCAGGACCCAGAAGCCTTTGAGATTTCCTGAGCTTTTGTTCTGTCTATAGCCTTGTTTTGAGCCACAAAGGTGGCCACGTTCAACTATTATCACTGGTTGTCCCTAAAGTGTACAGGCTCACTTTACTCACAGAGAGTCTTAGAGATGCAAAATTTTGCAGAATTGACAGGTGCAACATTCTTACTCATCCTTTTCACTGAACTGAAGAATGGTTTTGATTCTCAAATACAGTGCTGGACCATGATGTCCCATTCCTTTCCAATATTCTGTCTCTACTTGTTATGGGGAAGATGCTGGTTATCTGTATGCCTTTAGTTTCCTAAAACATAAATTAAATTAATGGTTAGCCACATTGTGGTGAGGTCCTGACTCTTCATCCATTAATGTTTTTAAAGTACTTTGGGATCCTGCATAGAAAGCATTAGAGGACACCACAGTGGTTGTTTATATGCAGGTGAAAGAGCCTGTGTTAGCCAAGGTGGAAGGTGTGGGTGGAATGAGGCCAGATGCAGATAAAATGACTCAGACCTTTAGAACTGAAAAATCATTTGTCTACCTGAGGACCTGATGTCAACTATAAATGCCTTGCCTAGGTCCTTATAGAGACCATCTCTCTGATAAACAGAAGATTCATCATCTGGCCCTAAAATGGGGCTCCCACTAGGATGGAGCACTCAGAAGCCCAGGGTGTCATCAAGACATCAGTGTGTCACAGGCAGGTGGCTGGATTTCATGAGTCTGTGCTGCGTTACAGGCATGCTCCCCATCACAGTGTTTGAATCCTGCACCCCAAAGAGCAGATGTAAGCAATGCAGGGATCTAACACATAGCAGCTTGGGTATCTTCAGAGTGGCTGTGTGCTTCTGATGGGAAATGGTAGTATCAGGGCAGAGCAGGTGTGAGTCATCTCCCAGGAGAGAGAGGCAGGAAAAAGGAGATGGGGAGGGGAGGAGGAAAGCAAGAGAAACAGATTAGCTCATACAGATCTATTCCCCTTGCCTGGCTGCCCCACCCTTTGTGCACCCCCTCTCCCCCCACAGCACGCATACATAAGCACGGAGACTTGACTGAGCTGTTGCGGCTGAGCTCCAAAGCCCTGTCAGACAGATCATTTGCTGCTTTGTTGTCTTGCCTTGCCCATCTCTGCCCCAAATTCAAGATCATTTAATATGTGGCTAGATAAAACTTGAGCAGTTCTTCAATAAGCATTTACTTTCTGCTGTGCATTAGTCCAGTTCAATACTTTCCGTAGCAGGGACTCAAATAAAAGTGGGATGGGGGTTTAGGCAGCATTGGCTGCAGAATAATTGCTGCATTTCTTGTGTGATCAGCTTTCACCACAGCCCCAGTGTGCACCAAGAGCCTGGCTCTAATGCCTTAAATATGCAAGGCCATGATCGGGGCAGGAGGTGCTTGGAGTTTATTAGCTGGGTATGACAGATGAGCAGTGCAGGAGGTGAATGGGTAGGAAGGAGAGTCTGTGTGTTATCAACACAGGGGAAAGGACACCCCACTGAAAAACGGCTGATGTTGCAAATGTTTCTCACCACCATTGAGCCCACAAAGAGCTGGATGTGCTCTCTCTAACAGGCAGGAAACACAGCTTGTAAATGAAAGCACAGTCCCACTCACCAGCCCAACAAGTCCTTCTGAGGCTGTAGCACAAATAATTAGGGCAATGGAGAAAATCGTGTGTCCAGAAAAGGAATGGTACTCAAAATATTTGTTAGATTAAAAGTTAAAACAGCAAAAGAGTTCCTGGGAGGAACAGATTAATAATAAACAAGTCACAGATCCCCATGGATTCCCTGCTTTACCAAATGACCTCACCCCTGTGCAGCTTGCCAAATTCTGCCAGATTGTTACCAAATACAGAATCAGTGATCTTAAACTGCATTCAGAGATGACAACTGTGCATTCAGAGTAACAATGGGGAAAATATGTAGGGTGACACTTTCTTATTCAAGTCCCAAAAGGCCAGGGAAGAGAGATGAGTATTTCTCTTAATTATGAGGAGAAACACAAAATGTTTTGTTGAAGACAATAATAGAAAAGTGCCTGTAGTAAAGAAAGGGGCACTACAGAGTAAGCAGTGTATGAATAAATATATAGAAGAGGTCAAACTCTAAATACACTGAAGATGCTTGTGTTAATGTACATATCCATAACTAATCCCAAAGGCTTTTCTCCTGCTGCATCTTGACAACATTTTTATCATCTGTAACACAAGTAGGAGATTTTATGTTTGACTGTTTGTGTGTATGTATGGCAGGGAGTAAGAATTAATAAAACAAATGAGAAGCCTGGGGAAATCTGACCATTCTCCACAATCCTGAGAGAGCCCCTTTTTTTTTCTCTGAACATTGAATGCATTCCTTTCACACCATCTGAAATGATGGGGTGAAACAAGACAAAAATAAAGAGAATCAAACCACTGAGAAAGTCTTGTAATGCCAAAGGTTTAGTGTTCCATAACCAACCAGGATGACTCATATCTGTAAGCACTCTGAAATCCTCCTGCATGTTGACACAACTCCATTGTCCTGCTGTTCACTGTCAGTGTTCCAGTTGTCACGGAAAATGAAAGGACAACAGTTATTGTTATGTTGCAGCTGCGAATTGTGACTGATTCATAATTTCCCTTTTGGGGAGGAACACAAGCTTGAATGTTCTCAGGTATTTGCCACACACACACGCAATTCTCACATATCTGAAGATGATGAATATTAGACCCCACTTGCTGCTAATAAGCCATCATTAGTGAATAACTGATATAAGCTGTTAGAGAGGTGGTATGAATTTCTCAAGGTGTAAGTGAGGTGAGGTTTTTAGGTGGGAAAGTCTCTTTTATTAGACGAGCTGGCATGATTGAAGTGAAAAAACCCACAGCAGAAAGGCTTTGGGAATCCAAGACCTTCTCCAAGCTGAATGCTTTCCAGCAGTACCTGAAAAGACAGCCTTGTCACCAAATGAAAATTCTGTTTTAATAACAAGTTTGCATTTGTTGTACAAAAAAAAAAAAACCAAAAAACAACCCAAAAAACAACCCAACAAAATCTTGTGTTGTTTTTCATGTCAAGTATTTCAAAACAAATGTGACACCTGTCTGTCTTTCAGATGATATATTTTGTGGAGAAACAATCCTTTCTAACATTGTAGAGCATGCATGCTCTCTCTCTCATTTACATAAATACATCTTTTATTAGCTGTCAGTACAGGACCAGTTCATCATGTAAGACATAAGCAGCTGATAAGTAAACAAGTTGGATCCTTCACTGGCATAACTCAGCAGACCCACCTGAGTTTAGTGGGTCTCCATCAGTTTACATCATCTTGAGGTCTAACCTGGGCGTGGGTAGAAACACAGGCCAAAAAACACTAACCGATTCTCAGTTTTGTTTTCCCTAGTTGTAGATGACAGACAGCTGAAAATAAGGGGGAGTGAGCTCATGCACAGAGGCAATGCATGTGAGATTGTGTACATTAACAATCTCTTTTATTAAGCCACTCATAAACATGGAAACAAATGAAAGGCACCTGGGCTGACAGACAACCATAGATGCTGCTCCTCTGGCTTCCTCTCTCACGGCTTGTCTGTGTTTGCTCGGGTGGCAGCCACATGGTTGCCTTTCAATAATTCAGGATGTGCTTTGCTCGCATGGCCAGTCCTGCTTGTTGCATTTTTTCACCTGATCACAAGTTCATCTCTCTGTAAATGAAGCAAGGCTTGTAAGGAGTTGCAATATCTTTTTATATTAGATAGATATTTATATTGTTAGCTACTTATATTAGACTGGCTGATACTGCGGGCAGGAGAAGGGAGGACAATACGAAGTCTTTGCATGCCTGAAAGATTTATAATTTTCTTAATTGCATCAACTATTCTAAGAACATATATTACTTTCCCCAGCAGTTTGTCTTGCTGATTGCCTTAGATTGTTGTGACTATCTTTTCTGTTACTTCAATGACCCTATATTAAAATTGTGTGGACCAAGAGCTGCATTCATTCTACGTGCACACCTCCACTGACCCCCATTTTAATAACTTCTCTTGCATACCACATTTCATAAGGATAAGGGAACAAACAAGATTAATTAACATTTGAGTAAAGGCGATTTAAATACTTGTTTGTCACTTCAGGGTTCAAACCATCGATCTGACCATTTATACATGAAGATGTAAGCACTAAAGTAAAAGATCAGTAACAAATATGAACTGAATAGTAAAATAACTCAATCTGAGTCTCAAGCACGTTTTCCTAGTGCAATATGCAATGCACCACTAATGGCCACTGTTCTTTGCAGTTTGAAGTAGGAGAGCTTGCACTAGGAAGCTCAATAGCTGCCTCACTTGTAATCTGTTTTTGCTTAAAAATTATTATTCTTTGCTTCTTCATGTGTCACTTTTTAAATGGAAGTTTCAATGATTTCACAATCAGCAAAGTCAAGGTAAAGTCAAGGTATTATCTTTGCTAATGTGATTGTAGAATTGGCACGTCAGTGAATATAATGCATATAGAGGCTTCTGAAGAATAATCTGAAGTCACACACACAGATAGCTACAAGCTACTACAGATCTCCTGGGTAGTATGACCCTCCCTTTGAGGATTGTAGATTGTTGTGTGGAAGAGACTGAGAAGAGCCAAAACAAATATTAATGATGTTGTAAATGTTACAGTCACCTGTATTTAACAAGACGAAGGTCTCTTTCTCCTGTCTCTCACCTCCATCTTTTCTTCTCCTTTTCTCCTTACCTGGTCTAAGTGCTGTGCAGAAGGAAATGTTCCTGTCTCCACCTCTGCCCACCGTCTTTCTCAGTCCCGTGCACTCACAAAACAAGAGATTATGACTGTCACCACAGGGATCAGTCCTCAGAGTTTAAGCTAATAATGTATTTTGAAATAACAAGGTTTGAGTTCACTTCACTTGCCTTTAGGGTACAATTGCTTTGTGTTTCTAAGTTTTTATCTGCAAACATGAACAGATGCTTTTTGATTTTTTTTTTTTTTTAAAGAAAGCTGAGGGTCTCCTTTAATGTCTCAGTAGTTTAAGCAGTGTGAGGCAGCAGAGACAGTTCTGATTTCTGAGGTCTTGGCTCCCACTCCTTGCTTTACTCATTACACTAATGTTCAGCAGAAGTTAAGATGCCAGTAACAATTTACCATTAGCAACTCCAAGACATCTCTTGGGTTGTCCTTTAGGTCTGTTAAGATTTATTCCTTTGTTCCAATCCCATCTCTTATTATGTATGAATATTTATACATCTATTTAATCTGTTTTGCTCTCCTATCTTGCCTTGGGTTATATTTTTTTGCTTGGTGCTTTCCATTTTGATTGAGGTGGTGACTAGATGGGCCTCATCTTGGTTCAAAGAACAATTCATAATTTGTTCATGTCTGGGGAATGAATGCCTCTGTATGATATGTTGGGAGACAGGGATAAACATCCCTCCTGGCTGATTGATAGTCATATTAAAGATTGCAGTAGGTGAAATAATCCCCTGTAGCTTCATAGGGGTAAGTTCCCTTTCTCTTTTCCCTTCAGACTGGCTTTGGGGCATGCTTGGGACTTGGTCTATGCTCTGTCCAATCTTAGAGCATAATTTAATTAGCCTTTATTGGAAGCCATTAGCATTGATCAATGGTGGCATACTTTTTTTTTTTTCCTAAGAAAAATGACCAAGGTGTTTATCCACTAAAATCTTACAAATGCAAGTTGAGTTTGATAATTTTTTCCTATCCTTGCTGTTGTTTTATAATAAGTTTAATCAATACACAAAGACTTTGAGCTTTTAGTTGTCATCTGGAATATGCAGGAGGATGAAGAAACAGGGGCACCAGCTTGATTCCCCAGTTATGTATTCCTTCATTGAATTTTGCATTTTGCTTCCATATTGATCTTCTCTTAAGGGGCTTGTTTGCACATTTTCCTGCCCTGTGGTCCATTGCCAGTTGCATCCTTGGCACTGTCAATGCATTCACCCTTGTGCACTTCCTTACAGCCCTCTTATGCTCTCCCACACAACCATGGCTAAAGGAGACAGCCTTCTGGACTCTATCCCTCTCATTCTATAAATCCATTCTTGCTAATTTTTTCCAGACAGCTCTCAGGGACATTTCTCATCCAGTCCCCTCCCTGACTGAATGTCCTTTCTAAATTAATAATTAGAGAGCAAACAAAATGTGTATATAGCCTGCAATGAGCTCAGCTATTGTAGGCTGCTGGTGCAAAGCATGTGAAAATCAGTGTGGACCCCTCCCTTCTTGATCAGGGTTTGATGCTGCATTCCTGATCCTTCCTATAAGATGAACTTTTTTTTTTTTTTTTTTTTCTTGTAATGCACTGCTGCAATCTGTATAATAAATTAGATTATAATCCCCTCATGGGCAAGGACCTGTCTTTTTGATGTGCCTGTGCATTGCTGATCTCACAGTGCATACACGTCTCACCTCCCGATTATATCCAGCACACCGAGATCTTGGAATGAAACAAGAATAGAAGTGGACAGTATTTTCCTAATTATTAGCATGCAGATAAGCCACTTTAATCAAAGAAATTATACAACCTGTAAAAAAACAAGCTTCTCTGTCAGACTGCAGTCTTGTAATGGCTTTGTGTTTGTGCAATTAGGACCAAATCTTGAAGCCACTGAAGCTAACAGTGGCCCTTAATGGGATTAAATCTTCATTTGTGGGGTGATGGGCTAGATGATCTAAGAGGCCTTTTGCATCTTGTGCTTCTCCAATCTCTCTCAGGGTGAACTACATATAATGGAGAAGACAGCTTCTTTTGAATAAACTGCATTTAGTGTCCACATGTATTTCCTAACGCAGATTAAAAAAACCCCACCCCTGTGTCTCTGCTGGTGTGTGTGCCCCTCTTACAGAGCAGGTCTCCCCAGGGCTGCAGACAGAGTATGAGCTCAGCTCACCCATACCCTGCAGGTTTCTCCGGGGTGTGTATCTGTTCTTCCCGAGATCCTCTGGGAAAACTCCCCAGCCAGCGCTAATCAAATTGAACCACTGTCAAGACTTCCTGCAAAGCTTCGAGGAAACATTTCTGAATATTAGAGGCACAGAAGAGGAGAGTAGAGGCTGGGGGGAGGGAGGCTGGACAGTTTTAGAGCTTAAGTGGATTATATAGCTGCATAACCCAGTTATGGGTCCGTGGACTCGAGTGAGCTGTTTTCTCCCCTCCTCTGGCTGTCTGCCTGTCAGATAGTTCCCCTGACAGGCAGGCTTTATTAACCTCCCCCAGCTGGCTCTCTCAGCATTTCTTATTTTCCAGTGCTTGCATCCCCTAGCAGCTCATCTCAGCCCTTCTCGTGTCTCTGAGCTCCCCAGGGTCCTTCCTTTAGCTGCACCAGCTGTCGGCACCCATTGAAGTCTCCTCGCCTGCCTGCTCCACCAACATTTGCCAGACCTGGTGGCAGGTCTCTGATCTCTGCCCACACAAACCCCAAGTAGCCAGCAGTGGGTGCATGATTTACCTATGTTTGAAAGTAACCTGCTCCCTGACTGTCCTCTATTTTCAATCACTAAAAGGGCTATGTTAAAAATGAACAAACACCTGAGCACCAGTGCTGGCTGATGTGAAGGAGCAGCAAGTGCCTGGTGCATCTGGAAGCATTTGTGTTTCCCCACTTTGCAGGAAAGCTGGGTGGCTACGAGAGCCTGGTTGCTCAGCTCCAGCCCTAAAATGTCCCCTCAAGATTGAGGTGTGAGCCTGACATCTGCTGGGGACAGAAAACTCCAGGCCATCCTTCCTCAGGGCTGCTTTGTCAGGCGGGGTGGTGGCAGGGGGGTTGCTGCCTGAGGGACTCACAATGGGATCCATCCAGCCTGAAGAGATCACCAAAGGACAGGGTGACCAAGCTACAACCCAAGAGGAGGCAAAAGCTGAAATCCCAATTTATGTGGAAGGGCTCTAGTCCCCCCCTTTTACAGATATAAGAGAGAAGCCAGCCAGCATTGTGTATCCAGGGTTTAAAAATGTCTGCATGCGTGTCTCATGAGAGACAGAGCTCCATGTCTGACAGTAGGCTGAAATCTGCTTTCCCTTTTTCATTTTGAGGCATTCACCACTGTCACAATGTTTTTGCTTTGCTGACACAGCTGGTGGCTTGTCTGAGTCTTATTCAGCCCTCTGCGTTTTACAGCTAAAAATGCTGCAGGTAGACTCAAAAAATCCCTACTTGGTGTCACCATCTGTGTATCTCTGCTGCTCCTTTCTGTCCTCAGCCACAGCCTACTTCCCTTCCCTCCCTGCCACTATGATGCATCTGTGTGGGCCTCCTGTGCAGTCTTACAGGAAAGGCTGATTTCCAGGGATGACTGTAAGAAAGTCATGTATGAGTGGCTCAAGGCCATGAGGAGTGATGGAGGGCAAAGGCAAGTGCCACTTGTTGTGGTGACAACTGATCTGATGCCTTGAAGCTGTGTTGCTGTATTGGCTCAGGCCACAGAGGCGGGTGCTTGGCTGCTGCTGGCGCGGCAGCACCCCTGGGCATTGCTGTGCCAGCGAGAGGCTTTGAGCAACCTGGCCTGCTGGAAGGTGTGGAAGGTGCCCCTTCCCACAGCAGAGGAGCAGTGTTGCCTATAGCAACATCCCAGCTCATGGCAGGGAGGTTGGAACTACGTGATCTTTAAGGTCATTCCAACCCAAGGCATTGGGTGATTCTGCCATGAGAGGCTGTGCTGCTGCTGGCTCTGGACACAGCTCACCTGTACCACTACAGGCACTTCAGGCTCTGATCCTTTGGGTCTGTTAAAAAGAGAGATCTAAGCAGTGGGCAAACATTATGGTAGCTTGGAGGTTTGTTGATAGCAGGGCTCTCTGCCAACACCTAAATAATTGGAAGTGTTACTTTCCTCTAGAAGTAAACCTGGCCTTTGTGCTGCTTTGTCACAGTATTGTATTTTTTGCTGTCAGACATGAGCAGATAAAACGTAGATTTTAAACCCTTGAGGAGAAGAAAGAAGTTGGCAGTTCTCATGGCTTTAGCAGGCTTCTTATAACAGTGTATGTTGCTTTTTTTTTTCCCAAAAAAGATAATATTCTAGAGAAATGTGACTATTTGAGGATCTCAGGGGGTTTATTAATATTTTTTCAGTGTTTTTAGAGCTTCCGACATGGAGGAACACAAAGAACTTGAAGCCAGTTTAACCTAATGATCCAGAAACCATACTTCAAATACAAATAAGCTAACACATCTATTTTTAAACTCATTATTTAAGCCACTGTCATGAATTTGATAGGGTCTGACATGATTTTGCAGCATTGGGACAAGTAATAAAGCTTTTGCGTACTGATTTAAATAGAAAATCCTTTGAAAATCCTCCAGCTTGCTTGCCTTAGTCAATACTTAACAAGGACTCGACCACAGCAGCAAAAATATCCACTGATCAGTACTTTTTTTTTTTTTTACCCTCTCTTTCTCTTTCCTCATAGCAAAAAATCTGAGACTCGCCCAAGAGTCATGCTTTGTTGTAGTCCCAGGGTCCATTCTGAGAAACTGGTGCAGGGATCCTTGTACATGGGAATCCTGAAGCCTACAACGGCTTCCCAGGAGTCTGAACAGAGGACAAGAGTACCCATGTGTCAGAGTTTTCCACAGGGCTAAGCAAGGACTGAAAAGAGTCATATCTACACAGATGGCTTGGGCTCATGCTACAGTTATTCCATGTCCCTGTAAAATTGTTCTGGGATGAACTGGAGTCGAAGGTAGGGTGAGCTTTGAGGATGCAGAGAGGGCCAAGCCATGGCACAGAGCCTCTGTGCAGCCTCCTTCAGTCCTGGCGTGGGAATATGAAAGAAATTGCTTCTCTAGTGGCTGTGTCCATGGAGGAGGGGGAGAATGCCAGCTGGTCTCTACGGTATTTAATTTCTTCTGAGAAGCTGAGCGAAGCGAACATTTTTGGGATGAAGCAGCTGAAAAGGGGAAAGACAAAGTGCCGTACCTAGTGCCCCCAGCCCCCTGTGCTGTTGCAGGCTGGATCCAGATATCAAACCTGGTGGGAGATAACTGTACTGCTTGTTATGCCCCTAGATGCTACACAGTGTTTTCCAGCTCATCAAAAGTATCTGGGAACAGCTGAAGGAGCAGCAGGCTCTGAGCAAGCCAGACCCATCTCAGTGGTATTTTGAGGCACTTGGCTTTCTGGACTGTGGGTATGCTGTTATTCCTCTAGTCCAAGAAAACAAACATGGGGATATGTATATATATGAAAAAACAGGTGACTCATAAGTGAGAATAGCCTCATTTTGTCATTAGCGGAGGATAATTTGCCACATATTTGTATCAATATTGCAAATGTCTACACAAAGCTACACTGACCTGTCACACTCTTTGGGCTGTGTGTGGGGCCACAGCCACCTGCAGCAGGGGAGCAGGAGGGGGGCCACACTCAGTTCTGTTTGACCCCGATTTCTTCTCTTCTGTCTGAAGAGTGGAAGAGGCCTGCTGCTTGCCTTGAATCTCCCAGGAAGTGATTTGACATGTTGAGTAGAGCTTGGCCTTTTCTTTCTCGCATTAAAATGGAAGAAGATGATGTTTGATAGGTCTCTTACGTCAGCACACATGCACTGATCTGTAGATAATGATGTGAATAACGTTTTGTATTACTGCTGGACATAGAACCTTCAGGAAAAAGATTACTGGAAATGAAATCTCAGACAAAAAATGAATGGCCTTGGATCAACTAAATAGGTGTGTTCACCCTCAGGATTAATGATAATCCAGTAACTGTGTTGGGTTTGTGTAGCAAGGCTTTGGTAGCAGGAGGTGCTATAGGAGTGGCTTCAGTGATGGTAGAATGGTAGAAGCCTCCTCTCTGTCCAGTGGAGCCAATGCCAGCCAGCACCAAGATGGACCCACCACCAGTCAAAGCTGAGCTCATCAATGATGGTGGTAAAACCTCTGGAATAACATCTTTAAGAGAGGGAGAACTGCTGTGCAACAGCAGCCAGGAAGGAGGAGTGAGAATATGTGAGAGAAACAACTGTGAAAGAGACCCCAGGATGAGTAAAGGAGATAGGGGAGGAGGTGCTGTAGGTGTTGGAATAAAGATTCCCCTGCAGCCCCTGGACATCCCTGGTGGACCAGATATTCACCTGCAGCCCATGGAGAACCCCACAGTGGAGCAGGTGGATGCTTATAGGAGGCTGTGACCTCGTGGAGAGACCATGCTGGAGCAGGGGAGCAGGCTCCTGCCAGGACCTGAAGCCTCATGCAGAGAGGAGCCCAAGGTGAAGTAGGTTTGCTGGCAGGAATTGGGATGCCATGGGAACTCACACTGGAGCAGCTTGCTCCTGAAGGACTGCAGCCCGTAGGTGGAGACCCACACTGGAGCAGTTAATGAAGAACTTCAGCCTGTGGGAGGGACTCCACCTGCAGAGGATGAGAGTGTGAGGAGTCCTCCCCACGAGGAGGAAGGAGCAGCAGAGACAATGTGTGATGAACCAGCTGCAAACCCCATTCCTGTGCCCCTGCCCCACTGTGAGGAGGAAGGAGAAAAAATTGTGAATGAACTTAAGGTGGTTTAACGTTGTGTTTATTATCCACTTCCCTACTCTGATTTGTTTGGTAATAAATTAAATTCATTTTCCCCACGATGAGGCTGTTTGCCTGTGACAGTAATTAGCGAGTGACTTCTCCTGATCCTTAACCCTCAAGCCTTTTGGTGTATTTTTCTCCCCCTGTCCAGCTGTGGAGGGGTGTGACACAGCAGCTTTGGTGGGTGTCCAACCAAGGTCAACTCACCACACTGCTAAATGAAGAAAAATCTTTCTTACCCTGAAAACATCTCTGCCCTACTGAAGGAAAAGTGATTTGTGATGGAATAAAATTTCCTTAAGTGACTTAGGAGCCTCAGATCCATTTGTTAAATCTCCTGACCTATTTATGTACAAAAATCTCATCATAAGGCTATATTTTTTCTTGGCTTTTTGAGGCAGAGATTTTGGTGGGGCCTTTTTTAAAAACATATCTAAAGCCAACTATCTGCACATACCTGGAACTCTTCAGCTCTACTGCCAGTGGTGTGCACACCATCTATTAATGACAAAATGAATGAGTTAATGTGAAAAAGCTGGATGGGGAAGGATTGTAAACTCCTAATCCAAGCCTAGAAACCTGCCAGGATGATTACAGAAACAGAAGGGATGGTGCAGTTCCCTGCTCACTCCCTGGAGCTGCTGCTGGGGGCAAAACCAGGACATTGCCTTTTCATTAGGACTCTTCTCTACTTCCTCCCTTCTCATAAGAGAAAAAGAAACACCCACCAGCACAAAATAAAGTTCATGAAAAATGAAAAATCAGAAAATGTGAAGAAGCAGGACCTAAGCATCTCTTTGGAGGCGTAGAGCAAGTCAAGCTTTACACTGGCATTACTTCCCCAGAAGAAAATTCCCATTATTTCAGGGAGAAGCAGCTGGAAGCTTGGTCTGGCTCATAGCACTGAAGAAACAAGCAGACAAATGGTGCTGAAGACGGGAATCCCCTGGTGCCCTGGCTAGCCCCGCCCTCACCTTGCTTCCTCCTGTATCTTGTTTTGAGGGAAGCAGGTGGCACTCGTTCAAGGACCTTAAAGATCCACTTCATTTCAGGTGCCAACTGTGAGATCAACTGCTCCCTGCTCAACCATTTGCAAAGTCCCAAGTGGAAGAGGAATCTTTGTTGCAGAAGGGCGTTTGCTACTGATTCTTCTAACCAGTGCTCTGATCTACGGCAGCTATGGCTTTGCCAGAGTCCTGTTAATTTAGTTACCACAGTAGGAAAATATCTCAAAAGATGGCTCGCTCAAATTGCAATAGCTGCAGGCAAGAGGGCTGCCAGCAGGGAGCTGCCTTACATCTGGGCTTGAAAGAATTCGAAGGTAAAGGCAGATTCAGTTGTGACAAACAGGGAGCAACAAGCACCTCATTCTGCCTCCTGTTTCCTGAAACATAATATTTTCACAAAGAAAAAAGAAAAAAAAGGTGCATTTCTAGTGGAGCAGGTGTGTCTGGGCCTGTTAGGGGTCAGTGGTGTGCTAGAGCAACTGGCAGGGTGGTACACCAAAACTCAGAGAGGTAGGATGATGCAAGGAGGAGGAAGTGGAACAGTACTGCTGCTCTTTTCTGGCAGCAGAAGAGAGATTATTGAATCAGCCAGAGCTGTGTAAGACATGGAAAAATCTGACACCAGGGCTACCAGGATCACAAAACCTGGTCGTGTAAGGAGCAGCATTTAACGTCCTGTGCTGTGCTTGTTCCCTGGCTCAGAAGAGAGGGATGGCCAGGTACTGTCACAGTTGTTAGGGGCACACTGTCACATCTGGCTCTGACACATCTGGTTTCTGAAAGATGCAGGCTGATCTTCAGCAGACCTTATCAATGGACATCTGTCCTCAATGGAGGCCAGAGGGATGTGGGAATGTGCAGGCATTCCTACCAGCCTAATGGGCCAGTAGGAGACCCCGTACACCTGGGCAGCCCTTGTCATGTAAAACTATGCCTTCTCTGCCTTATTGTTATCTATTCCAAAAAGAGCATATTTTACAAAAAGCACTCCCTGGTGTAAAGGTGTTGTGTGTGGAGGGTTTGTGTTTGTGGGGAGGGTAGAGCAGAGACAGCGCTGAGAAAGAAAGGCAGGGCAGGAAAATTTCAGGTACTTAAATGTGCTTAATACCTTGCATAGACTAAGAAATGAGATTTTCATGTATTTCCTGTGAGAGCTGTGCTGCCAGCATCTCCAATGGTCACAGAGTGGTGAGAACCACTTTGGACATAGTAAGAAAGAGAACTGCTCATGAACGTCTCGGGGTTGCTTCCTTTCCTTATCTGCAGGCCGGAGTCTGTGCCCCTCTCAGCTAACTTCCCACAGGGATATACAGCGGGGCTAAAAGCCCTGCGTGCGCTTCCAGAGCTGCTCTCCGTGCCGGCTGTGCACAGTGCCCCCGCCCTGGTGCGCGGAGCGCGGAGCCGTTCTCCGCACCTCGCGGTGTGTCCGAGCGCCCGGCACGCACACTCACTCTCACACACACACACTCACACACGCACAGACACACACTCACACACACACACTTACACAGGCACGGCAGGGCTGCTCTGCCACCCAGCCACCGCGGGCACCTGCCTTCCCACGGCGCTGGCATCGTGACCACTGGGGCAGCGCCTGCTCCCTCTGCACAGAGCAGGAGAGAAAGGAGCAATTTCAGGCTCTGCAGTCAGTGGATGACTAGTGCACATATTGGTAATAGCACCGTGCCGGGGTCTCGGTGTTGTCTTCCTGTTGCTCATTTGCTGGCAAGTGTGAAACGCAAATCCCTCCGGGCTTCTGTCTCCGCTCAATATTCACAGGAGCATGAAAGCTCCTGCGCGAAGGGGAGGGTGAGAGCCGGCAGACAGCGGGGAGCTTTGTTTCCTCCTTTGTCTGGAGTTTACGGGTTAAAAAATCTGCTTATTCGCAAGGCTTTGCAGGGGATGTCGGCTCACCACACCCGCCCTGAACCCACTCTCTGCCCCATCTTGGGCACGACACCAGCAGGTTCCAATTGCACCAACGCTGTGGCTCCACCGAACCTGGCGGTGGCGGGGCAGGGGACTCGGGATGCGGGAGGCGGTGCCCGGGAGCGACTGCGGCAGAGCTGTTACTCTCAGCTCTGAGCTGTTACCCCCGGCCAGGACCCGCCGGGCGATGGTTCCCACCCTGCCCCTTTCCTGCGGTGTGATGGTTCCAGTCCAAACCCAGTCAGAGCTCTGGAAATGGCAACTGAGACACTTGTTGCCATGGTGATCCCTGATAGCTCTGACTCAGACCTAGCGTTGCTACGGCAACCGCATCCGCAGCCCTGGGGAGGCAATGCCGGCACATTTTTTCTCTCGTAGCGGAAAAGGGCTCCGAATCCCCATTTTGCTCACTCCTTGCTGCAGTGCAGTGACGAAGCTTTGGGGCTGTTTTATTACTACCCTAATGAACGGCGATCCTGATCCTGCACCAAAGGATCTGCTGCTATTCTGCTGGGTAAAAGTGCTCTGGGGCGCCTCAGCACGGGCACAGCGTCGGCACCAAAAAGCGAACCGAGCCTCTGCCCCTCTGTGGCTCACCAGAAAAGATTAAAAAAAAAAAAAAAAAAAAGAAAATCATTTTTATAAAGTAGCAGTAACCTTTCTTCTTAGGTAGGAAATGCTCCTTTCATCTCGGGAGCTGACGATCTATGGGGGGGGGGAGGCGGGGCAGTGGAGTGGGGTGTGGTAGTTCTGAGACGAAGAGCGTCTGTGGCTGTGAAAGGCAAGACAAAGGCAGAGCGCATGTGAGGGAATGGGTGTGCCCGTGAGGAGAGGAGAGGAGCGGATCAGTGTGCAGGGAGCGTGTCCGTGGGCATGGCTACGAACGTGAATGGGAGAGAAGCCGCGGAGCGGAGCGTGGGTGTGACCGCTCTGGATGACAGGGGGACGCTCGGCTGCCCCGGCTTTTGTTTCCGAGAGCCCGCACGGGCAGAGCGAGCTCACATTCGGTCCTGTCATCTGTGCAAAGTCAGCCCCTGACACGGGGAATGCCTCAGAGCCACCGGCGTCCCAAAGGGGCGGATAAATGTAGGGAAGGGGGAGTGTATATTGAGTTTGCTGTTGCAAACCTTGGAGAAGAGACTTCTGCAGCGCTAAATAATCCAGCCATGTGGGAATCCAGGGCTTCCCTCTGGCTGCCCTGGAAGGCCTGGGACCCTGGCAGGGGGTCAGGAACCCCCTACACAGAGCCCCCAGAGACACTGTCTCTGATCTTTGTCCATGGAAAAAAGAGTTTTCAATCTTCCAGGATGAATTACCAGCTCTGAGTGTCTGATGTAAGTAATAATTAAGTGTGGCACAGGTGCAAAAGTCAAATTTTAGGATTCTAGATTAGGGGTCCAAAGGGGACAAGATGGAGGAAATTGGGTGTGTCTTGTCCTTTTTCTCCTTCTTCATGCCCTCCATGTTTCACTGTAGTGTTGGCATTTTTCTATTGGTTTAGGCTGGGGACACACTGTTCAACGTAGGTGACAGATATTGGCACATTATTGTAAATACAGCACAGGTAGTTTCTGGTATATAATGTTTGTAACATCCCACTGAGGGGCAGAGCCCCACACGCTGCCCTGCAGGACAGACCTGCGGCAGGGCAGCAGAACATGTTAGAGATAAGCAAGAATAAACAGCCTTGAAAACCAGCACAGACGAATTATGGCTTCTTCTTTGGCAATGGGGCAGAAAGACAGAGACTTTCTACAATCTTGGAATCATCAATACCACAGATTCCGACAGCAAACCTTGGAGAAGAGACTTCTGCAGCGCTAAATAATACAGCCAAAGCCATTTCATGGTGTCCTTTTCTGGCAGGGGCAGGTGGGAATGAAGAGGCGTGTGAATTACACATCTGTGTACCCTTGTACCTACAGAGCCAGACCCCTGTACTGAGATACGTGGGCATGGATCCCAAGGGAATCAGTCCCTGCTTTTCCTGAGTCAAATGTCTGACTGCTCAGTCAGGCAGGAGGAGTCACTGGACAGATGCTTAAAGCTCCCAGGGCTTCTCAGGGGTTTCATAAGCTTTCCTTGTGTTTTTCCCAACTTGTCAGAAAATCCCACTGGGCTCTCTCCTGCCTGATATTCTGGTTCTTCTGGACACCATTTTGCACTGGTAGGACACATCTGTATGTCTTGGAGCAGACCTTCAGAGAAACTGGGATGACTGAAGGAAGGAAAACTTACAAGTTCACCATGAAGATGGGAAATAATTTTACTGTAGTAAAATTATCCACTGTAAGTAACAGTGGTTCTGGGAAGGACTTAAAAGTGGCATATGTGAAAGATAAAGGATGTTGCTAAAGAAAATGGCCATGTTCTGCAATGGAAGATTGTCCAGGGAGACTCCTGTGTGACTGGCTTAGATGAGGTGAGGACAGAAGCTTTATTAACAACTGTAAGTTAGTAACACAAGTTGTAGAGTAAATTTTGGCATGAAGCCTGATGAATATAAACCAACCTTAAAGAAATGGGGGGGGGGGGGGGGGGGAATGGACACACAGACGTGTAAGAATGAAAAATTTGGAGAGGTTCAGAATGGGAGGAAGATATCTCAAGGTCCCTGAACTGTACACATGAAGGTGCCCTGCAGGTTAAGTTAAAAGGGAATAAAAGAGCTGAATTAAGGTGAGAGCTGTGAGGGCTCCAGCAGAGAGTCTCTCAGGAAGTGGATGTACCTGTGGTATCTGCAAGGTTTCAGGAAGAGAAGTCTTGGGACTCGGTAAATAGCAAGTGCAGGGCTTCTGCATGAGCAGTTTGTGAGGCTGGAAAGTGCTAAAAGCCAGATGGAAGGGCTCCAGGAACAAGTCTAAGGCTCTTCAGAGGTTAATATGGTCCATCCAAGGAGTTTAGGGAGATGGGGAGTTGTGAAGACACTTAGTCAAAGGGAACTTTTAAATATGTACAATGGCTTGCTTGGCATGCAGGGAGAAACTCATGCCTGGATTACGTCTGATGGATTTAGCAGCTCTGGCTTTAGCTGTGTCTGTTAATTCCTCAGGGTGGAGGCAGACTGAGGGGAAGTGGCCCTTGTGCCTAGAAGGAAGTGCCCATCATTGGGGTGATGCTTGCCAGAGGCCACAGCTGTGCCTGCACTGTCACACATCTGTGTGTGGCATCTCTGTCACATGTGATGGCCAGAGCAGTACCTGTGCCCTGCCACTGCACACATACCTGGCTCAGAGGTGGGACACTGTGTGGTGCCTCCATCTTGCAACCATCCCCAAGGAACAAACTGGATCTGGATCTGGGTTCTTCATCCCCCTGGGAGGTCCCTCCTTCCCAGTGCAACTGATGCTCATTCCAGTGACCATGTCTGGGTAGCACATTTTGACTATGACACCTGCTGGCATCAAAGTGGGAGGAGGACCACACCAGGGACAGCAAAGGCTGTTGAAAGAGTCCCCTGGATCTAAGACTAAATGAAGGATAGGACTCAATATTGTAATATTTTCATCTCTATTTTTGGCATGATCAATTACAGAATTTCCTGGATATGATTTGCCTGGAACCTGTAATAAAACTTAAAAATAGGGCTGAATTATTGCTCAGAGTTTTGTTTGTTTATGTGGTTGGTTGGGTGTTTTTTACAGAAAACAAGGGAAACTGGAGAGGAAAATCTAAGTAATTTCTTGTTTATTTATCCAGACAGGATCTAACCTGCTAGCCTCTGCTCTCTTTGCTCACACCTAAAAGAAAGTGATGAAAGTGATGTCCTTTGTAAAGACATTGGTGGCAGTAAATACTTGCCTTCCTTGAATGTCTTTGGGACAGCTCAGTCTCTCACACAGAGCAGCAATTTTAATAAACAAGGATTAGTGTAAAGCATAGAAAAACAAGGTAAATATTGTTGAGCCATTAGTCTCAGGATCCAGCAATTACCAGGTGCATCAAGATTTTTTCAAAGAGAAAATCCTGCCTGTGCAGGGAGAGGGTTTGGGGGTGGTAGGGGAAGAAAGCAGGAAAGGCTGAAATACTGCAGCTGTCTTTGTTGTTTCTTGCTCCTAAAAGCAGTAAGTTGTTGCTCAGATGTGCAGGTTCAGCCTGACCTGAGCTGCAGACTTTCTGGTAGGATTTGAAATCACCACCTAGGACAAATGGCTGCTGATGGCTGAGGCATGGTATTGGGGAGTCCCACATGCTGGGGCAGCGGGAGGAAAGAGGGGTTTGTAAGGCAAGGAGGAATGGAGTGAGGGCTAAGAAGAACAAAAGAGGGTGGTCTGGTGGCTTGGATGCTTAATAGGGTTTTGGGATGATATCTAGTTGCTCTTGTTGATGGAGATTTTGTTTAACAGAACTCCTGTCTACACAATAAATCTCCCCTAGAGCAAATGATAAAAAAAGAAGCATAAGCAGGCAGTTGGAAAACTTGATGCCTCCCATCCCACATACATTTTGAAACACACTGTAGTGAGGGTCAAAGCACAAAAGCCATGAACATTTTGTGTGATTTTTTTTTTTCTTCCTGTGCTTCTTAAGCAGTGCTGTCCATGAGATTAGTGCTTCTCTTGATTTAATGTCTCATCAGAAGCATGACTTCCCCGGCAGTCCTGCTGCAGTGCTACTAAATGAAGCATGCCCTGTTTTCTCAGCTGGGACTTAAACCTCTGCCCTTAGAGACCTGAGGGGTGGGGAAGAAAGATGGGGACAGAGTGATAGATATTGACCCACTATCATGTCTGCTAAATTAAATAACCAGGCTTTATTTTTTAACCCATTTAAAACAGTTCCTGTTCTCTGCACAATTGATGTTTGTGGAGGTTGCTGAGGTGGCAGCACCACAGCGTGAGCCTCTCTTGCTCTGTATCTTCCCCCTGGCTCACATTCTGCAGGTGACCTTCAACAGTAAGGACAGACACTGTCTTAAGGAAATAGGAGAGAGAGGGAGTGGGGGAGAGAGAGAACATTTTCTCTGCCAGTTAATTGAATTCAGGTCTTCCCTTCAAGTTACGCTGGAAAAGCCTTATTGCACTTTCATGGTGAGGAAACATTTGCTCATGGGGGAGCAGAGCAGATGAAACCCTCCAAAGTCCCTTTGCTGAAGATGTCAAACTAAATTTGGATCTCATCTGCTCTTAAACCAGGACTGACCACAGCCTATGGGAGAACATCGCTGATTTTAGTGCTGTTTTACAGTAGACAGCAATACAGCTCAGTGAATTACCCAGCTTGATGACCAATTTTGCAGTGTATCCTACGTTTTCCTTTCTCCTCTTCTCCTCAGCAAATCTGCCCCATACTGACTCCCTAAGAAATCCCACTCATTAAAAAACCCATCCTTTGAGGGCCTGTTGTGACAACCCTTTGAACTTCTATGCTGGGAGAGCACAATGCAAAGAACATAGAATAAGAGGCAGTTAAATTGCCTCATTAGGAGAATATTAGGTCCTATTTGGTCTTTTGCTATCGAGCAGTTTTGAATACTTTATCCAAGCCAGTTTTTCACGGGATCCCTGCCATTTCCCCTGAGAGATTTTTCTTTACTATCTTCTGTTTGCATCTGAGTCCTCACAAGGGCTGAATGTGAGGTGTGATGTGGAGAGGGCGCAGCATCACAGCCATTCACAGCATTCCCAAGAAGGGTGTCTGGGGAGGACACTCTTTTTTCTCCACTAGAACATTTAGTACCTGCACATCACAGAAAACATCTTCACCTTTGCAGCTAAGGCTGCCTTTTTTTTAATACCAAAAAGGTGTGTGCATCCCTCCTCCCTGTCCTCACTAGGGTGTTGAGTTTGGTTTAGCACTGCACCTCCAGCTAGGAACCACAGGATCTCCATAATTCCACTCCTTTGTTCTTTTGCTGGAGGGATTTACCCCACTGAAAACTTTCTTCTTTCTTACCTGACAATTGCACACTTATTTTTCACAGAGCTCCAGACATGTGCACTTTCTAGGCACAATATGCTAACACTTTGCTTCATATCCTGACACCTTCCCTCATTTCCTAATAATCTTTATCACAGTTCAGAATTGCTCCTGTAATTGCAAGAACATTTGCTGATATATTTCTGTCATTTTCCGACTCTGGCCTCTTCTTTGGTCCTTACTCATGGCTTTCTGCAGCTGGCAGTGCTGTGCAAGCACCTGCTGCTTCATCCACTGCTCTGTCCTTTGCCATCTCCTTTGTGATGCTTTGCCTTTTAGCATTACTGTAACCTGTAGAAGAGCAGCTTACCCCAGACCAGCAATCTGTGTGTGCTTGTGTGCTTCTGACTGCTTTCTAATTAGGAAGACCTTAATTTACAGCCTCCCATGTTCCCTGCAGTGTGCCCTGCAGTACTGTTTATCATCTCTCTGCCACAGCCAGGATCTATGCTGGCTTGCCCTCACTGTGGGAGCTGCCTGCTGTGCTGGTTGGAAAGGTGCCTCAGCTGCTGGTGCTGGGGTGGGAGATGGGGGATGTTTTACACATGAGGTTACACAGGGTTTTCTTTCCCCCCTTTATCTCACAGCACATTGAAATGCTACTTCCTGGATTCATCTCTCTGCCTCCCTCCATCCAAAGAGCCATGTTTGATGCCTGGTCAGCTTGAAAAATGATGCTTTTGTGCTATATGCTGAAACACATGATGTAACTGATGGCCAGGATAAGAGTCAGATGCTCAGCAAGGGTAAATTGCCATGGCTTCAGTCAAGTGAGCAAAGCTAATCCATTTTCTTCCAGCTGAGATCCAGGGAGCATAGATTAACTATACTGTCTGGAATCAGCCTTGATTGCAAAGCCAGACATAATGAAAGATGTGGCTTCACTAACCCCCTTGTCCTGCAACACCTCGAGCTGCTCCTGTGCATGGTGGGGCTCAGTGGCTCCTGTCCCCTGCCTTCCTGCAGTTGTAGGAGAACAACTCATTCACAACGGGGATGAGCCATGAAAGGGGAAGGAATTTGCTGTTCTTGTGATGCATGGCAAGGCAGCCTGGGTCCACAGAGACTCTGATTGATGTGACAGGGAGGGAGTGACAAGCCTGCTGATGTGCTAACAGCATTTAACTCCAGCAGTTCTTGCCAAAAAAACAAAAGACCTGTGACAAAAACGAAACCAGCTCACTTGCTCAGGGCATAGATGTACAGGACCTGAGAGCCACCACCTGATGTGAGTTATGAAGCCCGGCCTTTCTGCAGGAAGATGAGTGTGATAACACTTGGCAGGTCAGGCTCAGGGTGCTCTGTGCTCTGGTTTAATACAATTTGGCTTGGCCTGTCTCTGAAGGGCTGCCACCTCTGACTGCCAGCCATGACTTTTAATTCAGTCTTTACTGCAGGTCAGGAGATGAGGACTATGCACGTGAGCCTGCATATATAAAAATATAACACAAAGCAGCAGGGATTGGGCTTTTCCTCAGGAAATACTAATTTTCTTTGTCACTCTTCCTAAAAAGCACTTTACTTGCACTGGGGGGCTCACACTGAATTTTGGTAGAAGCTGCAGAAGCTGAAAGGAAACCAGACCATTTGCTCAGCTGTAAGAGGAATATAAATGTGTAATACCTAATTGTTTGTGATGTTTATCATTCTTTTCCAGCACCAGCCCACAACACCAGGGCTCTTGGGGTAAGGGGACAATGTCTTCTCTTTTTACACCTGTCTGCTGGACCATACACTTTCCTGTCATCACGTTTCCTGGGTTCCTATAACTTTGCTTTATAATTGCCATGGTTAAACTTCTTTTTCTGAGTGGCGAAACAGCAATACCTCTTCCCCCATATCTTTGGTAGAGTCTTTTCTTTATCTTCTGTCATCTTTTTTTCCCCCATTCCTGCTTGTGATGGCACAGGTCTCTGGGCATCTGGGTTAAGAAGCACATTGAAAAATCTATGGGGTTTTTAAAGCACAGCTTATCTTCTGGCAAATTATTTTTAAGCCATGTCTCTGCTTCCCTGCCCTGGTTGACAGTGTGATGGTGCAAGTGCAAGAGCCAGCTGTGAGAAAGCAACAATACTTAATGTTCTCATTGCTGCTGAGAACTTCGTCACATGAGGTCCAAGTGACAAAGAAGTTTATTTCTCTCCTCCTCTGCATGTCAGTGCAAAGTGGGACAGGGACAGCCTCAGCCGGGAAGACCAGCAGTAGCCTAGTTCAGGGTAGCTCAGTCTGGTGACTAAGCTCAGAAGCTTTGGGAATGGAAGCAATGTGGGCTCAAAGCCGAGGCTGATGCTGTGGGTGCCAAGGGGATGCTGTTGGGGAAGGAGGGTGGCTGGCTGCTCCTGCTGTAGCACTTCAGTGCCTCCAGGCTTCCCTTGCCATCCTGTTTAGGAGATGAGCTTACCAGTAAAAACAGGAAGTGTCCACTCTTCCCCCTACTAACACGGCCTCTTTCCCCTTAGTCTTATTTCATGTGAAGTTATTCAGCAAGTTCAGCTTGAATTTGCTGATCGTTTTGGCATCCCAGAAAATGTGGATCACAGAAAAGAAATGATTCAGCAAAAGCAGAGAAGAAAATTCACCTGCCTTCTTCTGTCACATTTGCTCTACTCAGCTCCTGATGTATCAGTAGCAAATTCTTCTTGTCTGTGACAAGGTTAGACATAACACAAAAGCTGCCGTCTGCCTTAGGAGGTTTTCTGTCTCATGAGGCAATTTTCTTTGGGTTTTCCCTAATTCCACCAAAGTCAGAAAAGGGATTCTTGCTCACATCTTGGGGCTACAGATTAGTCTCCTTCCTTACCATGACTACCCCAAAATCTACTGCATGAATGAAGACACAGTAGGGAGGTCTTTCTGTTGAAATACACTGTTGAAATATTCTGTATATATATTTTTTTTTTTTTTAAACAGGAATGGTAGACCCAAGCGAAAATGATCCAGTCCTAATAGCCCCAGTGACCTTTCCTTTCCTGTCCACTGACTCTTTCTTTTGTCCAGTCTGGCTTTAAATGCTGTGAATGGTGACATTTGTGTTACCTTTTCTGGACATTATTCCACTGCCTAGAAAATCCTGCTCTCACAGGTTACTCTGAAGTGGTATTTTCATTAATTTCATGTCAGTGCATTCTCTTATGACCATCTGCTTGCTGTCCTTTAATACTCTAAATCATTGCATTGCTCGTGTTTCCATCTTTAGGGCTTGTGTAAGCCTTTAATCCTCTCCTGAAATTATCACTTGATTAAATTATAGGGAATGACTTTCTTTTTAATTTCTCTCTCTCTTCTTAGCCATTTTTATTGTTCATCAATGAGCTTCTCCCTAATGTTGTCAATCTCTGCCTCATTTTCAGCATCCAAAATAAAATGCAGTGTTCAAAACACTACATAATGTTTTCTATTTATGCCAGAAAATTGTACAAGGAGATAATTATTTCCTGAGATCAAGAAATAAATCTCCAAGCTTAGCCTTTCTTCCTACTTGGCCTCTTTCTTCCTACTTTGTCAACTCTTCCTCTCAAAATATGAACTATTTATCCTATCCAGTAAGATCTGAAGATCTTTATGTGTATTCTGTAAATGCCATACTGCCAAAAAAAAAAAAAAGCAGACAAAAGGTAGACTTCAGGCATCATTTCAGGCTATAAAAAAGAGACATTTAACATGGGAGGCCATGGGCTGCTCTGTGGGGGTACAGCCTTGCTGAAGCACTGGAATGCCAGCGTGGAAAGACACAGGCTATTTGGTGGGAACAGCAGAGGAGAGGAATAAAAATGATCTAAGGTCTAGAAAACACAACCTGTGAGGGAAGACACAAAGATTTGTGGTTGTTTGGGCTGAAGAAAACTGGCTCTAGAGGGAAGCAGTAGGAAAACAAGTCTTTAAATATATAGGAAATTGCTACTAAGACAAAGGAAATTAAATAGTCTTCTTTTCCACTGAGGGTATAAAAAGGAATGTTGAGTTTAAATTGCAATAAAGGAGACTTAGGCTAAATACTAGGACAAGTTTTTAGGCTGACAAAAATGTCTGTGAGGTCACGAATATATGGCCCAGAAATACCACAGGAACTGCCAGCACCAGAGAGTTTTCAGGATAATCAGACAATCATTAGGGAAAGTTTATACAAGCACTGACCCTGCTCTGGGGCATGGGGAGCACTCAATGAGCTTTTTTTCCCTATGGTCCTGAGGGCAGAAAATGGGTACAGATTGCTGACCTTTTCACAGTGCTCCCTCCTTTTACGTAGATGCTCTGTGTGTTTGTGAGTTTGTGTGGGTGCAGCTGATGTTTGTGTGAGAGGATGCTATCTTTTCCCCTTTTCCAACAAACAATTGCCTTACCCTGACTTAAATTTACCCTTAGGGGCAGAAGTGGTATCAGGGAGAATGAGATGAGTTTCATAGGTTGTTTATTTCACTTCATCAGAACTCCTTCCTACACCACACCTGAAATTAGGTTTAGAATTATTCCAGAACTGTAGGTACTGGATACTGTTGTGCTGACCTATGAATAGAGATGGGGAAAGAGAGGTGTTCACTGCTCAGCCCTTAGCTCAGCTTACTCAGCCTTGGAGCCAACTGAAGCATTTGCACCATCCTTATTATTTCTTAACATGAGATGTGTCCTGCTTCCGTTTTGTTTTCCAGTGACACGCCTGCCTGGCACATCCTCCCACCAGGCTCTGAGTGAACATCCTTCAGCACAAACAAAGAGCATGTTGGAGCTGAAAGGAGGCAGGGGACAAGGCAAATATCTTTGGGGCCTTTGATTTTGAAGCATATGATGGATTTAAGGTACATTTGTAACCTCATGGTACATCACAGACAGTGGCTGGCACAATCCTTGTTGTAATGGCCTTGGACCCTGGGACACTGGGTCCCTGCCAGGGCTGGGCAGGGTATCAAAGGGGGTTAAAGAAGCAGCGTCAGTCCACAAGGATGGTCAAGAATTGCCATGAGCTTGACCAGCAGTCAGGACCCAGATATCCTGACTCTACCTTCCATCATGTTCACACCTCTTGGACTTGGATGTGGCTCAGAATTTAAGTGAATCACAGAATTTAATCCACATCCTATTTTTGGGATGCATGTGGATGCTTTAGTGCTTTTTTTTACCTACTGGAGAACTGTGCCCCGTGGTGATCCAGGACGCTTTCTGTGCTCTTACTAATGGCATGGAGAATTGTTGCTAACTGGTGGGAGAAGCAGGGGCACTGAATTAAGCTTATAGCTGAAACAGAGCCATGAAAAGGATGTGGTTCTTTGAATATGTGGTTCATGTGTGAAAATCTTTGCTGCAGATGTTGTAGGTGCTATATACTTGCTTAATGTAGGCTTCAGAGAGCTCTGGACTCTGAGGTTGAGAGAAGGGAAGCCCACAGAGGGTTACAGAGATATCAACAATGGCTCGTGAAAATCTGGTTGCAGTTTGTTGGAAGGAATTTTCAAGCTTTTCTGGATATTCAGATATACATTTTATATTTGGTTTCTTAAGAACAAGCACTTTCCAAGTAATTTCTTCCCTTCAGTGATGGACTAAAGGGTCCTGGCTAGATGGACCTCTGATGTAACCAAGGCTAGCTGAACCTAAGTTCTTATGGCAACTTGATTGTATTTTTGGCATGAGCTGAAGTTTATCATAAAAGATGACACTGTCAGGTTTATCTGGGTGAAAGTTTCAACTGTGATTTCTGAATATCAACTACAAAAATCTGCTCCAAATATAAAATCCCACCTGTAAAATGCATTAACATTCTGAGCCAGAGCTCAGCTTGTCTTTGGTGATTTTCACTGTTTCAGCTATTGCAGGCAGCAGTTTATAAAAGGGGCCTTCACATGACATTGTAAATCCCACAGTGAGCTATTGCAAGAGTAGGGGGAAAAATACATTAATCCATAGTAGTAAATTCAGGATCACTCAACAAGCACATGCTTCCTTCTTGGGGCTGCCAGTTGTACGTGGAGCTGCAAGTGACTCACTGTGAGCCATTTTGCACTCTGCATTGCTTCCTCCCTTGCCTGATGGTGTTGTTAAAGACCTTTGCACTTGCTAGTGACAGTCAGGTGTGAACAGAACTGACAGAGGACTTGGGTTGTGCCTGACCCTCCTCTGAAGTGCGATTAGAAAAAATGCAGCCAAAATGAATAAATTTTCATATCTATAGGGCATCTTAATCTTCTTTTGAACTCTAAATTAAAGTGCCTTAAAGAGCTGTGTAAAAATCTCTAGGTCTCTTAAAATTTGAGCCCAACATACGAAAACTGACTTTGATACCACTTAAGGGAAATGCTCTGTAAACCCTCATGCTCCACACAAAATTGTGTGCTGTAGGAAGCAGGTATGACTTGTCTTCATAAGAGGAACTGTCTGCAGATTGGGATTTGCCCTCTTTGGGAAGGGCTTTTCACACACAGTTTTTTTACCTTAGATAAATAGCTAGTGCTGTGTTGTTTGTCACAAGCTGAGAATCAAGCTGTCACCTTTGTGATCTCCTCAGCTTTTCGTGGACAAGTCAAGAATGACTGCTTCCATTAGCAGTTTTTCAACAGTTAGGCCCATGCTGTGCAATAATGCTGCAGACTGATTGAGGTATTTCTTTGTCTACTGCTCAATTTTTAAAAATTATTTATTTAATTTCTATTTGCTATTATTTGCCTCTCTCCTTTGTATATGATCCCCTGTACTTTATAAATGCATATAATCAAAGTTAGGTTAGAGCACATGTTTTTTGGCATGTGATCCTAAGGCATGCTCCTGTAGACAAAGGCATTTTGCTGTTTATCTTGCATAGAACACTTCTGGGAACGGGAGGAATAAAGGCTGCTTCTTAGCTGATCTGATTGTTTGCTATTCTGCAGGAACAGTGGAGAGCTGTAATAACCTGCTTATTGTGCTAGAAGATCAAGGATCTCTTAGGGTGATGGAGGCTGCCAGAGTGATTTTCTGCAGTGGCCAAGGCCACAGTATTGCTAAGGACACCTGATTACCAAGCTCCTTTGTTTGTGATGTGACACTAGCTACCTTTAGGATTTATTTTTTTTTTCCTTTGAGAAGAACACATGAAGTTCTCTTCCCATAATGGAAGTGTCTGACTGAAAGGGGCATCTGCATTTATCTGTATGTGTTGTCCAAAATCTTGCTCTCCTTGAACCTTGTTAAAGGCAACACAGGCTCCCAAAATAGTTCTCACATTCACAAGTCAATGACTTTAAAAATCAATGATATGTGTACCAAGTTCAAGATCAGAATGAAATCTGAATGTCCCAACAGTTTTGTTCTCTTCATTGTCTCACTATTTCTACTCGCCTGGAGCAATAGGACTTACATTTAAAAAAGTTTTGTCCATTTTGAAATATTTCTGCAGAAGATTGCAACAGATTTTAAAAATACAAGTGATATCTTCCAGGTTTCATGTGTCTTGTCATGTTCATTTCAGGGATGGAGCTCTGAAACACACTTTGTCCTGTATCCTACAATGAGTCAATGGGCAGACCAGCAGACCAGCACCCTTCATAGCACCCTTCCATCTCCACAGCGATACACAAACTTTACACAATGTCAAGGAACATTTATATTTGTGTTCACTTTACCTCAACAACAAATACGAACATTTTCTCCAACTTTCTTGAGGGGAGAATCCATTTTCCAGGGTATTTCTCAGGGCTGCACAGGTGCCTATCAAACTTGGGTAAATTTCTGAATGCACCAAGTACAAAGTGCTCTAAACCAGGCCTGGGATCTGTCTTACTGCTTCTTTTTATTTTAAAAAGCAGAAAAATGAAAAAGATAGGAAGATCTAATTCACAGCTTCTTCCCAGATTATGCAGCTATTCAGTTATCTTCTTGTGCTTCCCTGTACCACCACAGGAACTATGCTGTTTTCATAAGCACTTGCTTATATCCCACCAGCATTCAAGTCCTATTAGGAAGAAAACAAGTTTGGTCTTCTGGACTGATAAGGAATGAGAACTTGTAGCAAGAGTGGAGAAGAAGCCTCCTTCAAATCACAGTCTGAGCCACTACCTCTTAGCAGTATTTAGAAATCTCTACCATCCCGCTGCAGTTTCCTAAACTCTACTAACCAAGGTTTTTCATGGCAATGTTTGCTATGAGACAGAAATAGGGATACATGGGAGCAGGCAGTAATGCAACTGGTAAATGACCTGAGTTTTCAGCCAAGGAGGAGAGGAGCTGGACTGATGCTCTCAGTGGAAATGAACAATAGGGAAGAGTACAGTTTGAAAATTAGGAAACTGTTCACACATGTGAGATCCCAGGGCCGAAGAACAATCTTCTCATGAAAGGAATAGCAAGACAAGCCTTCAGGTGTGTTTCACAGTGGATGACAACTTCAGACTCTAGAAGGACCTGTATCCAGTGGAAAATGGGGAAATAAATAGGCGCTGCTGCATTACTTTTGCAGGCCTCCCTTGCATAGCTGCATTACCAGGAAGCTCCAAACTGTGGAACATAGGCAGTGGGAGTGGCAAAATGAATTGACACCACTTCTGCTACCTGCCTATGCAAAAATGACATCTATTGAGTGGCTGCCAGCCTAGGAAAAATGTGGCTAAATCCTACTACATGCAGTGGGCACAGCCACTGCTACCTGTTACTGAGATGCTTCCCAGCATGGATGATTAGAAATATATGGAAAAAGTACAGAAATGGAGAAAAAAAAATAGTGTCCTTACAAACCATGCAGTTATCTCTGAAGAGGGAGAACCAGGGAGTTATATGGGGACACCACTGAGTGAAATCACTGTTGTCTTGGAAACTCAAAGGGAAAAATTAGCATACAGAAGGGTTTGTTTTTCAGAGACACTTTACACACACACACACATGATAGATAGATAGATGGATAGATATATAGATGGATAGATAGATAGATAGATAGATAGATAGATAGATAGATAGATAGATAGATGATAGTCATACTCCTCTGCTCTTTGCTGATGACCTTCTTGCCCAAAGCCAATCATTATAAGAATTCTTTGTCTGATTTTAGAAGTGAGAACAGGAATGGAGCCCTACTCTTTTCCTTTGGTATAATAAGAACTGATCTTGTGTTAGCAATTCCAAGATACAGCTGTTACATGTATAGATGAATCCAAGAACATATAAGGATCAATTAACAGATCAGCTTTCTGATCCACCCCAAAGAAGAAAGGAGACCTGTCTTGGATTATGAAGAGGGAGAGCTGTGGGCATAGCTGAAAAGCTCCTTCATGCATCTCACTGAAATCTGAAAGAGCCACTCATGTGCCTCAAGTAGCTGCACTCACAGGAACTTGAGGCATTAAGTGATGAAGAAGGCTTGCAACCATAGCTATTCCTACAGAGTACCTCCTGGCTAGTAAAGCAATTTGCCATGTGCCACGGGTGGAATGGCAGGAGACACACACTGAGAGCACAGCCCTTGCCAGGAGGGACGAGCTTGTGGCCTCCTGAGGCTGAGGATGGTGACAGCGTGTAGGTGTGTCTACCTGTGCATGCACAGAGTGTGAGACACCACTCAACTTCTGTGGCAGCTCCAGCTCACATACCTCCTGTTTCTCTCTTGCACAGATTAAATGAGGTGCTATCAAGAAGAAGCAGTGGAGCATTTGGTCCCTCAGCCTGCCAGAGGCAGGCATTGGCAGTGAAAGGAGGAAGAGATTCTGCCCAAGGGAGAAGACTGCTGTCTTTGCTGGATCTGTGGCTTACTGAACAGGTAGAAAAAATGTGCTGGACTTTCCCTTCTGAGGAAAAATTTGTTTCCCTTTCCAGACTCTCAAGGAAGTAGATTTTGTCGTTTCCCTCTTGCTGTGTTGTGCATTGGTTTGGGAAGGCAGCCAGCAGCATAGATCCAGGCTCTGACATATGCATACACTCTGGCATGGGCAATGAACTCCTTTAATATGGATTTATTTTACTCCTCCACAAGATACCTCTCTTTGCCCACACTGATATAATACCACAGTGTCCATAACATCTAGCTCCTTTAATACACAGCCTGCAATTACTAGACCTGTTATTGATTACCTGGAGTTTGCTCCCCCATCCTTAATGTGCCCATCACCTCTTTCAATATCAGCAAGAAGCCGTTGTTTTAAGACTGAATCAAGTCTTTTGGTATCCTGCACTGCACTCTGTGTGGGTCTGCATCTGCCTTGGTCTATACCAGCCTTGGTCTGTTAGGTCTGTGACAGTCCACTGCAGCTCCAGAGCTTGGCATGCCATTAAGCTGGGATCCCCTGGCTCTGGCTGAGTCCACAGAAGCCTTTTATTGCCTATTTAGGGACACAGATTTTCTCAAACTGCAGATATTAAGAAAGGTCTTGGCTTGTTGGTTGAAACAACTCCCAGCATTATGTGTCCTTCTACTCTCCAAACTTTCAGTTCTCGTTTGTTCTCCTGAGTGGCCGAGGGGGGTGACAGACAGAGACAGCATGAGACCAGGTGGCCTGTTACCAGAGGGCAGTATGCACCCACCTGGAGTCTTATCGACCCTTAGAAAGTAACTTGGTGGACATGATAGGTTTACTTGTAAGGAGACCATACACTGGTGTCATGAGAACTGCAGTCCTTGTGCAGCCTCACACCAGGTCATTTGAATGGAGGCTTTCCTGCTATTAAATTCAGAACAGCATCATCCAGCTACCCCTAAACCACTGCTGATACCTTTCTGACACTCTCCTTATTTTGGGAGAAAGATGCAGATGAAGGCCACATTAAAGTAGTCAGTCATCAAATAGAGCAATCCTGGCCATCAAACAGAACCATCGCTGAAAGCCAAAGCCAAAGCCTGACTTGCTTGTGGTGGTTTATGAGGGTCCATCAGCTGCATTGCATGACAGAAAGGAGAGTTTCTAGTACCACTTGGGCCATGGTTCATCCCTTCCAGTAAAGGGGAAATATATGTTCTGTGCCTCACCGGAGGTGGTGCTGCCCTAAGGCATCCCATCAATTGGGTAGCAGGGCTGACTCCCCAAATTACTGCTCCTTCACTCCAGCTGCTGCTTCTTGAACAGCTTAAGGAACAGCCCTTCAGTGCCCTCCACAGTGTCAAGTGTGTGTAAATTAAGCAACACATTTCATAGCTTACTTAACACCATACTTGGTATGCTCTCTCCCAGTGTAAAACTGGGACAGAGACATTGGATCCATGGTACTAAGTTGGCTTAGGCTGTCAAGTGCCTGGCCTGTGCCTTCTGCCTGATCCATGTTAGCAAGTGGATCTTGCAATCTCTACCCTGGGAATAGGCAGAGGAAAAATCCCAAAAGAAACCCAAGAGAAAGCAGAGTTTGGGGCTGACACATGATTTCTGCTGTGTGTTGGGTTTACTGAATTTCTTACAATGCACTTATAATAAGGTGAGTCAGAGTATTAATTCATACCCTGTGCTTTGCCATGGATGGCAAAGTGCTTAGTCCAGACACTCTTGTGTAAGACTTGTGTTTGTTTATCTGAGGATTGTTTCCTAATGTCAGCTCCCTTCAGAGTGCACCAGGGAAAGGAGGGGCTCTCACTTCAACTACAGCAAGTCCCAACTCATCCTCACAGAGCATCCCTGGGGTCTGCAGCTGGTCAGGGTTCCTGGAAACCTGCTTTGCAACCCTCTTCTCACGTGATGGTTTGAGCCTATGTTCCAGATGTGACCTTTGTGTAAGGGACAAAAAAAGGTCTCCTTTGTAAATCTAATGGCATCCCTTATCCAGCCTGCATATTTCCAGAGTTCAAAGATATATTTTTGTGCATCAAGAAACAGAGAGCTACGCTTTCTTCCTGTATATGCTTTTTTCTATTTTGTACCTTTTTATCCCCGACTATTTTATATCAAGAGCTATTCATCAGAAAGACTATAAAATGAATCCTTACAGGAGACAGAGAAATGTCTTGGCATCAACAGTTTAGTAATGGGTTAGACAGCCTTTTCATGTGGAGTTTGCCAATATGAATCCAGCCCCCACCCCAGCAGGGACTGCACATTTCTATCACGTGCTGACTGGCTGTCAGCCCATAGGAAATGAACTTAGTCCCAGTCCAGTTCCTACTTGATCAGTGCACGTCAGAAATACCATCACTGCTGGAAACTGTCTCCCTCTTTCACTGGCAAGCCTGGCAGAGAGGCTAGGTAGTGAAAGCGAGTCTCTCATCTCTGGGGATAATATTGGAGACACATTAGCATCAGAATCTGTAAGGAAAAAGCTTATTCAAGCAGTGCTAGTACTTAGCCTGCTCTGTGTTGAGGCCTTATGCTGTTAATATGAAACTTTTCACCAGCCTGGCAATAAACACAAGCATAAAGCGATTCTCAGGAAGAAATAAAAAAAAATTTGAAGGCAGTGCCTTGACTATAAAGGCACTAAATGAGTAATCTAGACAGAGTTTTAACAGGTGAATATGCCTTCACACAAGAGCTTGAAGATGTCCCAAATGCAACAATTTTGCATTCTGAAGCTGTGCCGGGGAAAGGCAGAACAGCTCAGAGGTCACAGCCATGCCTGCTTGGGAATTCTCCAGCTGCATTGATTTTATTGGAAAAAAAGACCAGGTTGCAAAAATCCAAAACTTCTCTGTAGTTAAAATTCAGTTGGGAGAGTTTTCTTCCAGATTAATGATTGAATTCCTACCAAATATGATTTTCTGTCTTGCCCTGAATGGAGGCCACCAGCCAAATGCCTTCTGGTGATAGACATACGTTCACATCAAAGAAATTCACCCAGGGACCTGCAGTGGAAAAGGAGGAAAAAGAGTAAGGTGAAAGTGTTGACACCATGCCACCCCACTGGTACTAAGAGGGTTTGCTTCTCTTCACACCTGGACCACCGCAGCAGCCCCAGTGCAACCATCCTTCATGTGCCTTTTCTCACTGCATCCCAGACTATAGGAACAGGTATGGAAGAGACATCCAAAGTTGTTTGAACTTCTGTGCTGGGAACTCTTCAAAACAAGACAGAACAAAGAATATCTCTGTGGAAGCATGGAGCACATGTGCCAGTGTGTGCCTGCCTGTACAAAAGTGTGTGTGCACCATCTGCCAATGGGATTCTGCTCTCAACACCATGGGCACATGATGCTCTCACCTGTGGTTTTGGTACATGCTCAGTTCTCTTTTTTTTTTTTTTTTCCCCCCCAAAGAATTGCTCATTGGATTAATTGCTTTGACAAGTGGAAACGGCAGGAAAGGTGATGGCTGGATTCATTTGTCGCTTGAGATTGCATTTATGGTGCATGATGCTTCAGAGGCCTGGTAAGCATCACCACATCAGTGCTGCAGCCAAGGAGCCAGGACACGAGGTCCTGTCTGCAGCCATCTAAGGTAGTAGCAGAACCAGGACCAGGGTTCAGACCTGGTACCTTGCCCCCTGTGCTGACTGCTCAAATGCTGCTTACTCACTGTGCTTACAGCCAGGATCTTGCTTTCATTGCTGCTTTCACATTCTTGTTGATCTGAGCTCTCCCTTTAGCTATGCCTTTCAAGTCTTAGAAGCTGTAATGAATATGTATCAACATTTCAAAGCCATAGATTCTGTGGTGGGGAAACAGAAAGGGGATGGGAGAGACAGACACACATACAGTCTAATTCATTTTTAAATGTCTGTAATTCTTCCAAGAGCATTATCAATAATTACTAAAAGAAAGCAGTAACTCACATCACGAGAAATCAGTGCTTTGACAAAAAGTTGGCAGCAGGCCTTACAGATATCTTGCACATGCAAAACCTTCCTGGAGCATGATAATCAGCTGGGGGGTGGTGGGGGGGGGAGACCTTTCTGTCTCTTCACAGCTCTGGTGGCCTCACCAGGGAACCCTGCTGTTCTGTCATCCCTGTGCCTGCGTCAGGCACGCTGCAGCTCTTGCAGACAGACTCAGTGGGTGCATGCTAGATCTCATCCCTGCAGGAGGTGTGGGTTTTCAGAGGAGGTTTATGGGAGCTGGATGCATTGTCATCTTAAGCATCCCTTGAAAAATCAAGCCTGGATGCTCACTGAATATCCTCTCAGGGTCTCGCTGCTGCCTCCCCTCAGCTGCGGCCATCGCTGTCCTGTGCTCATGGCAGGGCAATGGGCACCTCCAATTATCCCTGTACACCACCTTCAAACTCTTTCCTCTTGAAACTCTGACTAGGACATGGATGGTGGCCTGGGACATGGGACTGGGGACAGATCCTGAACTGCTTCCAGACTGGAGTACCCAGCAGCTACCTCCCATCTGCAGGCCAGAACCCCCACCATTAAACCAAGGCAAGACAAAGAGGGGAAGGGGAGAGGGGGCCTCAGAGAAGGGAGGCTATTTGTGTTAAAACTTGGATTTTTTTTTTCCACCTGAAGCCAGTCCTGGCTGCTCATTTTCTGGAGATGAAGCTGCAAGGACTGTGGCATTTAAATCCATTCCCAGCCATTCCACTTCCATGGGCTGCCAAGACCTGCTTCAAATGTACAGCCCTGACAGGCCTGGGGATGAGATATGGGGATGCTTTGTCATCTTTCAGACCTTTGTATTAGTTTGATGAGTATGAGTGATCCTCCAGCTCCTTTCCCTCACCACCATATGACCCATGTGATGCACCCCTCATTTTGGGACTGGTGCAGCTGGGAGCTGTGACCTTTGATGCTGCCACACACACTGCCAGTCATGCTGCTTTCTTGACTTCTTCTCCCTGGGTTTACCAGCACCATGGGAGCAGAGACACTGGCACAAGTACCATGGAGCATCCCTGCTGTCATGTCAGACCTCGGGCAGAAACACAGCTCGGACCACAACATCCTAAATCCAATGGTTAGATCTGCTGGGACTCATCAGTCTGAGACTTGAGCCTCCTCTACAGCTAAAGCTGACCAAAATCTCATTGCAGCACAGTCACAGCATTTGGGTCACCTCCAGTGCAGTCCTCTGTGCTGGGCTACAAGTGAGGAATATTTGGCACTTTCAGGTAATACAAGAGCAGCTGCTGCCTCTGTGGTGTGTGTCTCATGAAACTGCCAAACACCTGTACTCTCCAGTTGGCATCCAGTTAATTAATGGATAAAATTCAAGAGATTAGCTTCCTGCAAAAAGACCTATATGCTTTAAATACTGCAGGTGCATCTGGCATTTTAACAGATACAGAGAATACCTGGAACCACCTGTCCCAGTGGCCTGAGAGGGCAAGGACAGCCCATGGTCCATAGATCAACAAACAGCCTTCAAAGGATGCCTGGAGAAGCTGGAGTTCTTTTTCTTTTGCCAAATGTTGCTGTTGAAATCTTTATTTGAAACCCACCAGGGTGTTAGAAGATGAACTTCTTTTACTCTTGGCAGAATTTCTTATCTTTATATGCACCTCACTGGCTTGATAAACACATTTCATTTAATCTCATAAATCAAATGTTTATAGTGGCCCTTGCTGTTTCCCATGGGAAGTCTGCTGCTCTGTGCTAAACATGGGCCACATTGCACTGGCCTGTAACTCAGGAGGCCATACACCATAAAGACACTCAAAGCAGGAGCATTTCCTCATTTAAAAATACCCATGTTTCCTATAGAGAACCCAATTGGAGCATTTTCTGGGTCTCTGAGGGTTTGGGCTTTTTTATTCCTTTAAACCAGGCCTAGTTTAGCACTTCAGCACTTTACCAGCCCATGCCACAGCCTGATGCTGGTTGTTGAGAGCACCTAGTCCTGTGATGTCCTCGCTGTGCTGGCTAACAGGAGGTAGCAACACCGGTGTGGCAAGTCTGGCTCCCAGGACAGGGACCTGAAAGTGCCCAGTGCTTTGCAGATGTGCAGCTGCTTGGACAGTCTGGACATGAAGCTCTACCCTGATGCACTGAACAGGAAATTGGAAATTGAGCATTTGTTACTCCATCCCTCCCTGAAATTGTGGCACTAATGCCACAATGAAGGCAGTGAAATGCTGTGTGGAAATTTAGCACTCCCAAACTTTGTTATTACAGCTCAGTGAGAAAGCCAGGCCAGAGCTGTGCTTTGTGAGTAATGATCTGAGCTATAGATTAGCCAGAAAATGAATCCTCAACTGGTATACAATGATACTGTCATTCCAGAATTCATTCCACACAGGAGCATATGTAAAGCGATAATACTGACTGTATAATCAGTGGGTGGTGTTGCTATTTTTTTCCCTTAAGCATATGATGGACAAACAGCTTCTCCACTGTACATTTAAACCACTTCCATCATTTCTATTCATCTGTCCAGGATAAATTATATAGGAAAAAATGTGTAGGTGATGAAATTGCCCTCTATTTTTATCTGTTTTGTTTTTTTTAATTGACAAAGGAGAGACAACAGACGAAGTGCATATTGAGAGGTGGGTGGAAATCATAAATAACTTGTGTCTTCAGAAACAAATCCTGAAAGCCAGCTTGACTGTCTGGGGGATAGGGCTAGGGGCAGTCTGTGTGATAAGGTGTTGGGGTTCTTGCCTTCTTAAAGCTTTCTATCTAGCTCTGCGATTTTTTGTGGGTTTCTTGAAACAAAACCAAACTAAGATCCCATTTCACAGGGATTAGAGTTTCCATGGAGAGCTGTAGCCCTTGGCGCCTGTGGTGGGTTGTGGCGTGGCTGTAATGACAGTCCCAGCCCGGTGCCACCCGTCCTGAGACATTAAAGTGTAGGCACGAATGTGCACATGGAGAAACACAAACACTTCAACTCTAATGGGGTTTTAATTTTGTGCGTGTGGGAAGCACCAGATCACCACCCTGGAAGCAGAAGCTGATTGATCACAGATCTGGTACGGAATTTGGGTGGCACCAGCAAGGCACTTGTGACATCTCAGTCTCGAGGAAATTACCTTTGAGGACCAACAGCACCCATGGTTTTTTCTGATGTGGAGGTTGACCACTGAAACTAGAAAACCACCCTCTTCAAACTTCCTGGGGTTTCTTGCCTTTCTGTGTCCTAGTCTCCAAGGCTTTGAGCCAAAATCAGCCTGGAGCCAAAGGGTCAGCAGCTAAATGAAATGATGAGGCTTTTAGAGAGTCCAGCTGCCTGGGAAAAGGCCAAGTTTGAAGGAGCAGAGAAAGAAACAGGGCAGAGATCAAGGGATGGTGACCTCACAGGAAACTGGGAGCTGGCAGAGGAGAGGAAAGAAAGGGGAGGCTGAGGCCAGGCCAACAGGAAGGAGTGAGGATGAAAATGCAGGGATGGCACAGGAAGGGTTCATGCTGAGGCTTGACATTGGGTCTGAGGCACCAGAGAGGTGCCACAGGAGGGGATCTGCTCCTTACTCTGCTTTAACCCTGGTTCATCACACACACGAGTCAGGGGAGCACAGGGTCCAGAGAAAACCCCCTGCAAGCCAATTATTAGCTGGGCAGCCTTCACTGGGCTCTCCAGCACATACCTGCTAAAATATCATGTGTGGTTATGTGTTTACCTATGATTTTATGCAGAAGGTGGGCTCTGCCTTGTAGCCTGCCACACACACCTTGCTGCCTGTGCTCTGAAAGGCGTGCAGGCTTCACTGGTGGTGAACACCCAGGGCTGCCAGCAGCTGGATTCTGCTGCAGCAGCAGCGTTCCCTGCTCACATGAAAAAGGCACTCGAGTGAGAGGAAGGCTTTATTGTGCCAGCCCTATTGCTCTAGCACGTTTCAAGGCTAAGAAAAACACTCCAAGTCTGAAATCAATTTCTGTCTTCTTAATTCACACTGGCTGCACCCCTTGAAGGGGGGGAGACTGTGTGAGCAGCTGGGGGATCAGAATCTCTGCTGGGCTGGGGCAGCTGAAGGGGGTGTTAAAGGGAGCCGGTTGCAGCCTCCTACATATCAAAGCAGGATGTCCAAAACCAGAATATGGAAACATGCCTGGGTAGGGAAGAAAAACATGATTTTATCCAGCCTAGGCTGAAATGAAAGTCTGTGAGACCAAGTGACTGAACCCATAAATAACTTACTAGTGACCAAAATAGATTGTCTGAGCTATGCCATACTATGCTACTCATTCTTTCTTTTCTCAGCAGAGGACTTTCACAGCTGCACCACTGCTAATTTATTAATTTTAGAAGATACACTTGCTAATGGCATAACACCTGTAGCCTGCAGCCCTGCTGCATTTGCTCTCTCCACAGAGGAATTCCTAGTTGCTGGTAGGAGGCAATGAGGACTCTGGTAGTTGGCACTAAAGCCAACCTGAGTTTCATTCCAATGAGTATCAGGCACCATTATTTGCAGCTCAGTAAGATATAATTCTTTCAGTGTAGGTAGGCACACATGCTTGGTGGCTGGAGCAGCAGGAAAACTAAGACTTCATCTGTTTTTGTTGCAAGAAAATGGGATTTTAGTCATTGACTTCAGACAAGCAGGATTGGGACCCAAGAGGAGAGTCAACTTGCCAGTTTGTTGCTTGCCTACTGATGTCATGCCAATATTGTCTGTGTTGGTGCAGGGGAATGCAAATGCCTGGTCATGGGCGGGGGGGAATAATTAGCAGCACTTATTAAAAGCTATGGTGATTATTCATTACAGCTGCTGTAGGCCACCCTGCTTCAACAGCACGGGCTCTAGTGTCAGAGGCAGGGGGAGGGGGAAGGAGAAGCAAATGGGGGCCTCCTTCACTCTGGTGTTGCAGTGGCCGTCTCTTTCCCAGAAGACGGATGTTGTGCTCTAAGTACCTCTCCAGAGAGCTAATGGCCGACATGGCATTATTACCAGCCTGGCATGAGCTCTATCTTTTTTTTTATGATAGTAATTTGTTACACTGGTTTGCCACATGCCCGCTGCTTCCTTGTTAATCCAATAATCTATATGAGAAAAGCAATTTGACATTCCTCCTTCCCATCTGCCACCCATCACCCAATCTATATCTTAACTATCAGTGATTTATTAATGGTGTCTGCATTAAGTACATCTCCGCTTCATTGGCGCCCTCCATTCCCTCTCTCCTAGAGACACTCTCTGGCTACATTTAGAGAGCAGAGTCAGCACAAGGAGGAAAAGCAAGAGTAAAAGCAACCAAGTTGGGGAACTTTAGGTGCTTTGGTCAAATACTCCACACATACAACAGCCTGAAGCCCACTCAGCTGCGACTCGATTGCGTGCTCAGCCCCTGTGCTCCTTGCAAAACATAATGCACTAACAATGCAGGGCTTTATCAAGTTTATGCCTGTAATCCCTTTGCCAGCATCACTTTGCATCCAGTGTGGGCCAGTGTTCAGTGGCTCTTAGAAGGGGCTTTTGATGGGGCTTAATCCAGTGTTTGTTGGGTAATGCTTCAAGGGACAACAACCAGATTCATGATCTGTGGAAATAATGAAGTCCAGTATCCAGTAGCCTGGATTTCTTGAAGTCTGGAGAGAGTGGTTCTGTTAGCCATTCTGTCAGTGGCAGAATGAACAGCACAGCCTTTATGTGATCACCTATTTTCAGGACTCTTGTAAGAATACTGTACCTTCAATAGCTTCAGCAAAGTTGTTTTGAAATCAGCCAATGAGCTCAAAAGCTTTTGGAGGTGAAGGGCATCCAAGAAGCTCACGTACATAAACACCCAGGCACACACTCCTATGTGCTTACAAAGGCCTTGTTTCCTTAGAAACCAAGCTAAAATTCTACTGGCAGTATTTCAGCCTGCTTGCCAGTATCAGGGGAGAGCTCAGGGACTACTTGAGTCCTGCAAAATGAAATTCTCTTTTCCTTTCAAAGGAATTCTCTGCTTGAAATTAGATTTGGGAAGCACTGATCCTCGCACAGCTCAAGGCTCACTCTGCTCCACCCATGCGGGTGGCAGGATAGGCATTCCCAGTCATTCACCTTTCACTCTCAAAACTCAGGCAGTGTCCTTACACGTGCTGGCCAGGCACTGCAAAAAGGTTTCATTGATTCAATTACTCCCCACACAGCCATTGCATGGAGCACTGGCAATGTAGCTCATCATCCTGCTGTATTTGTGTTGATGAGTCCGAGATTGTAGAAAGTCTCTGTCTTTCTGCCCCGTTGCCAAAGAAGAAGCCATAATTCATCTGTGCTGGTTTTCAGGGTTGTTTATTCTTGCTTATCTCTAACATGTTCTGCTGCCCTGCCGCAGGTCTGTCCTGCAGGGCAGCGTGTGGGGCTCTGCCCTCAGTGGGATGTTACAAACATTATATACCAGAAACTACCTGTGCTATATTTACAATAATGTGCCAATATCTGTCACCTACGTTGAACAGTGTGTCCCCAGCCTAAACCAATAGAAAAATGCCAACACTACAGTGAAACATGGAGGGCATGAAGAAGGAGAAAAAGGACAAGACACACCCAATTTCCTCCATCTTGTCCCCTTTGGACCCCTAATCTAGAATCCTAAAATTTCATTTTTTCATCCATGCCACACTTAATTATTACTCATATCAAACACTCAGAGCTTGTAATTCATCCTGCAAGATTGAAAACTCTTTTCCATGGACAGAGATCAGAGACAGTGTCTCTGGGGGCTCTGTACAGGGGGTTCCTGACCCCCTGCCAGGGTCCCAGGCCTTCCAGGGCAGCCAGAGGGAAGCCCTGGATTCCCACACTTAATGACTTTTAGTTTAACTCACACAGGGAAAGCAAAAAAGAGCATTTGACTTTACACTAAAGTTCATTACACACATCCTTCCTGCCCCACTCCTATGGATCTAAGGATGCAGAGGCAAGAAACCAAATTTTGTAGATTACATAATTTGACATGGCCAGATTTGGTCATGTTAAAGTCTCTTTTATACAGAAAGTTAATGCTGCAGGTAGGCTAAAACACCTTTAGAAAGCATGGGGTGTGGACATCAAGGCAGATGATACTTTCATTTTCACAACAGCTCTTTTTAAAGGTTCTTCATTTATTTAGAATAGCTAACAGAACCTTTCTTGTAATCACTGCCTTTTTAAGATCCAGAAAGAAGTCATTAAAGAACAAAGTGCAGTGAGAAAAGCCAGAATCCCGGGAAACAGGGACAATGTGGAAATGAAAGTTACAAGCAAAACTGCAATGGATTTCACTGCTTTTTGAAGTCCAATGCAAAGAATGGTCACACAGCATGTACCTCTCTAGATGTGCAGGGGCAGAGGATGATCTGTGCCAGGGGTGGGGGACCACGCTGTTGGTGCTGCTAAATTGCCTTCTGAGACAGCTGGCAGTGCCTGGGCAGTTCCCACCCAGCTTTTTGCTTTTTTTTTTTTTTTTTTTTTTTTTTTTTTTTTTTTTTTTTCTGGTATAGGAAGGGTAACTGGAGAACATTTAGATTCACTAGGGTCTCTGGTGACTGACTTGAAGGTCTCACAAAATAGTTCTCATGTAATAGCCTTGCAGTCTTGCTATACTGAGCACTGTTTGGTTTCCTTCTGAAGTTTAGCCTCTTGGTGCTGGTGAGCTGTGGTTGAGATGCTGATCTTGCCAGTGCTTGGCTCCCCAGCCATCTTCAGTGCCTCAGGATGCCAGTCTTAATATTGTTGAAGGCTCCCAAGGTGATTATTTTTTGCTCTTCCCTTTCCCTGAGGCTGAGATTTTCATTTGAGTTTTAGAGTATCAGTTAACCCACATTTATCAAATGTCAGTATCATTTTGACTAATAACTCTTCTATGCATAATGAAAAAACTTGAGATAAACAGACTGGGAAGAAGGTAGGTATAGAGTCATCACTAGGAACTAAGTGATTAGGTTTGGGCAGAGAAATGTGTGTACCTTAAATTACATGTGACCCTCCCATAGCAGAGGGGAATATGAATATTTCACAGTCCCATCAGATGAGAAAGCTGCCCCTTTGTGCTTTGTGTTTTTTAACACTGTGCTGCTGAATAAAACAGTGTCTGCCTTCAGTCTTTTATTCCCATTGTTTGTTTCTGTTAAACTTACTGAAAATGGAAAGGGAGCATTCCTTTTGAATTGAATGATATGTTTTCTTGGAGCCAAAATAAGGGGGAAAAAAAGAGTTTGTTTATTTGTTTGTTCACTGATTTGGCAAGGAAATTCCCCCAAGCATTTGGATTTTGGCTGAGATCAGGACTACTACAACATTTTGTCTTTTTTCTTTTTCATGCTTATCTGCCAAAGAGCAACAATAATTCCCTGCACAAGCCTGCTGGAAATGAGATGCAGAGGCACAGGGTACCCAAATGACTGGGTAAGGGAGGGTGTGATTGCATGATAGGACAGTTCTGACCATGCAGACCAGGGATGTGGCACAGTGATGGTGCTTCAGCTGGAGAGAGTAAGGCTGAGGTGTGTGGAAACAAAGTGCAGGAGCAAAGCCACTGCTCTCCCTCCTTCTCCCCAGAGACATTGCTTCTAGTCCCCCCACATGCCCTCCTGGCTGCCTGATGCCAGCTTCTCCAGCTGACTTGCTCCACATGGAAAGGACAAACCCCCAGGTAAAGAAAAAAAAAAAAAAAAAAAAAAAAAAAAAAAAAAAAAAAAGACCAAAACAGGAATAATCCCAGCAATTGTTTCCATAAAGGATCGAATAGGCAAAGATGGGAAGCACATCTTTGGTGTATGATACTGCAAAACTGTGAGAAGAATCTGTATGTTTGCTCTGGGCATTCCCTTAGGCTCCTGTGTTTTAATAGCAGAATCCTAAATCAAGCTAATGCTAGAAGTAGAGCAGGGAATAGGGACTGAAGGCAGGAAACACTGGCTCAATCTAGATCCTGATTTCATGTATTCCCTCCAATTCCAGATAACACTTTTGCTTGACCAATAACCATTGCTAGTTGGGCTTTTGATAAGCTGCTGTTCTAGGACTTGGGGTTTCCCAAGATTTTCCATTTCACAGAATAGCTCTTTTTCAAACAGTGCAGAGGAACTGATTCAATATTTGGATCATTACCTGTATCTGTAGCCTTACATTAGGAAAAATTTAAAAGAGAACGTTTTGTATTGTAAAACTGCCTGATGCTCAAGATATCAAGAGTTGCAGAGGGGCAAGCTGATGGATTATTTGTCCTATCTGCTGTGTATAGAAGAGCTCATTTGGGGGTTTAGTAGAGAGAAAGATTTCAGGAATGGCTGCAGAAGACAGAAGTGAAAGCTGTGAATTGTCTGGACTGGAAAAAACAGAAGGAAGAATGGTAATCTCTCACTTGCAGTTTTGGAGATCTCTGCAATTCCCATTTAAGAGATGAAGTTATTTCTCTTGAATAATTTGCTTGTGATGTAGTTTTTCTCCCAAATAATAATATGAGGCATGTGTAAAATTCTTACAATCAAATGTGAAATACCAGTGAAAGATACTGGTTTGACAGCAGCCAAGCTGTCCCAGGCTGCCATCACCTTGCATACTACTCCTTGAGGTGTCTAAAAGCTTTTTCCGAGGAAAATTAAATGGAAGATGTAGCTACAATTATAGAATGAATATTTTACCTTGTACTTTCTTAAAAGAAAAAAAATCTCAAAAGATATTTTTCCTATTTGTCCTGAAAACACTTTTGTGTTTGATGAAAGCTTTTTTTTTATAGCAAGCCTCTATGGAAAAAAAGCCAAATCCAAACCCTAGCAATTCATATTGTTGTAAAAATGTTTCCAGAGAAAAATACAATTGCTTCTGACTAGCTTTAGTTGTCATGTTTTTTTATTAAAATCTCCATCTCCTTGCATTCCTGCTGCTTGTTTGACAGTCTCTGCTTGTCTTTCTTATATTCGCTTGCCACCATTTCACAACCTCTCTTTGTACTCCACACTTCCTATTTTTAATTGGAATTTTCTTCTTTCCAATTCCTTCCCTTTTTCTGAAGCAGACCTCTTAGGTAGTAGATGATCCTATAATAATATCTGAGTTGGAGATGAACTTTAGACCCACAGTATTTCTGAGTTGTTTTGAAGTTACTAAAAAGTATTAGAAAGAAAAAAGGTAGACGTGAGACATTGCTGAATATTTTAACTGATTTGTATAAGTGGAAAGGGGATGCAACACCACCAGCTAAAATAGAGTTCACATTCTCTTCTCTAATAAGGGCTAGAGGTTGTTATATGTGAGAAACCATCTATTTTTAATACATTTATATATATTTATATGTTTATAATGAATAATTTGTGTTCCACTTCTATTTTTCTGCTGAAAAATGTATTGGTGAAACAACTTGAAAGATCACTGAATGGGAGAATAAAGGACGTGGTAAATGATCTCTGGAGGTCTCTAGACCCTCCTCATCAGCAGGGCAGGTCTGGGCAGAGCAGGATGCTCAGCACCTCACCCAGGCAAGCTGTCAGTATGTCCATGGTCAGAGATCACACCAGCGCCTGCAGCAGCCTGTAGGGACACAGTGGAACCCAGCCTGGTTTTCACGTGGGGTCTGGGCAGGAGGGCTGAACCATAGAATAGCTTGGGTGGGAAGAATCCTTAAGGACCATCTAGTTCTGAGCCCACTGCCATGGGCAGGGACACCTTCCCTGGGACACTAGACCAGGGTGCTCAAAACCCTATCCAACCTTGCCATGAACACCTCCATGGATGGGACACTGGTCATGGAGCTGCACTGGGCTGAACCTTGGCCTTCCTTTTGTTGTGACATGCTCATGCTTTCTCCATCCATCTACCACAGAAGCATTACTGATTTCAACCTCTCTGTATTTTGTGTCACTCAGGTTTAAACTAAACATATGATCCCATGCAATGCTCTTCAGAAAGAAAGGAGATAAAGAAATACCCTCACTGATTCTGTCAGGGTGGTGTAAGGTAAGGTAGAAACAGTGAGGGAAAGCAGCTTTGGGGCTTTTGTTACTTTCTGTAGGCCAAGCAGGACAGCGCCCAGGATGCTTGGAATGCTGCTGGCATCAGACAACCATGGGCCTCTCACAGTGTGAGTACAAGTCCAGTGCTGTCTCCCATTCAGGTTGTCACAGGAAAATGAGGTCAGACTCTCGTATCACCCATTAAGGCAGAGCTCTGTAGCTCCACTGGCTCTCAGGGGATGGATGTGCTGCTGCCCAAAAGACAGCACATTTTCTGCATGGGTCAGAAAACAGCAAGGACAAGGTCTTGCCCTACAGGTGGCCCCAGCTCTTGTGGACACCTACAGCAACCTTCTTGAAGCCATGGGCCCTCCATTCAGGGTGGCTGAAACACATTTACCATGTGGACATCTGTGACTTTACATCCAACTGAAACAACCTCAGCACACTGCAGAAAAAAATGGCCTTGTCAAAGTTTAGTAACAGAGGAGAGATTTATTGGTCTGGTCACCTTCTTCTCCTCAAATATAATTTATATCTACTCTCCAAATCAGGAGTAATAACCAAATTATATATGTTGAAAATGGTGAGGTCTAGAAGTGCATAAAACATCTGAAATGAAACCTGAAATGGAGTGAAATTTGACTTGTTTCAGCTGTCGGTAGAAGCCTAAAACTCAGGTAGGGCTCATTAGGAAGTTCATCTGACCTTTATGCCTGAACCCAAGGCTGATTTTCTGTCTGATCCATAGAGAACATCTTTTTTATTTCTTTTTTCCCTTTTTTTTGCCTACGTGAAATCTCACTGATTATGACTGGAAGCTCCTAAGTTTGTTCAAATCCAAAGTTCAAAGCAAGTTCAAAGTACAGGAAACATATAGCCATGAAAATGGAAATAGTTGAGTTTTAAATCCATGAGATCAGAGCAGCTGGAATTTGCACTTTGCTGAAGCTGCCTGAGTCAGAATGCTCTGAAAAGATGAGAGTTAAATCCTGATGAATAAAAAAGAATGAAGGAGACCCTGGTTCTACCCTTGAATTTTGGTGAAGGTATCTGTCTTTCCTAAATGACTTTCCAATACAGATGGAATTTACCCACTAAATATTTGGGTAGACCCTGCCATACAATACTAGTGCATACTAGAAAAGAAATAACATTTTGCCTTTTTGGCCTTTAAGCAGAAGTGTGTTAGGGCTAGGAGAGGTCTAGCTCCATGGAATTAGGTTACTCAGGAACTGTTATTTTGGTAGAAGTCTAAGCAACACTTTACAGTGTGCTGTATGAAGGAGGCTCACCCTAAGGAGTGGTAAAGAAATCAAGCCTTAGCATTGCTAAGCTCTGAAGATAAAAGCAGAAAAAGTGCACCAGTTTTGCTAGATGAATTGAGTAAAACAGGCATGTGTTTGGGTGCAAGACTGCTGCTGTTTGGGGAAATTATAAGAACAAACAGCTAGAGAAAGACAAGTCCTATGATTCCTTTTCCTCCTTTCCTGAAATCCTTTTGTGTTTATACATGATATCTAGGAGTGAGAAAGAAATGGAGAAATGGACCAGGGGAAGATACAGCTCTGAAGGATGGAAAGATCCATCTGTATCATCTTGCCTGAAGTCCATTCCAACATCAGGCATGGAGCCACATCCACCAGCTGCCCTGCATCATCCAGAGACACATACCTGAACAAAAGGGCAGGATTTTGAAAGTCCTCATCATGTAGTTTAGCACAAGTTTGGAACTGAGTACCTGCAGCCATGGCTTTGTCACCATGGATATGGAACAGGACTGTACAGGCTCATGTGACAGACTGCATTAGATTGCTGTGATTTCTTGGGACTAGTGCCATCTGAACTTCAGTGACAAGGATAAATCAAGACTGCAGGAGGAGATCTTGCTGACTAAAAATTTTGTACATTTTGGTGGTTAAATCAGGGTGTTTAATTTTGCAGTTGCTCTTCTGTCTGACCGGATTGCTCTCATCATAATGTAATTCATGCAAGCAATTAGGCAGTGCTGCCTACAGCAACACCTCATTCTCTCGAGGGATTAGAGGCAAAGAGGAAGTCACCATGGTCTCCTACACTTCAGTGTATATTTCTGTCTCTCTGTAGATCTCTCCAGCCCCTTGCAATTCATACAGAAATCCACAGTCCCTCATGCTTTGATATAACATACTTGCTTTGTCTTTAGCTGTAACATGGAAAGCTTTGGGTGCTTTGAGGATGGTAGAACAGAGGTGTGAACACAAGTGAAAGAAAAGTTGTTTTCAGTATCCCTGGGGCAAAGGCTTTCTGACTGTAAGCTGGTGTTACCACAGTTTGAGCCACATGTATGTCTGCTAAATGGTATGGGTGTCAGCCATCCAGCATTTCCTTATTCTTCTAGTCCTGCTGGTAGTTCAATCAGAGGTGGGCTCTGTCTTCTGCCCCAGGAGCAGCACATTTACTGAAGCCTTTACTGAATAAAGAAGAATAATTCTTGACTCTTCTGCTGCTTGTACCCTGCCTCCATTCCTTTCCTGATACTTCTGAACCCCCTGACCCTTGCAAAGGCAGCTCAGCAGCCTGCTCCATCTTCTATTGAATTGAATTGCAAATCTGGAGACGCTGCAGTGGGAGCAAGCCATCCATTTCAATTCTGTGTCCCTGCTGTCCCTCCCATGAGACCAGGGCAGACCCTGAGGAAATGCAGTCAGCATTTGTTGATTGAGCCTTCTGATGAGGTTAACTTCTGGTTTAGCAAGAAACCAGTCATATGGTCCCAGCCGTGTTTGGGCCAGCCAAGGCTCAGTCACAAGACAGAAGAAAATTTCTGCAGCTCTGCATACAACTCATGGACAGTGACTCACCCTTCTGGCAGCACCGGAGAAGCAAACTTGCAAAGCTGAGTTGCCCAGTAGGAATAATGATGCAAAAGCAGGCAGACAGTTTTGGACAACTTACCTACCTACCCACCCACCCTCCCACTGACAGGAGCACCCTTCAGCAAATTGCCTTTCTGCTGAGGAACCATGGAAGATGGATGGCCCATGGCAGGAGCACCACGAGCTACAGCACGTGCTGCAGGAGATTACAGTGCTCTGATCCTACAGTGCCCTGATCCTACAGTGCCCTGATCCTAAGGATACCAGCACGGACCACAGACCCAGGGTCTGTGTCCTTACTTGGAGTGACTAATTTTCCACTGACTGCCAGAGGTGAGGGGTCAGAGGAAGAGGTCAGAGTGGGTCACAGATCAGTAGAGACAATACAAATCAAACAGAAACCCTTGGCCTTTCAGGTTAGTTTGCATTAGCAGTTGTATCTATCTTTTTTTAGCTCCAGCCCTGCTTACCCTTTGGAGTAAACTGCTTTCCCTTGAGCACCTACAGAAGAGAAAGTCAGAAGATGGCAGACACACACACAAGGTTTATGCCTGACATCCCTCTGTGGTGACCCTGTGACAACAGGATTTCACTGCTGTCTCCCCAGAGCTGCTCCCATTCCTGGTGACTTCAGTGACAAAAGTTTTGGCCTTTTTAAGACATTATTATGTTGGGTATTTTGGGCAGGGCTTTGCTCTGTGGCATGCTGGGTGTCACATCAGCCCTGGTGTGCCCTACTGGGCACTCTGCATTCACCTTGTGTGAGCCACCAATGCCCCCTTCAGCACACTTGGGTTACAGTGTCACTTGAAAACATTCCCTCTCACCATTACTGCATCCCAAGGGTGCTTGTTACTAACTCTCAAGGACTAGGCATAGAGAATAGAGGGAAAAGGACTCCTCACTCTGTGTTTCAGCTTTGGTGTGGATATGTGTGTTTATGTTTTTCCTTCTTTCAGTGAAGACAACAAATGAATTCACAATCCCATTCAAAAATTAAGAGTTACATGGTTACGTCTGTGTCATGCCTGCAGCCCTCATAATGGCTGTCTTGAAAGCAATAGCTCAATTTTTCAGCAGATTTGCTGAAATTTTAAATTAGATCTGATTCCAAACTGAGAAGCAAAAGGCGCCTTCTGGTTATTTCTTCATGGAGTGAAGAAGATGGCTGACCACTAGCTCAGTGAGACTAGGGTGTCCTGATGGCATGGGAATATCAGGGAATGCAGAGCATGACCCTGAGCCAACTCCTCCCTGTGGGTGGCTGCTCCTTGTCATGGCACTCATGACATGATGTCTTTGGAAGCTGCCGGAAGGCAAAGTGCTTCCTTGCTTTCCTTTTCTAGTTAGTGGTTCTTTCTGAGGAGATGGTAGTTCTTTCTCCCTTTCCCTTCTTTCAGGCGTGTTTGATTTGGGGTTTTCACAGGTGCTGTTTGGGGTTTTCAAGTCACTTGGGCAAAGATCTTTAGCCCTGGGAAGAAAATTGTAACAGGGCTGCACATTCAGGGACTTTGATAGGGACCAGAAGTTGCAGGGTTTGGCTTAGTAGGGGAACATGTTTTAGCTGTGGAGAAGATAATTGGTTGTAAAAAACATATGGCACATCTCTGTGTGAGCAAGGCAGTTGTTATGTTGACAAAATCAGCCTTGCTGACAGAATGGCTATGGAGCATTTTACTGTACAGTGAATTCTTTATCTTGTTGTATGTTTCCCTGTAGTGACTATTAGAAGTTATCATCTTCAATATCCCTCTTGTCTCACATCTGGTGAGAAACAGTAAGGTCAATATCCCGCAAGCCATCAACGTCTCAGCAAGCCCACATATTTTTTTTTTTTTTGTCTTGGCAACAGCCAATGAATCTCAGAAGGCTTCCTTGAAACACAGGAGAGAGGAATCTGTTTATAGTCCCTGTGTTATTACTTAGAATATTCACAGAGTCAAGAATAGTTTAGGTTGAAAGGGACCTTTAAAGGTCATCCAGTCCAACCCTCTTGCAATGAGCAGGGATCTCTTAAATCAGATCAGGTTGCCCTGTCAAACCAGACCTTAAATGTTTCCAGAAACAGGGCATCTGCCACACCTCTGGGCAACCTGTTCCAGTATTTCACCACTAACACCTGCTGGTTTTTTGGTTGTTTTTTTTTCAAATTTTTTTTGCCACAATAATTGCTTCTTCTTGAGCTGGAAAAAACCCAGAGTGTCCCAGGAAAAGGTGGCCTTGTGCCCAGGAATGAGATGGTTTCCATGGCAATAGATTAAGATGGGCTGTCTAAGGCCAAACCAGATCTCAGCAAACTCTGAGAAAATCTGGGGTGTTGGTGCCCATTTCAGTCTGCAAGCACAGCACCATGGTGTCTGAGTCCTTTTGATCAGCTGTGAAATAGAAAGACTCTGCAGCTTCCTAGGGATTTACATTCAAAAGGTGCTGCAGCACTGCCTGATTTGGTCAATATTGCTGGGAAAAAAGCAAACCAGTGGTGAATTTACTGCTCAGGGTTGTGCTTTCACAAGGAAAGTAGGGTAGAATTAGTCCTTGAATCATGACAGCTCCTTTCTGTCCTCTCTTAATAGTTTGATCATGACCCTCAGCATGGGAATGTGGGAAAAGGAGTTTTGGGGTTATTTAGTCCCATATGCTTTGATACAGGGATTGAAAATTTAATCCTTTTACTGTATGTAGTTTCCTGCATGACACTTAACAGAAACCTGAGACAGAGACATCAGGTTGGTAATGTCAATTTGTTTGCTTTAGACTTTTCTGCTTTGGCCATCTGCAAATTGAAGTGGCTCCAATAATGGGCAGCCTCCAGCAAAATATCTGTGTGATTTTTTGAGGAGCCTAACAGTGGAAATTGCGTATTTGCAGAAATTTTAGCATGCTTGATGTAATCTATCTTCTTTTCTGACTGTAGGCTGTTGAGAGGAGGGATTCTCTGCACAGGAAGAGAACTATTTTTTCAGAAGAAATCTGGTTCTAGCTTGACTACTTATTCAGTATCTAAGTGGATATTTCTTTTCTTATTTGCACAGCTTCAGTCAGAAAAAGGTAACAAATCTGCTGCAGTCTCTGGCGTAAGTCTTTCTTACTCATGACTTTAATGAAAGTATTAGTTTAGAACCCCTTCCTAGACAGGCTGCTTCAATTGTTGCCCAAAGAGTAACTCCAAATTATCTATTAGCAGCTTGGGCTATTTTTGAACAACAACAGCATCTTTTTTATATTAATAATTTATGTGCCTAAAAATTTTCCTGTCATTCTTCTCCTCAGAATTAGTTTTGGGGTTTTTTTTAATTAGCTCCCTGTTGAACAGACTGTGTTTTGATCTGGGGAGAAATGAGAGTTACTGCTTGATGACAGTTGAGACCGACATTATTGGGAACATCCCTGCATGTCTTACCAGCAGTTGGATATATTTGACTGAGCTGATGTTGGATGACATTTTCACTCCAGTGTAAGACAGCCCATGTGGTTGAGTGCTGGTGGTAGGACATAACCTAAAAGCTGACACCTTATCACTTGTAAGATTACCTTGTCCATTTTTATGGTTTTAGCATGGCCAGTTAAAAGCAGTAAGCAAGCAGTGAGCAATCTTTTCTAGCCACCTTCCAAAGTCGCAAACATTAGCAAATAAGGAAATTTAGAAGTCACAGATAAACAATAAAGTTGCATTGTTACCAGCAGTGAAACTATCAGAATCCTTTCTGAATGCATTTCTACTTTTTACCCAAACAACTGATTCTAATAAGATAAAAATGTATTTAAACACTACATAAAACAGCTACTTCTACCTATCCCTGTCAGTTCTGATGATTTTTCATTGGTGAAACAACAACTAGTTTTTCCTTAAGTACCCCTGGCTAGTAAAGTTTGTTGATAGTCATGTTGTTTAATTACTTAGTTCATAAGCTATTATTCAGGCTTTTAGTTAGCACAGTGCTCTTTTCATAGACTTGTTGATGGTCTCAGTTTAGCAGAGGCAGTATTTGTCTGCAAACTCACTCCTCAGTGGAACTGTGTGTAAGTCTCGAGCCCGAGATCCTCCTGAGGATCTTTCCAATGCCTCTTGCTATCAGTGTGTCTCTGCACCTCTTTTCTACTTGCTTTTCTTTTTTGTTTGGAAGCAGGATGCTGTCTAATTTCCCTGAAGAGCCAAGCACCCCTGTCATCCACTATTACTCATGGTGACTGTGGCACACAGCTGTGATGGCCATGGAATCTCTCGGATTGACACCACTGCGTCTCATGGGATAGGAAATCCTCCTGAAGATCCCATGAGGTAACATAAAATAGTAGCATAAAGCATTTCCCATAAACCACTTCAAGCTCAAAAAAAAATGGCTCTTCAAACTCAAAATTATTATTTTATTGTCAATTAGACTATTTTGGCATAAAATGGTTTGGTTTGCAATAATCAAAAATCAAACCTTTTCATTTAAATTTTTGACTATGTTATTCTTCAATTTCTTTCTTTTCATTCAGATTTTCTATTCAAACACCTGACAGTAAATTTCTGATGTTGTTAAACTGAATCTCCAAGCAGCTGTTTTGACTTTCCCATATCAATTTCTTGCATATTGAATGGAAACTTCTGGGCAACTTCAGTGATAATGTTTTTATTTGTTTCCTTGCCTCACTATCTGTCATAGCTGAAAGAAAAATACAGGGTAACAATGTCCAAAGCGGCCAAGTCCCCTCAGCCTAAACTTTATCAAGGCCAGCATGATTAGTGCCAGCTTTAAGCACAGCTTACATAGGCAGTTGCCCAGGGCAGCAGGCTGCTGGTGGCAGCAGAACAGTCACTGCTCCTCTGCCTTCTTTTCTGTGTCAGAGCCACTGAGACAGAGCTGCTGCCATGCACACAGGTCGATGTGGGTGAGCCAGTGGCTGTGCCTGGGTGTGCTTTGTCTCCCTTGGAGCAGTGACTGCTGCCCATCTTCCTCTTGCTCCCCTGGCATCACCCTGAGGGTGGAGCTCTCCCAGCTCCCCTTTTGCCCTCTGCTTGCCATCCTCAGGCAGAGAGAGCCCGTCCGTGCTACTTCTCTATAAGTGGCAAAGTTGAACTTCATTTACACCAACAAAGGGCTTTGAACTGGCTATGCAAGATGTTCTGCCTTATGTTATAAATGAGGATCATGTTCTTCAGTCTGTCATGTTCTTTGGAAAACATTACTGCATGAAATATTCCTACCACTGGATTTTTTGTATCTCTACATAAGTCATTTGAATGGTTGTCAGGAATAGCCTTGGTACCTTCAGAAAACAGTCATTTGACTCTGCACTTTTTTCCACTTGGATCCATGTGTACAGTTGTGTGTTGTGTGTGTGGCTGATGAGAGGAATATATCTTGTATGCATATATTTGTGCGTGAGCATGATTTTGAACAAGTCTGTGCTTATTTGAGTCTGATGATGGTTTACATAGAAGGTTTGAAACACAGATGCTGGGTATATATTCTGAAGTTTATGGATAGACATCTCTATGTAGACAAAGGAGAGGAGGAGGCTCAGGAGTGACATTATGGCTCTCTGCAACTACCTGAAAAGAGGTTGAGACCAGGTAGGGGTTTCCCTCTTCTACCAAGCTACTAGCAACAGGATGGGAGGACATAGTCAGGGGGAGGTTCAGGCTGGACATTAGGAGGAATTTCTTCACAGAAAGGGGTGATTAGACATTGGAATGGACTGCCCAGGGAAGTGGTGGAGTCACCATCCCTGGAGGTGTTTAAGGAAAGACTGGACATGGGACTCAGTGCTGTGGTCCTGTTGACATGGTGGTGTTCAGAGATAGACTGGACTTGAGGATCTTACAGGTTTTTTCTAAGCAAATTGTGTGATTCTGTAGTTGAGTTTTGCTTAGTTCAGAGAACTGAGGTGCAGCTCTGGGTCTTGAAACCTGTGTTGCCTGCTCCCACCTAACAGAGGAACACCTCCAGTTCCTGACAGGGGCTGTAAGGTATCACATGCCAGGTGAAGAGATGTCCAATGTGGTTAAACACTGTAGTGCCTCTGCTGCATTGCCTGGGCTAGTTCTAATAAAGATGATGCTGGTATATGATGCAGCTACAAAGTCTTCTCCAGATGAAGACGAAGAGTCTCCCTGTTCCAAGAGACGCTTGAGGTGGACATTTCTAGCCAGAATAGTAATACTGTTCATGCCTTGAGAAGGCTGACCTAGAACAGAGGTTAGACAAAGTTAAAGTAGGTATTTATTAAAAGGCCTCAATAGATACACCTTGGGCAGTACAAGAGCCTGGCCAGGGCTACACTCAAGATGAACCTAAAATGGCCACAAAATGGACAACTGGTCATGAGGTCTCACACTTTTGTAAGTTTTGGTCTATTTGCATTTTTGGGTTAATTGTCCAATTACAGCTCCAGATCATGATGTCCCATCCTTCTTGTTTTCTCTCTCCAGTACACCATTGTTTATGCTCTTGGGCCTGAAATTTGTAACAATTGTCCTTGGTCCCAGGCTAGACAAGGAATTGTTTTGTCTACCTTCTCTGTGAAGAGAGTTTACCAATACTTAATATGAAGCTCAGAACTGCACAATTAGGCAGCACAGAATCTGAAAAATATGAAAGCTAAAACTTAAGACATCACTATCATGGTGAGCAGTGGCTGCAGAAGTGGTGTGCGCAGTCACACAACATGAGCTCTGTTTGGCGGCTGTGAATGACAAGTGATGCTGCAGCTCAGCGACAGCATTTCAGTGCTGCACAAAAGATGCTCTCATGCTTCTATGCTGCACTAGTGAGAGCCACAACTGTGGATGTGGGTGTGGTGGGCAGAACATGCGTGGGGAGAAACACGGGCCAGCTTTTAATTTTTGTTCTTTGTGGGGCAGGCCATACGTTGTGTGCATGCTGACATGGCTCCTGCAAGTCGCTGATCTGGGCAGTAAGAGGGTTACATGTTTGGTGTTGTTTGGGTGGCAGGCACTGTCTGTGCGTTGGACCTCCACAAAGGACAACAGAAAAATCAAATTAAAAAGCTGTTGTTGTGGACACCGCACAAGACAGAGCTGTATCTTTGCTTTAGTCCTTCATCTTGTCTCCCACAGCTTTTTTCCTTTCATTGTTTCCAGGGCGGGGAGATCTTCACTTTATCTGTGGAGTGACCTTCCAATCCCCTGCCTGCAGCACTGGAAAGAGATTAGCACCAATGAGAAAACACAGAGGAAATCTGCTGGAGCCAGTATGGGAAAGTCTGTGACAGTAGGAGTGGGCAGCAAGGTGTCTGAGCATGGCCAGGCCGTGTCTAGGGGACACAGACACAGGATGGTTTCAGCCTCTGGTGCCACTGTTCCAGTGGGGAATTGCAACCACTTTAATTAGAAGCTAGCTTTAGCATTTCCCCAGAGCAGCAGGAGAGGGGGAGATGAGAAGTCCCCAGAGAGGAGGGGGAAGCTGGAAAAAAGGAGCAATGAACACAAACTGGCATAGACTTTCTAAAGAAGGTACTGCACACCTGAAGATCTTCCAGGAGGGCATCAAGAAAAAAATAGGAGTGGTTTCAATTAATCCAAAGAAAAGCTGGTGGGGAAAGATTTTCTTTGTTCCAAATATCAAAAGTTTCCAAGTCTGTGGATCTTTGCCTGCTTACAGCATGGTTGCCTTTAGGCTATGAGGTCTGCTGTGGGCTACAGGCAAATTCCCTCACTTGGCATCCCGATTTGCAGTACAGTGCCTGAGAAATTGCTCAAGGCCCACCCTGATCTAGTATCAGGCAGAGGTGAAAAGTAGAGCTGGAAGTTGAGGAAGCCAGCATGTTATCAACACAAGCAATGAGAGACTGGCTGTGAGGACCAGGAACACATTTTCTGTGTACAGAGTGTGTTCTAGGTTTGCAGAATGTAACAGCAGGTGTGGGGAGGAGGAATTGGATCATGCTGGGTAAGCAGACAAAGAGGGATTTCAGGCAGAATGGGCAGGATATGATTAGCCTTCTCTCTGCAGCCAAGTCTCGTCTTCCTATGGCTGGACATAGCTTGCATGGAAATGGCTATTCCCTGGGCCCTAGCTAATATAGTAAGGGTTAATGCATTGCAGAGTGGCAATAAATTTTGTGTGTATGACAGAGGAGTGGGCCGGAAATGTTTGCTGAGGAGAAGCTGTTGTCAGCATTGTGCCTTCTCTTCCTTTCCTCTAATGAAATGTCCATTGACATTTATGGTCTTGTCACCTGGTGAGAAAGCCATTGTCACTTTTACTGACACTTCTCCCATCACAGCGGGTCCCATTCTAGCTCTTCAAAGTAATTTTCACCTTCTTTTTCATGGATAAGCCTTTCCTGGATGGATTTACCTGCCCATTGAACTGGCAAAGATTACTTCAAGACAGCAGCAGAGTAGACCTCTACAGCTTTGCTGTCTGTGAACTGCACCCACACTCTTCTAGGGACACTTGAGGAGCCTGTGTCATGGGCAGTCAGCAGTTTACACCCTGCAGCCTGTTGTAAAGCATCCAAACACACCCTGCTTTCCAGTGACTTACTCTTAGGTTTTCTTGCTCCTGTCTTTGCCTTTTTTTATCTTTCAGATAGCTCTTGGTCTCACTGGCTCTTTTATGAGCATGGCAGGTCTCAAAGACAAGCTTTGTTCACTTTGTTCACTCAAAGACCATCTCAGTGTCTCAACAAGAAAAGGACAACAATGGGGGCTCAACCCTTATTAGCCATCAGAAACTCTACACTAGAGGGACCCCCTAAAGGTATCTAAGATGTGAAAAATACTTCTTAGTTTCCATGATGCAGGATTAAGATGGCTAGGAACCTGTGCCTCAGTAGTAGTAGAGTTTATGATGCTATTTGCTTTACTGCAAAACAATAGTTATTTTACTCTGAAGATACATGGCTGCATTGTCAAACAGCTACACATTCCTTTGTAACATGTCATGGTTGGGCACGAACTCATAAGGTTTTTTTTTAAGATAAAATCTACCACACTACCTTTCAGTGAAAAGGCAAATAATCAGTCTTTACTCAGTTGTCTTTGGTGTAGTTCATGCTATTTTTTGTTTGTTCATTTGTTTTCATTTGTTTGTTTTTTTTTTCTTGTAGTTAGGTATTTTTTTTTTTTTTGGTTGGGGAGGGAGGATCTTAGCTCATACTTCAAGGTTTTCCTCAACATTATAAAACCCCTCAGAGAACTGACCACCTACTTCCACAGCTGGTAGGATGAGATCACAGAAATCTTCCATGGTCTCTCAGAGGAACTCCTAGGTTGCTGGTAGAAGTCTATGAACAAAGAAGAAGGCTTAATGCCAGTACCATCCCCTCTTGCATGTGCAGCTCTAACCATCAAATTTTTCACAGTCATGGGGGGAGATGTTTGATTTTTAGGTCCAACTGTGCTTCCCAGGCAACTGTTTCCTACCTCCTCAGAGGATACACAGTGGGCTGGAAGGAAGGCTGGTTCTGGTCTTCAGACTGCCAGCTGGACTTCTCTGGTATGGTGTTGGCATCTAGACAAAGTACAACTCCTGTATGTTTTCTTCTGATGGTTTATTTTTGAGTATGAAAACAAACAGGAAGAACAGCTCCTGAGTCTGGAGGTGCACAGGTCTTACTACATCGCATGGGAACTGAAATAAAAAAATCTTTACTCCTTCACATCACAGAATCACAGAACTGGGTGGGTTGCAGGGAACCACAGTGGGTCATCTGCTCCAACCTCACAACTTAAGCAGGGTCATCCCAGAGCACATGGCACAGGAGTGTGTCCAGATGGTCTGGAATATCTCCAGTGAGGGAGACACAACAGCATCTCTGGGCAATCTGTTCCAGTGCTCGGTCACCTGCACAGTAAAGAAGCTGTTCCTCATGTTCAGGCGTAATTTCTGAGCAACAGTGTCTACCTGTTGTCTCTTGTCCCATTGTTCAGTGTCGGAATCTGAGGTATTGATGATTCCAAGATTGTAAAAAGTCTCTGTCTTTCTGCCCCGTTGCCAAAGAAGAAGTCATAATTCGTCTGTGCTGTTTTCAAGGTTGTTTATTCTTGCTTATCTCTAACATGTTCTGCTGCCCTGCCGCAGGTCTGTCCTGCAGGGCAGCGTGTGGGGCTCTGCCCTCAGTGGGATGTTACAAACATTATATACCAGAAACTACCTGTGCTGTATTTACAATAATGTGCCAATATCTGTCACCTACGTTGAACAGTGTGTCCCCAGCCTAAACCAACAGAAAAATGCCAACACTACAGTGAAACATGGAGGGCATGAAGAAGGAGAAAAAGGACAAGACACACCCAATTTCCTCCATCTTGTCCCCTTTGAACCCCTAATCTAGAATCCTAAAATTTGACTTTTGCACCTGTGCCACACTTAATTATTACTCATATCAAACACTCAGAGCTTGTAATTCATCCTGTAAGATTGAAAACTCTTTTCCATTGACAGAGATCAGAGACAGTGTCTCTGGGGGCTCTGTACAGGGGGGTTCCTGACCCCCTGCCAGGGTCCCAGGCCTTCCAGGGCAGCCAGAGGGAAGCTCTGGATTCCCACAGCTCAGCACCACTGAGCAGAGCCTGGCTCCATCCCCCTGACACCCTCCCTTCAGATACTGACAGACATTGGCGAGGTCCCCTCTGTCATCTCTTCTAGAGGCTGAACAGGCCCAGCTCCCTCAGCCTTTCCTAAGAGGGCTGCTCCAGTCCCTTAATCATCTTTGCATTCTGTGCTGCACTGGCTCCAGGAACTCCATATCTCTCCTGTCCTGAGGAGCCCAGAAGTGGACACAGCACTGCAGATGTGCCTCACCAGGGCTGAGCAGAGGGGCAGGATCACCTCCCTGGACCTGCTGGCAACTCTCTCCCTGATGCAGCCCAGGATCCCATTGGCCTTCTTGTCCCCCAGGGCACTGCTGGCTCACAGACAGCTTGTTGATCACTAGGACTCCCAGGTCCTTCTCCACAGAGCTCTTTCCAGCAGCTCAGCCCTCAGCCTGTGCTGGTGCAGGGGGTTTTTCTCCCACACGTGCAGGACCGTGCATTTGCTGAATTTCAGGAGGTTCCTCTCTGCTCATCTCTCCACCATGTCAAGGTCCTTCTGAAGGGCTGTGAAGCCCCTAGGGATATCAGCCAGTGCTCCCAGCTTTGTGTTGTCACTGCATTTGCTGAGGAGGCATCTGCTCCTTCAACCAAGTCATTGATGAAAAGTAAAACACAACTCTTAAGTTAAACAATATCACTCCCTGCATCAAAGGTGAGACCTTTTCTGTCAATTAAAAGGCATAATATGCAAGAGATTTGCTTCATCTTGTTTCAGTAAATGACATGAATATACTACACTTATGAAAACTGCCCTTTATTGATTTAATCTTCTAGCAGACAATTTTTTATGTTGTGGCTAAAACTGTTTGCTGTAAAGGACTGTTCCTCATCACTATGCTGAATCTGGCTTGAAGAGTAGTATATTCACTCACGTTTACCTTAGGCCAGTAAAAAGGAGAATAATTTAATATTTTTTTCCCAGTAACTCAGGCATTTTCCCTTCTCTGTACCTTTGTCTTATAACAGGTGAACCACAGGTCATCATTATTTTTCTTTTAGCCTTTTCTAGGTATAACACTGCCTCTATCCCCTTTGACAACTCCTTCTTTTCCTCCTCTTTCTCTCTTTTATTATTTCATAACCTATTGTCTGGTCTAGACATAAAATCCTAGGAGAGATGTATTGTTTATTTACTCTACAGAATTTTTTCTCTCAGCTCTTTTGATAAATCCTATCCAGGTAAATAAAAATTAATCTGTAAAATGGTTCTTTAAAAATAATGCAGTCAAAGTCTTTTCTAGGGTCAATAGCAGCAGAAACCTGTGAGATGGTAAAATTAAAAAAGGTTACTGAAAGACCATCCTTGAATGTTTGTTCCTGGGCTCTCTGAAGGATTTCCACAAAACTTGCTCTTAGTCCATCTGACCCTAGGAGACAAGCAGGCAGTGCACGGCTGAATTTACTTGAAGAATAGTTGGAAATTTCTCAGATCTGGGACAACAATGGACATTTGCTGGCAGAGGCATTTTAAACCTCATCCTTTTGAAGTTCAAGGCATACTTCCCATTGGCCAAAATGTTACTCGTACTATACAGTCAGGCCATAGGTAAAATACCATATTCCTTACAACATCACTTTATACAAGGATCACTTGGTTTTGTGTTTGGTTGGGGGTTTTTGTTTTGTTTGTTTTTGTTTGTTTCATTTTTTAACATGTCTTTGCAGTCAAACAATAAAGGCCATATTTTACATTTACAGGATTAAGTAATTTCTTCACTCACAAACTTACAGTTTAAGGGACAGAAGGGAATAACATACTATCATCTAATGTGATGCATGTCAGAGACATTTATCCAGCTGTTTCAGTAATGAGTCCAATAACTTGTGTGTGCTTAAAATAATGCATCATCCAGTAAGGCATCTGATCTTGATTTGAGGATTTCAAAAATGTGCCAAAGTCAGCCTACTTTTGTACTCCATTCTTAGATTTGTTAAAAAAAGAAAAAGAACCTATTTCTTGTGTGAATTTGTCTGTGTCTAGCTTAATGTTAGGATTTGTTGGTTTGTTTTTCTCTGCTATACTAAAGACCTCATAAGCAATGGACGATTCTCTTGAGGTGTTTATAAATAAGTTAGTCATCTCTTGGTTCCCTCCTTGATAAGGTGAGGAGACTGAGCTATCGATACATTAGTCTCATGTTTGAGATGTGTGAGCTGCCCTCTGTCATGTTCTCTTCTGAGTCCATTTTTCACCCCATGGCTGTGTACAGAAACAATTGAGCAACAGAGAGCCCCTGTGCTTTGCTCATGCCATTTTTGGTGCCAGTGCTTTTCCCAGCTGGGACAGAGCCTCCTCTCTTACCCATAAGATATGCTCTCTGGAGCTGTTTAATTTAGGCTTGTGTTCACAGCTTTTTTGGGGGAATTCCGTCATATAACTAAGCCCAGCAATCTCTTATGTTCCCATTTCCTTATGTGAACAATCTGCAACTTTTTCTTGGAGGAGATTCTACACAGCAGTAAGTTCTGGAAAACTCTTTCATTCAGATATAAATTTGAAGAGATTTCTTTTCTTTTTTTTTGAAACCCTAAACTTTGAAAACAGCTGTTGTCTCCATTTGAAAGAACACAGCATAAATAAGCCATTTATGAAACTGCATAAGTGTGGGAAATTGAATAATGTTTCCAGACATTGAGAAACAGACATTTGGAATGTATTGGTGTGAAGTTCTTTGAGGGATGAGAAGCTTGTTTATTTTGTTTAGAGCAAAATCAGTTCAAAAATACTGCCATCAGCTTATCCAGTGTAAGAGGATGTTCCCACAGTAGCCTTCCTCCATATTGCAACTGAAGACTACTTGAGGGTGATCATGGATTCCGTTCCATTTGAAGGACTTTCACATGTTTTAATCTACTGAGACCTCTGAAACCCTCTCCTTTTTTCAAGTCCTACTGTGCAATCTCCTTCTTCTGTGATTCACCTCACAGGAATTCCTGAATAAGTTTTGTCCTCAGTTTTACCAATAAGTGATGCTCTTTGTGATCCCCTATGGAGCTGTGAAGCTCAGGGTAGGTATTTGCTAGAGAAATACAGGAGCAAAAGATATTGGGAAGAGGGCTAAAGCAACTCAGATGTGATGCATTTGTTATTATGGGGCTGTAGGAAAAGCCCTTTTTCCTTTACCCATCCCAATTTTCTTTTTCATTAGCCTCCTGACGCTAACCGCTGAATAACTTCTAAAGTAAACCACCCATAAATATTGCACGAGTCTCCAATACTAAAAGCTGATAAAGTTTATAGCACTTATAAAATAAATAGAAGGAAATGCTTTTCAGTTTCCTATTTACAGGTCTCAAGAGAGATCTCAGGTATGATTTATCACTTCAATTTTAACTGTATTAGTCTCCCCCTATCACATACACACAACTCTTTTCCTTGGTCATTCTTTTTTTCTCACACACAGCTGCTTCCTCTTTTCCCTGTAGACGTGCTCACACCCACACAGCCATTTGCCCTCCACATCCTTTGCTAACAGGCAGGAGACTGTGCTCTTTACAGAGTATTGAGTGCCATCAGTTTTCACCAGAGTCAGCAGGCATAGAGGGTTCTCAGCATTTAGTGATGGGCTCTCAACCACACGTAATTCAAAGGAAAAAGCTACTTTTTTCAAGTGAACGTGGCACACGGCCAAAGAAGGATTAAAAAAGAGGGAGGCAACATTTGGACGTGGGTGGATCATTAAAGCACAGAGAGTATAGTTAACATAGGGTATGTTTCTTTTTAGGGCATTTCTATATGCTTTCCAAGTGTTAATGGTTCTAAACATGCAGCATTCATCCTCAATTGCCAGCACATTGCACTTGAGCAGATAAATGGACTGTGGCTAATAACACCCTTTTTCTTGGAGGAAATGAACATCACTCCTTCTGTGTTATAAAAGTAGAGGCACACTTCTGGCCACGTATTGTGAGTCTGAATTAGCATTTTAGTTTGGTGCAAAGGTGAACTTCTGAAGTAAATATCCCCATTGTCCCCATTTTGTTTATTTTCCCATTTAAATGGAAACTCTTGTTCTGGAAATATATCTGCTAACAGGCATTCAACCCATGGGGCCAGACTACAGCTAAACCAACTTAAACTCCCCAAAACATGTAAATGTGGACATCAGATTGTCATTGCCAGCTGTTTTGCTTTAGAGTTTCATTGCTATTACACTGCAGCACTAGCTAATGTGTCAAACCACACCACTACCACAGCATTTGACACCACTGCATCATAACTGCTTTTTCCTGTTCTGGTTCTGCATTAAAAACCAACCAAACAAGAATGCCTTTCATGTCTGTGACTGAAATAAATACATTTATATTTGAAATTCCCACAGACTTCACTTCCAGGGTTTTCCTTCCCAAAACATTCAATTGATACTGCAATATGAAGAACAGTTAAAAGCAGACCACAAAAGTCCTCAAAACTGAAGTTGAATTTGCTCCAGGGAAATAAAGGAATTAAAACTGCTGCTTCTGATGCTGCTTATGTTGAGCTTTCCATCTCCTCATCTCAGGAGGGGAACTGAAGTTTAGATGATGTGAATCTGCTTGCTAGAAGAACCCATATTGAATGGATAGGTGAGGGGGTACAGATAATGGAAGAAACGTTCAACACAGGAGAAAAAAGAAATTACAACTGAAAATATCTGTATGCAGTGAAAGGGGAATTCTTTAAAAGCAAATGCTTCTCTTACTAAACAAAACCAAAAAAACCAATCCAAGCAAACTGATGTGGGTGAAGAGTACTGTGTAGATATACAGAATTCTTCCTCCAGAGTGTCAAGAAGTGGCATTTCTGTTTGAAATTTGCAAAGCCCTTCTTACAATTTCTTCATATATTCTCTGATATTGGTCTCTGCACCTGAAAGGCCACTGAGAAAATGTTACTTTCAGTGAATTATGCTCAACTGTTTGGCTGAGGCTCTGCCTCGCTGATCCTCCCTGTTACAAACTATTGCCTTGTCAGCACTGGCATTCTGGAGGGCCTGTCCAATTCCTCTCCAGTTGCCATTTCTTTGGCTAAGGCTTTGCTGTTCTTGATGCAGGAGCCCTCACCTTTACAACATCTGATCAAACCATTGTCCTTTTGTTATTCAGTCTGTTAGGTAGCACAAATAAATCTTTTGCCATTTACTGCTTTATACCCCACTGACCATGCTGTTGTCTCATATTGGCAGCAACCACAGCTGCACTTTTCCACCTGCTCAGGACAAAGACCACTAGTCAATTAGCATTAACTCTATTCCTTTCCAGTTCAAAGCTTACTCAGTCTCTGTGATTGCAGAGAACCACTCTGGACACAAAAAGTAGTATTCTGGTTTAGTTCATAATTTATCATACCTGACAAAATTGACCTGCTGGATAACACTGGAATCTATTAATTATATTCAGGAAATATTGAAACTGTAATAGGAGAACTACAACTTCAAATGGCTTAAAATTCCACCATTTAATTCCCCTGTTGTCATTTTGAAACCATCAAGCACAAGGTTTGTTGAACCTAAAACTCAGACATGTAAGTGTGAAGTCCAGAGTCTCTCTATAATCAGCAGGGAGACACAAGTGGCTACACGTGATGTTGCTTCCATCTACTAGAGACACCTCTTAGGATGAGATGAATGCTTCCTAGGTTAGGAAATCCATTTGTCCATGTGGCCTGTATTATTAATAAAATTAGAAGACTCCTTCAGAGGGGTGATTCAAAGAGAGAATTTGCTGCTTTGTGATGCAGGAAGAGGCTGGAGAATTCACAGAGAAGGCCAGTATATAGTCACATGTATGGCATGCAGTACCTCTCCATGCAAATGCTTCTCTTTCTAAAAGGTACCTCTGAGAGTCAGAAGTGTGGTGTCTTTTTGGTTGTGTCCAGTCCCTGGTGAATAAATTATTGAGGAATTTCAGAGCAATAAGGGAATTCCTAAGCTTCTTACACAGTAGCTGCCCAGCAATTCTACCTTCTCAAACCTTCTCAACATGTCTCATCCCCTGTCTTTGTCAAGGCCTTTCTGCAGTTCATATCTCCTATGGCAGCTAAGAGGTTAATGAACAAACCACCCACCACAGTCTGCTTAGGACAAAAACAGATTCAGGTGCTGAACTGCCTGGCAGGTACTGCAAGGCCAAGTACCAGAGAATACAGGAACAAAGCAGAAAAAGTGCCTGGTCACTCAGGGAAATGAACAAGGCCTGGAAATGGCTGGGGGAAGCAGCTTGACCAACAGCCATCAAAAACCAGGTGGATTTATTAGCCTGCCAATAAGCAGCTTGGTGAAAGCAATATGTAAAATGTAAATGTCAGTAAGCAACATGAGCTATGGAGCTCTGTGAATAGCCTCTAAAGACCAAGCCTGATATGCCAAGGCCTTTATTTGCAGAAATCAGTTATCTCACCAGTCACTGAATAAGGAGGATGGACTGAGCTTTCCAAGTGTAGAAAATGACATGGTTCCTATCAAATCTTTAATTCTGTGCCTCCTTAAGGTAAATCGTGCCTCTCAATGAGCGTACCACTGGTCATAAAGAACTGCAAGCACTACAGAAGAGCCCAGTCAAGGTCCTTTGGTCCTGCAGAGAAGATTGATAAGGATCACAACAAACAGAATTATTCTTCCTGAAGCATGAAAAATTTGGAACAAGATACCAAGCACTAATGTAGGGCTTAAATCCTTCCTGGTTCCTCTCCTGGAAGAATGGGTTTTTGCAAGCTCAGTAATCTTCCTTTATCACGCTTGCTCCAAAAGCGGAAAGATATTCCCTTGCTCTGAGAAATAGATAGGAACAGCAAGCCACTGAGACCTGTATTTTCCTTACCGTGCCTCAGCACAGGACTGGCAAAGAAGAAATATCAGCATGGAGACTGCTCCATGCTCCATTCAGCTGTGAGCCTCTCCACTGAGATTGCCAATGCGAGTGAATGTAATGAGCTCCAAAGAGCTGTGGTTTTAGTGGTATGGGCACCTGTCCACTAGGAAGTGCGCTGAAACCTCCGACGCATTTCACAGGTTCCACCAGAGACCCATCAAACACTAATAACATTCAATCACTGCTAACCAAGGCTGATTTTGGACCAAATGCTTGGAAGTGAAATACTGCCTATCCCGTCACCCACCCCTGCCATAAGTCAATTATACATTGCAGTATTTGAAACCAATAAAACAGCTTTTTACTATATGTCATGGCTTTCTTTGGAAGGTATTGCAACCACAGTTAAGTTTGGAAATTCCACACATAACTTATTTTATTTTCTTTAATGACTCTATCCATATATATCTTGTTACCAACCTTTTTGTCCACATGAAGTTGCTAATATTTTTTTTTAAATTGCAAAGAATATTTTGTTTCCTTGTTTCAGTTTGGCAATGAACTATATAATTTTGTTCCTTATTTAGATGCATTTGCTCAGACAGCTTTCATACTGCCCACAATTAGAATCCATCCTAATTCAAACACCATCACTTAATCACATTCCAACCCACTCAATACAGTGCAGTGGCAGAGACATCGAGGCATCTGTTGAGAGGACCTAATGCCAGAGTTTGAGCCATGGTTTGGTCCCATGAAGAGACCTGCACCAGCTTTAAGCCTGTTCAGTCACTTCAGTGGGCAGTCAAATGCCACCAGATGCAGATTTCCTACATATGACCTATGAGTCAGCAGGGATTTGTAGTGATATGGCCTAATCCAAAGTTAGTTGTGCACGGGGACAACCTGCTGCTGGCTTTGAAACAGGCCCTTAGATAAATAAGGCAGATCTTAACTGGAGCATAGGTAACTGTGTGGTGAATAACTTTATAACCCTGATGTTTCCCAGAGAGAAAACATCTGTCAATGCCCCATTAATTCCAGGAAGAAGGAAAATTTCAAGACAAAAGATGAAAACTGTTGTTTTAGTTCCAGCTGCATTTACCAGATGAGGTATATCTACAACTGCAATGTTTCAGTGGAAAAGAACAACAGTCCTTAAAAGTGAAGAAAATTGAAGGAAGAGTGGCAATTTTTTAATTAAAAGAGGAAAGGGATGAAGGGTGAGGTGATAATTAATTACAAAACAGTATAATGTGAAAGCACACTAAATAAAAATATACGCTACCTCTGTCCTAGAGAGGTTAAAAACAAACACACACACACAAATAAACACAAACAAAATCAAGGGAAGCCATTTAGTGATTATGAGAAAACACAGTCCTTGAGGGACCGGGAATTGTTTCTCTGTGGCAAGATGAGGATCAATTCCCAGCCCAGGCTCTTCAATTCTTCCTTTTTCTTGACCCTCCCGCCTCCCTTCCCCCTTCACCTCCCCCTTCACCAGCTGCGGCCTGCCATCCCTCTGCTGCTGCTCTCCCCTCATCCTTTGCTGTCTTTTTGACTTTTCGCAGTTCCCTAGCAACAGCTGTTTGCAGCTGACAGGAAGAGCTGTGGACATTTTGCAGGCAGAGGGATGGGCAGGGCTTGGCCTCAGCTCACGGGTGATGGCTGACCCCAGGAGCAGGGGACACACAGCAGCCCCAGGGCAACAATTTCTGCACCGATACCTGGTTATGATCTGAAACAGGGGGGCATCACTTAATTCTTAAGCTTCTATTGTTCTTCTTACTGGTTAACAAATGGTTACTCATTTTGCTTCACTGGAAATACTTATTTCCCCTTGCCAAACACTGGGCCTTGCCCAATGGAAAAGCCTGTCAGACATCATCAGGGTGGCAATCCCATGGTAGGGACACATGTATTCAAACATGGCACAGGCGTCTTCATTCCTCTCACAACAGCTCTGATTTTCATGTGCTGGGTGCTGCCCTGACAGCCCTGCTGTCCAGCCCACCTCGCTGCTGGAGGCTGTTACCTCTGGAGCAGCACTGGAAGATGTGTGCTAAAGCTCAGCCCTGCATGTCCCTTCTGTGTAGGGACAGCCAAGCACCCAGGCACGTGTCCCCTTCCACTGGCTCGGCTTCTGTGACAGCAAGGCTCTGTCACAGGGGAGGATGGGCAGCTGAGGGCAGCAGCATCACTGCAGTAGTTACGAGAGCTCAGCTAAAAGAGTGCTACCCTATCATTATTATTGATGATGTTGTTACTATTATTATAGCTATCGTTGTTGTAATCCTCTTTTAATTTGCCCCACAGAAATCAAACTTGTGTTACTTTATATAGCAGCCATTCCCTCACCACTCACAAACATCTCCTGTCAGAAGTGCTGGAAGTATTCTGGAAAGTATGATGCAAGTTTTTAAACCATTTGATAAGGGCTTTTGAAAACTGGACTCCAAGTCATTACACTGCAATAATTTAGTTACTCTGGAATGGAAAAGTACACCAGCTGAATTTATAAGGTGGGCACATACTTACATCAACTTATAATGCCAAATGATCAAGGCATCTGAAAGATTACATTAAGTAGTTATCTCAGTTTAAAACAGAAAAAGAAAAGAGACAAGGTTTCCTCCATTGCCCAACAAAACAAGTGGCAATGTTTTTTAGCAGGCAGCCATGGATGTTTGAATTCTGTGATAGTGCCTCGATCACAGATTTTTTTCCTCCTGATTATTTCCAAGCTTCTTAACTATCATGTTGAATAAAGGTGCAGAACTGTTTTGAATGATGGAAATTATATGTCTAGCTGTTGTAAATCTAACCTCATTCTCAGCCTTGTCTTCTTCCAGAGTGGTGTTTTGTCTGTGCCTTGTTGATCCCTGGATGGGCAGGGGCTTGGCAGCCCTGCCAGCCGGTGCACGTTATGCATGAGACACACCAGTTACCCCACCTGGCACAGCATCCACATCTCTTACTTTCCCTGTTCAGCACTCCTCACAGTGTCCCTCTCTGGCACCCTGCATGTCTGCCAGCCAGCTCTGTCCAGGGTTCGAGGTCCCATGGCAGGAGGGAGGCTGCAGCCCCCACAGCTGCTACAGGGTATGTGACTTCCAATGCCCACATGTGTTTTGGATATGAGCAGACCTGCCCCTGCCCATCCCCAATTGACTTGGCATACTGCAGTGATTTAGACGGCCCTGAGGTATGCAGCAGTATCAAGACAAACCTTCGTGAAGGATAACCAGGCGCCTTTTCTCTCCTAGCTGGAGAGGCCCAATCTGCACACTGCCTTTTTTGCCCTTTACATCAACAGCAATCATCATTTGAACTTGTACCCCCTTCTCTTTCCTCTACCATTTCCACCTTCCTAGCCCTGCCCCTGTACCTCCATTTCTATGACAGCAATCTCTGCCACCTGGAGGAGCTGTTTTGAAGAGTGGAATAGGATACAGATGGATAATAGATGGGATGGAGGACTTATGTGTAGGCAGAAGGCTGCTCAGGTAGAGAGAAGGGATTGTGGGGTTTAGGGAAGGTAGCAAATTAGAAATTGAGCCCATGTACTCAAAGGAGTAAGAAAGGAGTAAAGGGCATTGGGAAGAAATGGTAAGAGATGTGGAGGAAAGGTGACAGAGCCTATTACCTGTCATCTCCTATAAATCTGAAAATCTTACTGCCAACCTCTCTTCTTCACACATCTCCTGAAATCTACTATCCTTTGCATAAGACTGATGACAACCAAAGTGCCACTGATCCTTCTCACCCTCCCCCACTTTTCAGCCTTTCTTGCCTTTTTTGCTGCTGCAGAAAATCACTTTTCTTACCCAAAACGTGCTGGCAGCAGGAAAATTCTCTAAGGCTGAAAAACCTTGAGATAGTGGGGTTGTGACCTGATGTTTGGGAGCTTACCTCCCAGCTTTTCATTATTTTTTTACACCAGCCTCACAGGAGCTGAGCTGTGTCTGCTCTGACACCTCTACAAACAACATGTCCCTCTCTGGTCCTACCACTAGCCATAGGTAAGACCTCTGTTGGGGTGAAAGCAAGCCCATGTCTTATGGCCACACATTTTTGCCTTTTTTGTTTTTTTTTTTTTTTTTTCTTCTGTAAATCTCTAGTCTTTTTGTTCTTTAAGTTTATTTTTTTGGGGGGGGGCAATAATCATTTTTTTTGTCTTCTCTGTAGTCCTAAGCTTGTCTCTCTGTCAACCACCCTGGCTTAGCAGCAAACTAGTAAAGTCTAAGTTCCCTATTAGACTTGAAATGAGATTAGTGATAGAGGACAGGAGTTCGCACTTCCCAGGTAATATTTTATGCTACACATTGTCTCAGGTAGAGAACACTGTTTTATTTATACAAGCTCATATTTTATAGCTTCTCTCCCAAGTCAGAGGGAAATCTACTTTTGTTTCCAAAGAAATTCTTGCGTTCTTAGAACTTGAATATGCCATTTGGGCCGCATAAATGTATGTTGGCCAGATGTTTAATATCCTTGTTTCAATGTGTTTTGCTGACAATAAAAGAATAATGAATGTTCCTTCAGGACAGCTTGATGTAGATTAGGATACAACAAATGCATTTTGATTTTTGAGAGTGCAGAAACAGCAGACATGAAAAAATGAATGAAGTGTAAATTCTGTTCTTATTTTTCCTCTGTGAACTTAATATTTTATACACAAATGTGAGTACAACATGCATTATGAGTTGACCAGCCATATACTGTAAAAACAAGGCAAATAAACACCTCAAGCCCAGGCACAATGAATGACACATAAAATCACCCCATATAATGGGTTTATGGAATCTGCCCCTCCTAGCTATATTCAGTGGGTATCTTCAGCTGCCTTCCAGCAAGGCTGAATTTGGTAAGTGACAATCTCGAGTGTTTATGTGTTCCACCTATTGAAAAGATGAGCATTAAAAAAACACTGACACTACAAGGGATCAAATTTTGCTGTAATTTATCTATCTTAAAATTCTCCAGGAGTTACTGGGTGTGTGTTGGTGTACCTGAAAGCAGCATTAAGCCTACGATTTATGGAAGCAGTTTAGTACAGCGATAAGCCTATCAGAGATTAACACATACACACCGAGTTTCTGCATTTTGTAAACTGCCATCAATCCCCCATACTGCCACCAGAGCAGATAATATCTTCTTGTCTACAATAAAATACACTCTTTCTAAATCTGGTACCAGAGATATTTATTCCTTGCACAGCTCAACCATATGAATAAAGAAGTCAGAATGACTAGATCAAGTCCAACACAAATCTGTTGGTATGCAGAGTATTTTATGTCATACGGTGTTATTCAAGTTCCATGCTCAAATATGACACAAGACAACATATTGGGAAGGTGGAATATGAAATCCTGGTTCTGCTAAAATCACGGTGGTCTGCTCATGTCACTGCTTCCAATAGAATTTGTGTCTGGGCAAGCCTCAGTTGTATCAGTGCTGGTATTCTTTTACAGAGCATGGACTACAGATGAAACTGGAAGGTGAATATTGGTGTACTTGAAATGTATTGTGCAGCTAGGGCTGGTCCCTAATGGTGTATTATCCTCTAACTGTTCACCCCTTTCAGTCCTTAATGGCATTGCAAAAGGGAAGAAAATGGTCACAGTAATGCAGAGCAATAACCACCACCAAAAGCTGAGCTGTTGTCCTGTATCAGACAGCACTGCTTTTCACCAGAGGAAAGAGCACTCAGCTATAAAATCAGTAAGCACTTTTAAATAAAATAGAAAAAAATAGTGTTCTGAGGTAGGGCTTAAAATGAGCCTGGGACTGGACCAGTTGGCTTATGTGAGGTTTATGTGGCATTATTTGGGAGTTGAGAGATGTGAACTGGTTTTTTAGCAATTCCAATGGGACAAACTTTTCCTCAGCTTGTGCTCCCTCTCAGTTCTGCTGTGTCTCTTGTCCTGTTTATCTTCTTTTTTCAGCAATTAGTTCTTCTGAAGAACAACTCCTCTTCTCCTCTTTTTTTTTTTTTTTTTTTTTTTTCAAAATAAGGTACTGTAGCATGCATTATAATAAAGACCTGATCTCTGGTATGACACAAAGATCATCCAAAATTATATAAAGGATAAATGGATGAAGATGGAAGCCCCATCTCTGGAATGAGATATAGGGATCCAGTGTCATTAAAAGCTGATGTCATTAAAAGTCTCTTTAGGAAAAGCCTCTATTTCCTGAAGGTGGGGTTTATCTGTGTGGAAGCACGTAAACCTAGAAGACTCTAGTCACATCCTGCATTATGTAAGATTATGTAAAACCAGCAACAGCAGAGGCATCCATTCTGTGTAGCAAGTCCTCTCTCTGACAGTGGCCAACAGTTGTACTTTGGTAAGAGCAGAGAACAGGATTATCATATAGAAACTTCTGCCCTGTATATTCTTCCAGTCTCCAGAGAGTTTTGGCTTAAGAACTTCCTGTACAATTCAGCAGCAGAGCTGCATCATGTAGCTTCTGATGTTTGCTTCTTCCAGGATTGTACTGGATTAGTTCTGAAACTCACATGAAGTTCCAGCACCCATTAAATCCTGAGAAAAGGTACTCCAGAGCTTAACTGTGCATTACATAAAGGAGCTGTTTCTTCTCTCCACTTTGAACCTGCCACCTGCCTGCCTTGAACATGTGCTGTGTGATTCCAACACAGTGTTTCTGGGCTCTCCTGCAAGCTGAGGCAGAGAAAATTGTGTTTGCAGACTCAGCAGTGTTAGGTAGCACACAGCAGCATCAAAGAGACACATAGGAGATGCTGTTATTTTCATACCACTCCTCTTGGGCTTTCAAGAACACAAAGACTCCTGATCTTCTGGTCCACCTTATTGACTGGATCTGGCTTTCTGGGTTTTGTGGATGGACATGCATGATGGCAAGCCTTCCTGGCAAAATAAATGGCCTGGCTATCCAAAAGGAATTAGAAGAGTCTGTTAGGATTTTCTTCTTTCCTCTGATTCACAGTCATGTTTCATTTCACCAGTGAAAAGCCCTGATGTGACACAGGAGGTTATTCAAGGCCATCCCACGGCACTGCAGCTGAGTAAAAAGTATGGTTTACAACCCCACTAGCAGCTGAGCATGCTAAATACACAACACTCTTGCCAGCATGAAGAAAGCATGTGGCTCCAACAGCTATTTCACGGTAACGATGGAATAGATTTTCCAAGCTGTGCACAAAACTGTGCAGTACAACCTCCTTCCTCCCTCTGAATTGCTCTACAAGGGGTGTAAAGTAACACAACAAGCACATTTAGAGCCATGTTAAAGCCCTTCTGATTTCATGATAAAGGCTGTTGGTACAAAACCCCGCACCCACTACATGCTTTTTCCGACCCAAGTATTGCTTATTGCAAAGGGCAAATGCAAGCTTAGGTCTGTCAACACCATGCCAGTCTTAAGATGAGAGTCTTGGTGTGTGCCCTCCCATGTCCTCTCATACTCCTTGCCACTACAGGCAGTCCCCTGCAGGGACAAAACATCAGGCAACAGAAATACCAGCAAAAACTGTGCACCCATCTAGCATTACACTTACTTGGCTTTGTTGACTCTCTCCCAAAACCATCTCTGTTCCTGTCTGAGAGAAATGAGGCCTCTTCCCTTCTTCCTCCTGAACATCACCAAAGGGGGAAAGCCCGCATGGTGGTAAAAAAGTGTTGTTAAAGCACACTAGAGGTTCTAGCTGTTATGGAATAGTTGGGAAATTGTGTGAATATAGAACCAAAAATTACATTCTACAGGTTTCAAATATCATACACAGGATTGCTGCACAGAGAGTGAGTGAAAGAGGGTTGTATATGATGGCTGAAATACTGCCAGTCTCTCCCCTGCTACGAAACATGTTCATGATGCCTAGACATAAAGTTCAGTGTTTCATTCCATCTCAATAGGGATTTTATGACTAAAGTGTCAAGGATAAGAAAAGACCAATTTGTAGTTTTATTGATCAGGCTAAAGGTCAGGGGCAGACGTGTAGGTCACGGTGCTTCCTCTGAACAGACACAGGACCAAGTGCCTACCTTCTAAAAGCTTAAGAATGAGGCAGGGAGGGGGAAGTTACACTGATGAAACATCCCAGCTGAGATGTCAATCATGACCAAATTGGACAAGCACAGAGATGGGAGGCCTCAGAACAGCCATAGCTTTGCCCCCATGCCTGCACGCTCTGGCAGAGGGGCCTGTATATGTGTTTGCTGAGCTGTGATGTGGTAGATGGGCAAACGCCAAGATGCCATTTAATATAATAAAGACATAATTCATGCTGACAAAGTTTATGAGATCAGGTTTCCCAGTCCTAGCTGAACCACATAAAACATATACTGTCACTACAGGCATTTTGGCTGAAACAGCAGGGGCTTCTGCTTCATGGAGATAGCCTGGAATGTATTTGTCACCATGGCCCACTCTGGGCTGGCTGCAATAGTAGAATAACACAAAACTGCATTGATTCATTGCTGGGAATTTAGTTTAGACTTAAAATGCCATGAAGTGAAATGGTTTCCACAGCAATGTCAGTTTTTCTCCCCTACTTACATTAATTTTGTCCTCATTTGCCCCTGTGAATCAGTACTGAAAGTGAGACTTGGTCTCTGTAGTATGTGCTGTTTCTGGTCTCTCTGTGTTATGATTGCAGAGTAAAGCTGCTTATGGTTGTGCACAGCTTTTATTAAAGGCGGTTTAAGCTGACTTTTGTTCCTGCTGCTTCTGAACCATGCCAAGAAGTCATCTTCATGCCTCTGGAAGGTCTCACACCTGTCCCCCCTGCTTACCCCACCAAGAGTAGCAATAGAAGGAGGCTTTCATATTTTCCTCCCATTTAGGATAGATATATGCAGGGAAACATTATTGCAAGTGGCTTCATTTATGTGTTGCTTTTCCTGACCTTATTTCTTCAGGTGAAGTTTGTACAAAGCAAAAAAAAAAGACTTTTGTTTTGTGGCAAATCCAATCTCTGTGTACAAAGAAGAAAGAGTCAAAAGTGATAGGCTAACACAGCTAAGCTCTCTGAAGAGGAAACCGAGAGCTAAAACCTTCCCTTTTGCTTATATTCCCACATTATGTTGAAGGTAAACTAAGACTGAAAATAGGCAGTGCTACAAGATCTTGAAGATCATTGCATGTTCAAAACTTCTCTTAGCTGTTGGTCCTATCATCCTGACTGTAAGATGGCTTGATTAGTATCCCACTCCTTCACTAAATTTGCAATGAAGGAAATAATAGTGGCCATTTCTTGGTGTCTGATCCAATCTTGTGGCAGGGAAGGGAGATGACAGCTGTGTCTGTGTACTAGTAGCCATTTGAGCCCTGTTTTCTCTGAATTTGGAATTAACAGAGCCAGTTAGAGGCACTGAGAAGTATAAATTTAAGAATTAAATTTAAGAATTGAGAAGTATAAATTTAAGAATTTATGTGTGTCGGGAACTAAGATGGTCTGGATGGTCTTGCACATGCTGAACTGGAGAAAAGACCTACTTACATTCACATTTTCTTATTCCAGATCTGAAATTGGATGATTTTTTTTTTCTCTTCCAGTATGGTCTTCATCCTATTGGTTTTTGAACTTCAGACAGGATCTGGCTTTATCAGACATATACCTTCTAGAAATCCAATCCCTCACCCTCCTTTTCATGCTATTTTTCCTCTCTTCCACCTGTTGGCCAGCTGAGCAATGAAGTTCCATCACAGGCTCTGGCGATTTTGAGACCTGAGCTCTCATGTCTTGAGGCAGACATTGGCATAGCTAGTTCCATACCTCACTGCTACACAGCCTGGTGGCTTCTCAGTGCCTGCTCCACTATCAGTCGGTTGGAGCTTCTTCTGGCCACAGCAATTTTAAGACTGTGGTCAGCTGCAAGAGTCATAAAAACACGGATGTCTTGTCCAAGAGCTCATTCTAAAGAAAAAGTTGCAGTCATGTGATAACACAAAATCAAATAATAGCTACCTATACCTCAGTTGCAATCTTTATGCCTGGCAGACTTAAGAATCTGATGTAACTCTTAGCACTCATCTCCCCTTGATCCATACTTTTTCTCTGGACTATAGAGCTGGAGAACTCACCTACTCTTCCATAACAAGGATTGAATAGCCAAGGCTCTGTGTGTACTCAAATAATAACCTCAGTTCTCCATTAGTGTATATTTCTATCACCTTCACTACTTACATATTTGAATGTCTGCTAAATAGGTTGTTCTAGGAAAGAAGAAAGGGTCGTATTTACTTCGTGCAATAAGAAAATAGCAGAAGAGCAGAAAATTGAGAGCTGCCAGCAAATCAACGCAGCATTTTGCAGCTGAGGGGATTTGCATTTAGCAGC